>NW_017306328.1:1176426-1237957 GCF_000935625.1 Nanorana parkeri | reverse complement strand
TGGGGGCGTGGCTTGGACATGGCGCCGTGAGCACACGCTTTAGGGGAGCTCTGCAGTCACCGAGCCGGACCGACGTTTTAGAGGACTTTATGCCCTAATTTTCTCCATGCCCAAGGTGCAGAGGACCCACAGCACTCACAGTGACCCCAGAGCTACCTCCCTCTACAACTTCTTCGCCCGCCAGTCACCGATCCCCGTGGCCTCGATTCCATCCAAGATGGCGCTTACCCGCTCCTCAGCGGCCGGTCTCCTGTCAGGTAAGAAACAGGGACGGGGCACAGCGACCCTGACACCTGACCAAGGAGAGCCCCGAGACCCGGAATGCCCAGGGCTGTCGAGCCGGTCACTGGACACCTCGCGCCCGGACTCCCCGCCCAGTCCCTCTCTATCTGCTCACATGCTGAACCTAGATGTACAAGGAGAGAGCGGCCTGCAGGGCCTGCTGCCGCATTTGCCCACTAAAAGGGATCTGGACAATATGGCATCTTCTATAGTGGCGGCCCTAAAGAAGGAACTCCATGACCTCACTCACCGCATTGAAGCAGTGGACGACCGTGTCACCTCAGTGGAAACTGCCACCACGTCACTGTCGGCCCGCGTGGAGGCCCTGGAGGCTGACGCACACTCGACCACTACACGCCTGCTGTCCATGCACCTCCGCCTGGACGACTCTGAGAACTGGAATCGGAGGAATAATCTACGCCTGCGAGGTATACCAGAGGCCACGACCGGCATCCACCTAAGAGACACTGTGGTTGCCATCCTCAACACCCTGTTGGGTAAACCCCACGACGCAGCCTTGGATCTTGACCGGGTTCACAGAGTAAACAGCGCGCGCCCTCCTACCCCCTCCGCACCCAGAGATGTCCTGTGCAGGGTGCACTTTTTTGCTGTAAAAGAGGAAATCATCAGGCAAGCATGGCGACAAGGCCCCTCCGACTTTGACGGAGCAACCGTCCGCATCTTACCAGACCTATCCCGCCATACTCTACGCATGCGGCGCATGGTTCGCCCTGTGTTGGATCTCATTCGCTCTACTTCTGCCACTTACCGCTGGGGCCACCCGTTCCACCTAATCATACGGCGAGACGAGTCTACCTTCCAACTACACTCACCTGACCAGCTCCCGGCCCTGTTCCGCTTCCTGGATGTTGACTCTGTGGACGTCCCCAACTGGCTGGAATTCCCCGATGATCCCACGGAGATGACTTCCCTCCCTCCGCGAACCCCGCGACGAGCAAGAAGCCGAAACCGATATTCACGAAGGGAACCGCTGGTGCAACTCCCGGGGAACCGCGAACCTTGAACTGCCCTACGTATCCTTCGCTGCTGTCCCTCTGGAACCCCACATCTCCCCCCCGCACTCATCCAATGCTAGGACCATCTCGTCTCACTATTGCCTCTTATAACTAACGCCTTCCCTCCTTCTCTTTTAGGTCATGATGTCCGGACTCTTTGGTGCGGGGGGAGATTGATTGTATGGGGTCTAATCCTGGTTCCTATGTGCCTTATGTTCCTATAGTTATGTACCCTTGTTCTTGCTCTCCTTGGTTTGTGTACCCGCACACGTCAACGAAACTCTCCTGGCCCTGATCGCCCGCTGCTGGGACGGTGGGGGGGGTGGTTGACCCTTAGGTCTCCCGCCCCTCCCTGTCCTAGCTGTGGGGGTGATGTACCATATGGGTGCTAGCCCTGGCCCCGTTGAGCTTGAGAGCCCTTGCTGGTGTTGGGTTACCCCCCCCCCGCCCCCTTCTAAGGGGTTGCGGACGGGTTGTGCTCCCCCCCTCGTCCCTGCACGGGTCGACGGTGGGACCCAACCCTGCCCCCTGCAATTGGCTGCTCCTTGGGCTTTCGGTTCTGTTCTGTTTTATTGTTATTTTCTATTGTAATATAAGTTGTTTTGGTTCACATGGTCCTACATAAGTGACGGCACCTCCCCGAGGTTCTCTTCACTTGCTCCGTTCTATCCACATACCCCCAATAGGTGGTACCCTCCCATCTTCGGATCGGAGGGTAAAGTTTTAGCTATTGCCTAGGCCTTACGCCTATTGTAGCTTTCCCTAGCTTGGTCTAGGTGTCATCCCCCTGACCCTGCCCAGTGTTCCATCTTTCCTTACCTTCCTTCTCCTTCTTCCCCCCTCCTTCCCTAGACCCTCCCCCCCTCCTTCCTTCCCTGCTCTCTCCACTCTCTCCCCCCGCCTTATCCCCCCTCGCTGTCTCGCTTTCCTCCTCTCCCACTCACTGCCTGCACTGTGAGCTAGGCCTCCACCGCTATTGCGGCCATGGCCCCGTTGCGCCTCACCACCTTTAATGTCAAGGGCCTGGGAGCCCCTGAGAAGAGGTCCAGACTCCTCGTGGACTTGAAAAAGGCAGGTACACAGGTGGCCTTTCTCCAAGAGACCCATTTTAAATTTGATAGGGTGCCAAAACTTCAGAACCGGGATTTCCCATTTTCTTACCACTGTCCGTCCCCCATTGCCAGGTCCAAAGGGGTGAGTATTTTGCTCTCCAGATCGGTGGCGTGGACCTTTAGGGACCTTAAAAGTGACCCGGACGGTAGGTACTTATTCGTGAAGGGCTTGATAGGGGACACCATGGTCACCTTAGTGAACCTGTACCTCCCCAACTCAGACCAGGTCTCTTTCTTGCAACGCACACTACCACTTATCCTTGAGTTTGAGGAAGGTGTACTGTTGGTCGGGGGAGACTTTAACTTTGCACTGGACCCCCTCATGGACGTGTCACGTACTGCCTCCCACCTCCCCTACTCTCGCCTCCGAAAACTCAAATCGGAACTACACCTCCTCCAACTGACTGACGTTTGGCGCATCATGCACCCACAAACTAAGGACTTTAAGTTTTACTCCTCTGCGCATAACACGTACTCGCGCTTAGATTACTTTTTCCTCCGTCACAAGGACCTCTCCTTGGTTGTGGATGCTTCCATTGGAGATATCCTGCTCTCAGACCATGCCCCAGTTCACATGGCGCTGGACCTCCTCCCTTATGTCCCCCGATCCCCCTCGTGGCGTCTGAACGAGTCATTACTACAGGACCCGGGAGTCCGCTCCGAACTGGAATCTGCGCTCCTTTCCTATTTTTCCAAAAATCGTTCTCCGTCCTTGGAACCCACGGTCGTTTGGGAAGCCCATAAATGCGTTATCAGAGGCGTCCTGATCAGACATGGTGCTCGCAGGAAACGGGAGAGGGGGGTAAGAGTAGCCCAGCTGTTCGCCAGACTCCATACCCTTGAACTTGCACACAAAAAATCCTTAGCAACTACTCATCACAAGGAGCTGGTCTCGCTCAGAGTGGAACTAAATGACCTCCTCCTCACCAATATACGGCAGGGCCTCTTGAAAGGCCGCCGTACTCTATACAAACTATCCAACAAGCCGTGCAGGTGCTTGGCCTCGGCCCTGACGACACTCATTCCCCACATTACGTCCAGCACAGGAGCAAAACTGACTACATCGACCGCTATGGCCAGTGAATTCCAGACCTTCTATAGCTCGCTGTACAACCTTAGAGTAGGCCCGGGTACCTCCCCTACCTCCCCCGACGGTACAACTTTGACGCGCTACCTTAGGGAGTCTGGGATGCCCACTCTACCACCTGGGGTACGGGATCAGCTAGAAACTCCAATCTCCCAAGGGGAATATGATTTGGCACTCAAGCAGGCTAAACCGGGCAAGGCGCCCGGTCCTGATGGCTACACACTGCCTTATTATAAAACTTTTTCCGACATTCTCTCATCTCATTTCTTGGACGCATATAACTCCCTCCTATCAGGCTCCTCTCTCCCTAGTGATTCTCTCCGCGCTCACATAGCGGTCATACCCAAACCAGGCAAAGACCCATCCCTATGTAGCAGTTATCGCCCCATAGCTCTCCTTAACCTGGACCTGAAGATCTTTGCCAAAATCCTGGCCAACAGACTGCTTCCCCACATCCCTGGTCTGGTGCACTTGGATCAAGCGGGCTTCGTCCCGGGACGGGAGCCTAGAGACAACACCCCCAGAGTGCTAAACTTCATACATCATGCCCGATCCACCCCGTCACCCCTAATGCTTTTGTCTACCGATGCAGAGAAGGCATTTGACAGGGTGGAGTGGCGCCTCCTTCAGACTACCCTTCGCCACATAGGCCTGGGTCCTAACATGCTGAGGTGGATCCTTGCACTCTACTCCTCCCCGTCGGCTGCCGTCCGTTTAAATGAGGTCCGCTCTGATTTTTTCTCCATATCCAATGGCACCAGACAGGGATGCCCCCTTTCCCCGCTCATATTTATCCTTACCCTTGAACCTTTCCTATGCTGCATACGATCCCTTTCCACCTTCCGTGGCCTATTGAAACGCTCAGGTGAGCACAAAGTAGCCGCCTTTGCAGACGACTTGATATTCTTCATATCTGATCCTTGTTCATCTCTTCCAATTCTTCTCCAAGAGTTGGATCGATACACCTCCCTCTCCAATTTTAAAATAAATTTCTCAAAATCGGCTGCTCTTAATATCTCCCTTCCCCAGGCAGAGGTGGAACACCTGTGTACCTCCTTTCCTTTTGCCTGGTCAACGGACGCCCTGACCTACCTAGGTACTTCGATTACTGAAGACCCCGCACGACTCTATGATTCCAACTTTGCCCCTCTACTCCTGAAGACTAAGCAGGACCTCCTGTCCTGGCACTCATTGTCACTCTCATGGTTTGGCCGTTGCAATGCCATCAAAATGACGACCTTACCTAGGATCCTCTATCTCTTCCAGGCCCTCCCAATCCGCATTCCACCAATATTCTTTCGACGCCTTCGCCAAATGTTTACGGCCTTCCTGTGGTCCTACGCTCCCCCCAGAATCCGACACAGCACTGTTACTTTGCCCAAGCATAGGGGAGGCATCGGGCTCCCAGATATGGCCAAGTACTACAGGGCGACTCACCTCGCGCGTGTATGGGATTGGTGCTGTCACCGAGCGACCAAGCAGTGGGTGGGAATGGAGGAGGAAGACACCAGCCCAGCCTTGGCCGGTATGCCCTGGCTATCTGCGCCCCTGTCACCCTCTGTGCGCTCCCACCCCACCATTGCGCCCACAATCCTAGTCATCAGATCGCTTTTCCGCTCCACAGACATCTCCCCTTTCCCCTCGCCTCTGACCCCAGTGATTGGCGACCCAGATTTCCCGCCTGGTGTTCATGATCCTCGTTTTCGGCGCCTTCGTGAAGCCAACAAGTTCCGTATACACGACTTACACCTTTCTGGCCGGTGGTTACTGGTGGACGAACTTGCCAATCTGACAGACCCTCCATTAGACCGTTGGGGTGCTCTCCAACTACGGCATTTTATGCTCTCCATCCCTAACCATCAGCGACTCTCCAGGCCTCTTACCCCATTTGAAAGGATATGCAAAGAGGAGATGCCCACCCATCATGCGATCTCCCTCTTATACTCCATGCTGATATCCCCCCCTCCAGAGTCCTACCCCACCTTCTTGGCCAAATGGGAAAGCGACCTACATACCATCTTCACCCCGGCCCAAAAATACCGCATCTTACATCTGGCGCACCACTCCTCCATTGCATCCAAAACCCAGGAGCTGGGATATAAAATAGTATCCAGGTGGTACCGGGTCCCAACAGTCCTTCACGTCATGTATCCTCGAGTTCCACCTCTCTGCTGGAGATGTCAGAGTGCCCCGGGCACGTTACTGCATGTATTCTGGTCCTGTCCTCTTTTACTCCCGTTCTGGCGGGGGGTGATTGCCACCATGAAGGACCTGGTGATGGTGGATTTGACGGACAACCCTGCTGCATGCCTGTTACACTTGAATGACATGTCCCTTGGAAAATACAAAAAATCACTATCCAGGCACCTCCTAAATGCTGCACGCCTCTGCATCCCACTGCTGTGGAAGCAACCTAGCTGCCCCTCCCTTGGACTATGGCTCATTAAGGTTAATGAGATATACGTGATGGAGAACTTGACCTCCACACTTCAGAACACCGAGGAGACTTTTCGGACTACTTGGAGACCCTGGGCCTCTTTTCAGGACACTGATACCTACTACCAGGCCATGACCGCAGCGCCCACCTGAGTCGCAGTGGGGACTGGAATGTTACACTCTTGACCCACAACCTCGCTGCTCTTTACTCCCCCTGGCTCCTTTCCCTCTGGCTCTCTCGCCCCCGTTTCCATCTACCTACCCCTCCTATCTACCCTTACCTTCACCCCTCTCACCCTAACCTATCCCATCGATACTATACATAAGCAAACTACTGCTCTACTTGTTCCTGAGCGACAGGAATTGTCAACCAACTCATGTTTGCTTGTCAATCCCACTTGTCCTTATACTTAAGGATGCGTGAGGCTCACACTACCCCGATGATAGATCTCCGACTGTATTGGCCATGTTGTTTGCCTCTACCCGGTTACTGTTTCATTATAATACTTAAGGGCAGCAAGGCCATACAATATAATGTTTGCTCTGCTGAGCTGTGTAGCCTTCCCATGTTCACACTACATGTCATGGACCAACTGTACCTTGTTATCTCAGATGTGTATTGCGTTCTTTTTTATATTATTTTATATACATCATAATATTTAATGGGATTTGACCCAGCTTATATAAACTTATACATTGCCTTTTGGGAATAGTACCCTGAGATTGAAGTCTATCACAGGAGTGAGCTTGGACTGGTGACTACTTTACAACACACACAGGGACCATGGGGAATACAAGTAGCCACCATCCAGAAGGAAGTACAGTGTCAGCACCAATTTAGGGATGATTTGAGGACCTTCAGCTGAGTGATACACAAATAAGGTATATGAATGTATGTTTAAGATCTATCTCATGAGTTTGGTGTAATTTTATGATTTTTTTCTCTGATAAGCCAGTACTTAGCAGATTTGAAGTGCTCTTCCTGTCTTTGGAGACATAAACATGTACACTTGGCTAATTCAAGGGATCTTGTTTATGCATCAAGAAAAAAAGAATAATCTTCAGGCTGATTGTGCCTGCAGTTCTTCCCACCACCACTAAACATTTCATAATAATATTGTGAGAACTGTACAAAAAAACCCAAATTGAATTGGGTACTGTGGGCAACACAGACAAACAAACCACAACAGTATAATAACAAAGATACAAGGAATTAAAACAGATGTATTATACTAAAGGGGCATTAAACCAATCACATTGTTTGTAAACTATTATTAAGTTTTAATGTTAGCTGTTCTAAGATATATTTTACAAAATTGCTAAAATGTAACTTGTTTTCTATTTGAAAACATTAAAAAACAAAATTTGTTTTTTTGTTTTTAGTATAGAGTAAAGGGATAGCATGCCATTGGATTTAATTGCTGCTTGTGTCCCCAACAGGGACATCTCCCCTCTATTTTTGTCACAGTAGAACTTGTTTCCAAGCCAATGGGTGAGGGGAAATTTCCAATATGGAAACATAGACAGCAATCAAATACTGGCAAATGCTTGAACTAGTCCCCACTATAATACAAGTCAAGAACTAAGGGAAAATCTCCCCAGCAGGGAAAAATAACATTATGGAGACTTTAACCCTTCCCACTACAAAACAAAAAAATGTACTGAGCTCAGCTGCAAGCCCTTCGAGCCCCTGGGAGCCTGCCTTTTTAAGCGGATCTTAACGATGAGGTTGGTAGGCAGGCCACCAAACTTGTGATCACTGTGACTGGCTGGCACAGTGGTCACAGGATCTGGAGCCCTTCCCACTAGCTGTCTCAGGTTGGTGACAACATAGTAACTGTGCTGAGAGTGCTGAGTGAGCATGGTCCCAGCACAGAACAGCCCACCAGCTGTATGCACATATGCACAAAGCCAGCTGAAAGAGGTTTAAATAAAATTTACACTTTTGTAGTTGCTTAGTTATGGAGCTCTGTTCCATAAAAGAAAAATAAGTTTGAATCATAAAAACGAACAAAATAATACGGTCAGTTTTAAATAAAGGAGCCTTATCTAATTACAACTATAATTACTATTCAAGTGTTTCTGGAAAATTAATTGTATTTCACTGATGGTTGTATTTCTGATCTCTATCTCTAAATATTAACCTTTTACCATAGCTCCTTTAGTAATTACTACTTAAGTTTGTAAAAAAAAAAAGAAGTAGCTGTATTTAAAAAAAATATTTATATTGCACTGCTCCTCGTGTATAAATATATGGGTTTTGGAACCAATGTCAGCACTGTTTAAAGTCTAAGGAAGGGGTTTAAGCCATCTCCAAAGGTTGAGTCTTTAATAACTTAAAGTGACACTAAAGTCAGGAGTTAAATCTTAAAAATGCATTCAAGTACATAACCATTAACAAAAATGTATCTTATTTGTGTATTACAAGGCTGTAGATCCTCAAATCATCTCTGAATTCATGCTGGCACTGTCCGTCCTTCTGGAAGGTGGCTACTTTTGTTCCCCATGGTCCCTGTGTGTTATAAAGTAGTCGCCACTCCAAGCTCACTCCTGTGATGAACTAAAATCTCATGTTTAGTTTACTAATCTTTACTGAGATTGTAGTCCATCATAGGAGGGAGCTTGGAGCAGTGGCTACTTTATAACACACAGAGGGACGGGGAAGAAAAGTAGCCACTAACATCTGTCAGTGTGAATTCAGAGATGATTTGAGGATCTACAGCTGAGTGATACACAAATAAGGTACATTTTTTTATTAGGGTGCTTGAATGCCTTTTTAAGGTTTAATTCCTGAGTTTAGTGTCACTTTAAGTCATCCAATAAAGGGCATTACTTAAACTGCAAAGATTTTTCAAATATTCTTTGCTAAACACTCAGGATAAAGAGGAGGAATGCATTTAACTGGAGTGAAATGTACCCCAGAACATTTGTATACCATTTCAGTGGAGCATTTGGCTTTGAGCTACTGTAGCTCTCAGAATACAAGGGGTTAATAAGCCCTTTCTGAAATGTCTTATTGTATCCAGTAAAATGACACAAATGGAATGTGGAAACAATATTCTTAGTGTTTGGGGCCTTGTCATTTTGGCCAAGCTGTCAGACAGTTTGCGTGTAGGACATAAGATCATCCTGGGGGAGTTATTCAGTAAATTGTGATTGAACAAGCCTTTCTCAGCTGCTCCTCACAATTGGCACTATCACACTTTGATGAATAGCCCTTTTCTCTATCAGGCCTGATGTAACAAATGGCTGAAGTCATTACCAGAGGAGGATACCTGTTTGCTACACTGTGCTTTTTGTGTTTGAGCGCCGATATCCAAGTTTTGGAGATTTTGGACGTAGGAAGAGAACTCTGGTCTTGTACAAATCTCTGTAAAGAGATGCATGTCAGGGCTAATGTGAGGTGACTTTTCTAGTTTAATGCCTCACCTCAGAAAAGATGCCAGGACGTGACAAAATGTGCCAGTGTGCTTGGCCTTTCCGTGACTGAATTTCAGCAATAAATTCTGTAATGTCTCAGCTGTGGGAATGCAATATATCATTATCAGTTAGGAGTGTTATTTAAGTTCTACCCTTATTATTTAGTTGATTCTGGCTTGGCCATCTAAAGAAATGCTATATTTGTCTTCGATGTGATGGATTAAATCCTCTGTTTGAAGTGTTCAGAGCTCTCGCTTACCGTACTTAGCTGAATGCTAACAAACATAATTGTGGGAGCTAAATATGCCCACAAGGACTGTACTGTTTGATTTCTTTTTTTTAATGTATTGAGGTTGACTTATAAAACTAACAAAGAACAGAAAGAAGAAGGTTTTGTTTTATAGTATCAGGTTGCTTACTGAAAGTGAGTCTGTTCTATTCTCATGCAGGACAATGCAACAGGATCACTTTAATGCGGTTGTGTATTCATTAATACATTAGTAAATGTATTTTTGACATGCAAACAGAGTTAGGGCCTGAATTTAACCTGGTATCAGTCTCTTGCAGCTCCTGTAGAGTACAGCTAGGGGAGGAAGAAGCACACAAGGAGTCAGTTAGTTGTGCTGCAGTACAAGGAGAACGCTGATAGGAAGAGAAAGCAGAGTGACAGAGAGATGGCTTTATCCTTCTGCTACTTCTTCTTTTCCCTATTCAGTCACAGGGTGAGCTGGGGGAGGAGACCTCTAAATTAAAGTGGAATTGCTGCAGAGAAAGAACAGGTCCCATAGAACTGTGCTGTGGAGTCTAGAGTTTTTTATTACATTCACCAGTTGCAAAGAAAATAGAAATGGAATATGGCATGTCCCGGGTCACAAGTCCCTTTTCATTAGGGCTAAATAAAAGTCCAACATGTGTGTCACAATCATTAGTTATTAGTTATAGTAACAAGCAAAGCATTAATCCTTGAAATATAAGAGACACATATGGAAACAGATTATTAGCGCTTAAGGGTAAGAGTCATATGTAAACAAATCTATGGGATGTCATACATTCATGTATCAGTGATTCTTTTCAGGAATTAGAAGGCAAGTAATACTCTTTAGGATGTAGATGAGAAGATCCAGTAGTTGGACTCGAGCTGCTGGTTCCTCAGATTGGCAGCCTTCTATTTTCTTGTTGCCAGTTGTAGAAATAATAATAGACGTTTTGCTCCTTAGACATTTGTCTGGCACACTTTTTGGCTCTCAATTTCTCAATTTTGGTGACCCCATTTCATGGAGGGGCCCCTGTTTTTAGAAGGCTGGTAAACCCAAGCTATAAGAATCAAAAGATGACTTTTTTACTGGCTAAAAATTTGCATTCAAAATTTTGCACAATCAGATGAAGGACATCCGCAGTTCTGGAAAAAAAACTTATTTTACTATGCCAACTTTCTACCTTCAAACTCCTCATTGGGCAGTGAATTGGCACATCTGTCCAGTGAGCAGGGATCATTGTCTGGGAAGCAGAAAGGGCTCATTCACACTGGCGCAGAGGTCCATACTGCATGCAGAAACCACTTATGTTCCTGGAAGTCACAGGTGTCCCTTGCAGCCACAGCCAGCAATCTTTTAAAAATGACTCAATGGCTGTACAGATGGGGGAATGGGGGAATCTAGGGCTGTTGTGACCGAGTGATGCCATCCTCCCCAACTGGTTCGGTGCCCCGTCCAGCTCCAGGCAACCAGTGACATCACATGTGTATGGCCCTTACAAATTT
The DNA here is from genome assembly GCF_000935625.1 of Nanorana parkeri. Taxonomy (NCBI): domain Eukaryota; kingdom Metazoa; phylum Chordata; class Amphibia; order Anura; family Dicroglossidae; genus Nanorana; species Nanorana parkeri. The sequence continues at coordinate 1,226,845 of NW_017306328.1, read as the reverse complement.
CCCCGTCTGGCTGTTAGCAACCTGGGGGCACTCTTGCTGTAAAGGAAGCGGCAGGCACTTGCTGCTTGATGCTCTGTCTGTATGCATATATATGCCTGGATATGCATAAGGATCCATGCAGCCACTGCATATGTCAGTCTGTCGTCCATTTTTAACAGGCTGCTGGCTGCACAGAACACTTGTGAGTCCTGGTCACATAAAACAAGGACCTTCTGCACACTGGATGGGCCCCTGATGCCATGTGAATAAGCCCTAATTCTAGATCATAGGTTCAGATTGGCATACAGTACAAGAATGATTGCCAAAACGACACATTTTTTGACAGGTTAAAAGTAAACGTATGAATTTCTACCATGTATTTAGCTCTATACCAAGGAATTCTGCTTTCATTTCTCCAGAGCAGGTAATATCATGAATTCTAATATGTGACAGGTTGCTATAATCAGCAATCTATTTTTTTTCTTATATAAATCAGCCCTTTAGTACTCATTCAAATTAAAGGCCAGACAAAATGGAACTGTTGCTTGAAGTAAAAATTATACATTTTTCACAGGAGTATAAGTAATGCAACTACTCAAGTTCCTAATGCCATCAGTAAGAAGGAGAGAAAAAAAAAGAAATCTATAATTTTGTTAGGGGTTGATGGTATTTTACACTGTTTCCCTCATCAGCATTTTCTTATGTAGAAGGGGGAATAGTGATTGGATTGGGGGTGCAGAGTATGTTCAGTTAAATGTGGCACTGAGTGCTTCCCTGTCATTTAGCTCAATATGTTTTCATGGCCCTGGGCACCTGGGAGCACTGGGGATTTGTTAAAAATCAGTGGCAGGTGCCTCATTTGACAGCTTTGTCTGTGAAGAGTTGGAGCATCTTTACTTCTAATAAAGCTAACTCCTGACGGCAGCATTTGTATGCAGTCTGACCAGATGTACGGACAGCCAATGACTTTTAGTCATTATGTGGTTATGCTTAATGACCGTGTCACACAAGTTACAACCGGCCAATAACCACAGACAGATTGCATGAGATTTTGTTTCCTAAGTTACAACTTAGGAATACACAGTTATGCAGTGATGGGGGAAAAAAAATTTTCTTAAAACAAAAGTGACAGTTATATTATATCTATTATAGTATTTACTATACATTATATAGAATTAATTATATGGATTATAAATGCTTTACATGCAAAGAAAGACACAATGAGCTTCTGCAAAACTACTGGAGAAAATGTAAAAGCCCTTAGCAGCCAAATACACCCATATGGCACTTGTTCTACATTAGGTCAAAGAAGAATATAAATAACAAAAAAAACTTAAAGATGAACTTCACCCATATCTTCAAAATAACAACAAAGGCACCTTTAGAAATGTTTAGGAATGACAATCTACAAACACATACTTATAGATAAGTGCAGGCTTTGTATTCTTTGCATTCATTGTTTTTCTTTTCCTCTCTATTCTTCTCGCAGTGGCCATTTTTAGAAAGGCCAGATGAATCCATCTCCTTTTACTTCCTGTAACTCTGGCACATGTGACTAGGACATGTGACCATGCACATCATCTCAGGGGGAAAAATGCCTTTCCCTGAGATCTCGTGAGATTACAGATGAGATTTCCCAGCAATATACTGCTGCTTCCCAAGATACAATGTTTGGGCACATTGTGTCACTTTTGCCAAAGAGAACCAGGAAGTAGAAAAAAAAGAAATTGTAAGTATAATGAAAATATCTATGTTTTACGAATGAATGTAAGATGATTTTATATCAACATGCAAAGCTGCATGCTGATATGATTTTTAGTCAAAGGGGTAAAGGTCTGCTTTAAAGGGAAAATAAAGTGTGTTTTCAGTGAGCATATACAGTTTTGTGAAAAAAGTGTTGGCCCCCTTCCTGATTTTTCATTGTTTTTCACGTTTGTCACACTTTAATGTTTCCGATCATCAAACAAATTAAAAAATTTAAATATTAGTCAAGGATAACACAAGTAAACACAGCATACAGTTTTAAAGGAAGGTTTTTTATTATTAAGGGAAAACAAAATCCAAACCCACATGGCCCTGTGTGAAAAATTGTTTGCCCCCCCTGTTAAAACATAACTTAACTCTGGTTTATCACACTTGAGTTCAATTTCTCTAGCCACACCAAGGCCTGATTACTGCCACACCTGTTCGCAATCAAGAACTAACTGTACACTGACTGGCCAAAAAAAGGTCACCACCTGGAGTTAGCTATGTAAATAGGTAAGAGCCTTCCATTGGATAATTAGTCCATGTTCAGCAATGTTATGTCCCGAAGAAATTAGGTCAGCTGCCAACCTGAATATACTATATGACCAGGTTTTCTCAACAATTGATTTTTTTCTTTACTTATGGCACAGGCATATTCTAAGATGACAATGCAAGGATTCATCAGGCTCAATTGTGAAATAGAGTAGATAAGGTGGCATGAGGCATCATTTTCACTAGGGATGTCCCGATGCCACTTTTTTAAGACCAAGACCAAGTACTTTCCCGCAGGTACTTGCTGATACCAATTACCGATACTTTTTCCTTAAAGGGACAAATTATCAATAGATGTCCTGTATATACAGGCGGGTGCTCGTATTTTGAATTGCATTTGTCATTAAGATGGACTTTTGCTGACATCCTTTGATTGGTGTGCTGGTGATATCCCTTCATCCATTTTTTCTAAAACAACACAGACTGATGATTTTAGGGAAGTTTCTCACCAGGGCTAAATACAGATGTCACCAGAACTGAATACATGTCCCCAAAGCAGAACACATGTCCCCAAGGCAGACTAGTATTCTGCTTTGGTGACATGTATTCTGCCCGTGAGGTTGCCCATGGCTGTGCCTGCGCCGGGAAGGAGGAGGAGATAAAGAACCAGGCAGGCACTGCCATGGACAGCTACTTGCAGGTCACCAGCAAGCTGCTGAGGTCCCCACAAGCGCAGGTACTCAGCAGCTGCTGCGGTTTAAAAATGTACCAGTATCTGCCTTAAGAATCGGGGCATTTTCACAAGTACAAGTACTTGTGAAAATGCCTGGTATCGGCCCCGATACCGATACTAGCATCACTATCTGGACATCCCTAATTTTCACTCATTGGTTGACTACCACAGAGTCCAGACCTTAACTCCATTGAGATTCTTTGGGATGAGCTGAAGAAGACTTTACGCACTGGTCCGACTCTCCCATCATTACTACAAGATCTTGGAGAAAAATTAATGCAACTCTGGATGGAAAGCATTGCATGGGCTTATCAAAATGATGCCATGGAGAATGCATGCCATATTTAAAGCTATATGCAGTCCAATTAAATATTAGAGTGTGTGATTTTTTTGGCCATGCAGTGTAATTTTTCTTTATGATTGCAGCTTTCATATTGACTTTTTGGTTGTTGCATCTTTCATACTTCTGTGATGCTTCTTGACAACTAGATGGACCTGTGTCTTTATTCAGCCTCACCAACTATGCTACTATGGTCTTCATCCAAATTTCTGTAATCACATTAAATATACAGATACTCACCCCCTGCTTAAGAGCTGTTAAGCTATCAGCCACTTAGGTACTGCCTTGTTTTCAATAGGACCTTGTTTTCATAGAACGTAAGAAGCATAATATGTATTTAGGAAATTTGGCTGCCCCATATTCTACACATTGAAACAAAGTTTTTAAAGGGACACTAAACTCAGGAATTAAATCTAATAATGTAAAAATACTTTCAAGTACCTTGACTATGACCAAAAATGTATCTTATTTGTGTATCAATCGGCTGTAGATCCTCATAACATCCCTGAATTGGTGCTGACACTGTCCTTCCTTCTGGAGGGTGGCTACTTTTGTTCCCCATGGTCCCTGTGTGCAGGTCCATCTTTAATATTGATTGGACCCCGGGCAAACATTTTCTTGGGCCCCACACCACGCCCCCCATGCAATATTGCCCGCTATATGCTGACAGAGCAGCGCTGCAGCTGGGATGGGTCCAAAAAATATTGTCCAGATCCACCCCACCACCTGATTGACGGCTGACTCTACCACTCTAGAGGTTGTGTCCGCCCCATCCATCCCTCCAGTCAGCGTTGGAGGATCAGAGAGGGGGGGCATTCCTGCGGGGAGCCATGACTGACAGTCACCGCTCTCTGCAGAGAGAGTGAGTGCAGGAACTGAGTGATCAGCTTTATGTGATCGCTCAGTTTTCGATCAAGAGAGCCAACCTGTGGCAGTAACTAGGGGGAAGAGCGCATTTCACTCTCCCCATAATCCTCCCCATAATTCTACTTTCATGGTAAATGTGTGGATAATTCGCCACCTACCACTTCCACTGCATAGAATAGCAACAATAATAATAATAATAATAATGACACCTGAGCATGTCCCCTGGTGTCATTATTATTATGTCCCCTGGTGTCATTATCATTATTACGTCCCCTGGTATCATCATTATTATGATTATGTCCTCTGGAGTCATTATTATGTCCCCCCCTTGTCATTATTATTATGTCCCCCTGTGTCATTATTATGTACCCTGGTGTCAATATTATTATTATTATGTCCTCTGGAGTCATTATTATGTGCCCCCTCCCCCGTGTCATTATTATTATGCCCCCCCTGTGTCATTATTATGTCCCCTGTTGTCATTATTATTATGTCCTTGGAGTCATTATTATTATGTCCCCTGGTGTCATTATTATTACATTGACACGACCCCCACCCTGCAGGCATCTCATTCCACTCACATACAGGTGAAACTCGAATAATTAGAATATCGTGCAAAAGTAATAGCAGTAAGTGCTGCAAAAGGGGCCCAAACCAAGTACTGAGTACATATGCATGCTTGTACTTTTCAGAGGTCCGATATTGTTCTATGTACAATCCTTGTTTTATTGATTGCATGTTATAATCTACTTTTTTGAGGCTGTGGATTTGGGGTTCTTGGGGTTTTCATGAGCTGTAAGCCATAATCATCACAATTATGACAAATCACGGCTTGAATTATCTTGCTTTGCATGTAATGAGTCTATCTCATATATTAGTTTCACCTTTTAAGTTGCATTAGTGAAATAAATGAACTTTGCACGATATTCTAATTATTCGAGTTTCACCTGTAGATCCTCAGTAGTAGACACCGCTCTCCGGGATCTGCCCATGTCTCCTGTGTGTACAGCGTGATCGGCCCTCAGCCTCCTACTGCGGACACACAGACTGCCCAGCACTCTCAATGAGAAATCCTGTGCATGTGCAGTAGCAGGCTGAGGGCCGATCATGCTGGCGCTGTACACACAGGAGAGGTGGGCGATCTGGCAGAGCTTGGAGAGCAGTATCTGGCCGAGGGACTGGTACGGTAATGACGGCTGCTAAGGATCTATGTGAGGGGAATTAGGTGTCTGCAGGGTGGGGGTCGTGTCGCCATATTATCAGATTTGTTTGCCCGGCTCGACACTAATTGGCTGGGGACATAATAATAATAATGACACTGGGGGGGACATAACTGTGTGCAAAAGCCATCTTCCTCCTCTGCTGAGTGGGAGGTGATATCCCGGGCTGCAGAGATCTTAGCTGCACATATGGACAGGACGCTGCTGCCCTCTAGCGTCAGAAAGGGGAAGTGCAGACTAGACGGCTGGTCCAGAAACGTTTCACTAGCGCTAGTTTATGGGGTACAGGGCCCCACAACAATGACTGGGCCCGGGGGAAGGGGGCCCTTTTGCCCCACCTTAAAGACGGCCCTGTCTGTGTGTGTTGTAAAGTAGCCACCACTCCAGGATCACTCCCGCTATGCACTACAATCTCACATTTAGCTTACTCATTTTTATTGAGATTGTAGCCTATTTTTACCTAGACGAAAATGATCAGAGTAGCCCTACTGCAAGAGTTAATAAAATATTTGCTCATAGTTCTTCTTTAATGAATCCCAAATTCACATAGCAAACTCACTTCTGCACCATTGTTAGCTTTGGCATTATAGCTAGCGGGGCTCACATAGTAGGTAAACCTGCCAATTACCTGTATGCTGACACTCACAATTGTTTTCGAAAACGTCTGATGCCTTATTAAATTTCATACACAATCACTTTGCAGCAATCTAATAGACCACAGATTCAACTTTTTAAATGATATGGTATTTTCTTTTCAGTGACCTGTTTGCAAATTCAAATTTTTAGGAGAAATTCCATGCAAGGTGTAAAATCACATAGTAGCTACTGATACTAGTTAGCAAACACTGCAACTATGCATACATCAGAAATTTCACTCAACAGACCTTAATCTGAGTTCTCTATTATCCATGGGAACCAGATCCAGAGAGCACCTCACAAGTTCGCGTAGAGCATACTTCCTGAATCCTGGAAAACTTCCTATTCCTTCTTAGCATTGCATTTTTCTTTTAACAAATGGCTTTCTGTATGGTACCGCAAGGATTCCACGGTGCACATGTGAACACCAAATTACTGACAACAAGGGCTGGGCTACTCTGGAGAACTACAGTAATACCTGAATCCAAACTATGCACCCTGGATGCATATAATGATTTAATTTTTCATATCACTTGGAACGTAATAAATGCCATAGTTGCTACCCTTTGTAGAAAGGATACCTGCATTGTAAAATGTTGTCTGTTGATTGATTATAAATAGATTGTTTAATGGTTCTTTTTTCTATTTTTTGCACATGTATATAGCAATAAACAAGATTTCTAAAATGTCAGTAATCCTCAAAACCCTAAGGCCCGCATTATAAGCAATTACATGTTGGCTCCAGCGAACCATTGCTATCTGCAGAGAACTGGCCAGCTGCTCTCACAGTGGATGGCTACTTATGAGCAGGAAGATATAGCTTCTTCTAGGCGTACCATGTGACTCCCAGTTTTTAAGCACAGTGAACATCTGTAATCAGAGTCACCAAAACGACTTTTAAAATGACTGTACCTAGTTCCACAACTTCATATTGAGAAGTTTCCAGGAGTATTTATTAAGACGAGTGCCTATGGAGAGCTCATTTGTAAAAGGAATGACGAGTCCACAAATCTGCTTGTAATGAGATCATTCCGTCTGGGTGGTATAGGTAATGTGCAACTTGCACTGATATTTTGAGAACAAGTGTGAAAACAAAGCGTTTGTTTAATTGTACGTGTTTACTGCGGTGTGTCAGTTTTCCGGAGCTGGAAGACAGAACACGTGCTGCTGAATTTCAGATTACTGTGTAATGACAGCATTAGGCAGCTATCTGTGAAAAACAGGTCTGCAAATGTACCATGATTTGAAAACACATAAGGTCTTAATTAAACCGTTTTTACTGTGTAACACTGCTCCTACCTACAAAGCGAGCTCTGAAGACCGTTCCTCCCTCTAGTAATTATTTTATAAAGTGTGTGAATGGCCACTCATTCTATAGGCCAGATCCATTTATTAACAGTACTATACTCTTTGTTTTATGAGAATGAACAACTTGCACATCTTGCTGATAACCCTAAAGCCTAACTCCAAAGCAATTCATGTTATTAGTTTTGGATACAGTGGGCTTAGAGTAGAAGTAGCACTTCTGTCAGGTTTTTGTATCTGCCAAACCAGCTGCCGACAAGCCCGAAGTCCTCCCATCACAACTCAATTCAAGCTGGAAGGATTGTGGTCTGCATACATGATTTTCTTTATTAAGCCCTGATGAAGGGGGGGAGGGGGGGTTGGACCCTTGAAACACATTGGCTGCTCTGCTTTAATGTCTCCCTGGCCCTAATGGAATTAAGTTGTCTGGACTACTGTAATTCCTACATCTAATGTGTTCACTGATGAGCCAAGGATACTGTGGAGATCTTTTGGATTGTGGAAGCTGCCTACCTGTTAGCCAGAGCACACATGCTCACATCACTTAACTTCTGTTGGATGAGAAACACCATGAATAACCAAACGGGTCCAGCACTTTCTTTCCATACTTCCATACTAGGTTTTTGTTTCCGTCTGAGATTTCATTGGGGAAATGGCTCCTAGTTATTGTCCTGGAGACACTTGTATAAGAAATCAAGAAAACTGGTGACACTGGGACAAAAACACTACCGAAGTTGTAACACATCCCCACTTTACTAATTAAAATGTGTTTTCATTGTACTCTGTCTTCTGCCTGGGGAGATTTTCAATCACTTTATGTTTCTATGACATCCTGTCAGCAGGACAGGAATTGAGGGCAATCTCCCCAATGCAGACACAGGCAGCAATAGCAAAACCGAGTGAATAAGTCGAGTGAATAACCCAGCCGAAGTTAAGTGAGCCAAACGCTGTTTGGCTATTCACTTCTGGCTTGTACGGCTGATTTCAGCCATACATCGGCTAAAATCAGCCATACATCGGCTGCCTTCGGTCAGTCAAATATGCTCAAAGTGCAGAATGAGTTCGACTCAGCCGATACAACATCACCTAGCTTGTTGGAGTAAGAGTTGGAATCTGAGTATTTTCCATGGACAATGGACTTTTCCTTTCTCTGGCTGCTATCAGTTATCCTGCCCTTGTGCTCTGCACTGTTCCTATGCCCAGAGTCGACCATCTTGCTAATAGATGCACCAGGCTGATGCATACAGATACGGCTGGAAGTGCCCTGCTATAATCCCTCCTAACAGCTGCCCTATTTCATTTTCAGAAATGATAAGTGAAGTATCTGCGCTTTATGCATTCCAGGAACTGTCTCCAAAGTGAGACGCTTGGCCTATGGACTTTACCAGAAAAACCTGCACAAACTGATCACATCATTTAAGCAAATAGCCCAGGGCAGGATAGTTAATTATCGCACTCTTTTAAAACTACAAGAAAGCATTGTGTTACTGAGCCACACTGAGAAGCCATATGGAGGAGGTGTGTAGCTCTGCTTAAGGCGTTCAGCCTGAAAGGTGGCGGGTTCATTCCTTGCCCTTCTTGCACACTCTAGGGGTTACTACACAGCAAGCAGGCAGTACATCATATAGCACTTCGGAGAGGCACTGTTTTGTCATTTGTCATTTGTGTCAACGGTAATAAATGCTTCTAAGTTTTCGGAAGTGTGTTCCTTAAACAGATGAGTTTATATGGGTATGCAGCAGATTTTCCAGTGTTTGTATTTGTGCCGAACCTAAAGAATATTTGCAGAAACAATTTTCCTCCAGTTCTCATTTGTGTGCATGCCGTCCTTGGAAAACAGAATGCTGGAAAAACATGTGTGCTACATTTTCAGTTCAAGGGTTTAGCTTATTTTTAAATTAAATTATGTATTGAACAAGCAATACTTAATTCTGCATATTGTGCAGATATGTAAAAAGTCATAACCAAATACAACTTCAGCAGCAATTCAACATTAAAACTGAAGATTTAGCAGGAATAGTAGAAGTCGTGTCATATGCAGTGATTAGCATGTTGAAGAAAATTCATGTATGCCTGTCATTCTGGCAATGGGGGCATTTTTCTTAAAGCACTCCTGTCATGAAAGAAACACAGTGGCTGCCATTGCACACACCTTTGGAAAATGCTAATTACCTGATCAGGAATGGCAGAGTAAGGTTAAATATCATACTCTGCATACTTGCTGTAGAGAATTAATTTAAAGTACAATTGGTCAAGATAGCAGCCATAAAACTAGCATTTTTAGAAGTCAGCAATACCAGCCCCCATGTTTCTCTAAGCACAAATTGTGATCATATGAACAACATTAATTGTATTAGGTACAGATGGGCAAGAGGATCCAGGCAAACTGGGATTCACCCTGAACTGCACTGAATCGCAAACAAGCTCATTTTCAGAACATTCCATAATCATGTACACTGCTGAAGTGAAGACATATGTCATGATGCCAACTATGCCACTAGCTACACAGCAAGGGATACCACAAAGACATACAATAAGCTTACCCCAATAGTGTAGGCTGACAGCCAGTTCACAGTAGAGCACAACACCATGGAGCAGGTTAGATCAAGAAGCTAAATTGGTGGCGTAGGAGCCAAGTGGGAGTACACTGGAAGAGGGAGGTCCAGGAAACTAGATTAGGGTCACTCTGGAATGGATAAGGCCTGGGAGTAGGATCAGTATTCACTGAAGTAACAGTATGGTCCCATGTTAAAGAATTTTACATGGAATCCCTCAGGGCACAGAGTCTAAGAGCCAGCCAGTATTCACCAGGGATCCACTCACAGAGATTTGGGCTGTGTGCTGATCCCAGACTGTGACCACCCAGGTTTACCCTGATCAAGCAACATGGGCCACAATTGAGCAGTACTTAGGAACAGTTCAAAGGTCAGAGTTGAGTGTGGCATGGATGGTCAGGAGCAAGACACAGATGACAAGGAACAAGCCAAAAGTCAGGACAGGCAGCAGACACGGAAAACCAGGAATAAGCCAGAGGTCAGGATGGATGGCAGATACCAGATAACCAGAAACAAGCCAGAGGTCAGGAGGGACGGTGGACATAGGTAACCAACAACAGCCAAAAGATGGTACACAGGAAACAATGAAATATACAGGCTGGATAGCTGGAAGGTGTACCAGGGGCTCGGCAACTAGCTTGTAAAGCTGCACCGAGATTAAATAAGGTGAGGAATAGGAAAGAACCACTGACCATTGAACCATTGGCCACAAGCTGATAGAGGTAGAAGAGAGAAGAATAGATTGGCTGTGAGGCTGCTATCGCAGTCAGCAGATGGGCTTGGGTGACACCTAAAGCTGCCAGGCCAGTGAAAGAGCAAGGTAGGAACAGAGCACATGTTAGTAGAACTACAAGTAACACAACAGAAATGTCTTTACCCATGAGAACTTTGAAAGTAGCAACTACAAGTAACTTAACTGTTTGTTTTTTTGAGAGTTCTTAGATTTTCTAGTTTTCTAGAGCTTACTAGTATGCTATGTAGCCTACAAAAGTAATTTTACCAATTATATTATAACACTAAATATATCTTACACAGGTAGTAAGTAATGATTATAACTGTGATAAGGCTATAGAAGACACCTAATAACTAGTACCGCCGCTTTGAGGTAGAGAGATGTACCTAAAAATCCAATGCCTAAAGATTGTAACCTAAGGGTTATCAGCTATGTTCATGTATCAAAGGAATTTCTTTAAATTAATTATGGACCTTCTTTTCTCATCAACAAAATAACAAAATTTGGTTTGTTGTTCATTTTTAATTAGGTAGAATGGATTAGAAACAGACTTTGGTTGTTAAAAAGTAATCAGTTTTTATTAAATAACAATTCATTCAATCTATCTTGAATCATTTTCACTTTATTTATTTTGTAAACAGAATGTCTACATCAACATTTCAAGGAGAAGTCTTGAACTTTCATTCCGCTATATTTAAATTATTAAGGTTTTAAATTTAAAAAAATTGAGTTTTGCAAAATCAGCATGTTGCAGTCCTACATATAAAAAAACCTACAGAAAGCCATGATGGAAACTGTAGCTAGACCAAACATATTTTCCCAGCTGTTTGATGTTATACAATATTGATCTGCATTGATCAGAACCAGTGAAAAAATGTACACTCTACTACTTCAGAAACAGAAGTAATCAAAGCAAGGCCTTTAGACTTCCATGTGTGTTGTTTATTCAGCCAACTGTAGTTTTTAGATTCCCTGTTTGAAGGAAGAAGCATGTATCAGAGCACCAGAAGAGTTCTCAATCTCTTCTGCTAGACATCTGACAGCATAGCTAAGCCAATCACAAGGCCACTTAAAGTAAACAGTAAACTGCAGCAGTGAACAAAGAGTTCTCTTTGCCGATAGCTCTCCTCAGCCTGTGTATCCATAGGGATGAAACTAGGGTTTGGGTCTGCCATGGGTTTGAGGTTTACGGTCCTGGTCAAAGTCTTTGTAAACATAACATACGACAAGGGCCTTTAAATGGCCAATAATGTGCCAGCCCACTCACTGTAAAAGGGGTGGCACAGAGCAACCACAATGTCAGTGTATTAAAAGCTGCTGGAGGGGAAGCATAGAGAAAGCTGACTGCATAAACTGCATAATGAAAGATTAGGGTCAGTTAGCAAATTGTACTTTAATTCTGATTGCTAGTTCTTTGAGCAATTAATCCCTGTGCTCCAATGGCAATGTTTAGATCCCTGTGCAATTTCTTGACTATAGCTTGCCTATTAGACTTTAAAATGTCCCAAATTTGGTATCAAGATTCATCTCCCATAGACTTCAATGGGATTTGATGCTAAGTTTAGGTTTCTGCGGATTTTATGAACCCACTGTAAAGAAAACCTGTGCAGATTTGCTCAACCCTAGTTATCAGTAGTTACTTCCTGCATTTCTCTTACTGTTGTCTGACTACAAAAAGTGAAAGACATGGCTGAAAGTAGGCTTGCTTGGTTTATTACCCATTGACTCTGTGGTTACACTTTTCAAAAAAGTGTTGAGCAGAACACTACAGAGAAGAACTGTGGCATTAATCAATCATAAAACTAATTTCTTGAAATCCCAGGGAGCCTATTATTTCCCCCAAAGAGTTGTGTTATGTTGCAAAAGTTATCTCAACCGTAGACATGGAGACAAATGTGTATGTTTGCTTTCACCAGAGAAGGCAGGGTTATCAATTTCACATGCATTTTAATTCATTATTTCTAAATTTCACCCCAGATAACAAGAAGCGTCACATCTGCTACTTATAAGAACGTTTCCTCACACTCTGCACCTCCAGAAATCTGACTTGAGTAATCTCATTGCTTCTTTATTTAATCTACATTTGTTTTTAAATTGCATCCTTCACTTAACATTAATCGTAAGGTGAGAAAATGTGAACAAGACATTGGGCTGATTCATTTGGGCACTAGCTCGTATATAAAGACCAATGAGAAATATGTACAGAAAATACATTGTTTAGGGGGAATTACCACTGATGAGCTTTTAGGGCTAGATTGAGCTTGAGCTACAACCTGTGATACAGTTCTTTTCATGTTGTTCCTATACTTAAGTATTTCATACAGAAAAAAGTAGCACTGACCTAAAAAGGTACCAAGAGAACTTTTCTAGCTACATCTATATTAGCAACTTTCAGTTTCAATTCCGATCTTTGACATTCTGATGCCATAATAAGAACTCACCAGTACTCTGATTTTGGAGCCGGAACCTATTATTTTGCATATTGAGCATTGCAGCTTTGGAAGCCTTCTTTCATTGTCTACTTTTAATGCATGAGGCCAGCAATACTACTTTTCCCAGTACTTCTATGACGGGTTTACTCGAATGGTGTCCACATTGACATTATGCTATGAACTGGATTCTTCAGATGCTACCTTATGCATATAAATAATGCTCAGAAGCTCTATACAGACATAAATGATAGGGTGGCAAATCTAAAGACAGATGTTATAATATTTAAATAGAATTTGAGATATTTAAAGAAGACCTGTGGAAGTGAAACATGGAAGCTACCGTTGCTGACATCTTGTGAAAATGCCAGTGAAAATTCACGGAGCTGGAACACGTATGCAGATTAGAAATCCCGACTTTTTTTACTTTCCTGATCTGTATAATTATTCTGGGTGGCTTAATATAATGTTGAAGTCAAAGGATGATTACAACATGTACAAGCATTTAAAGAAGGAGGTCCGCAATGCAGCCATAACAGTGTGCTCATGACAGGTTTACTTTAATACAGTAGTGTGGTAATATTACCATTGTTGAATGCAGTTGTCCCACTTTCATTGAACATGTTGTGGGGGTGGTGTTACCCTGCCAATCAAATTTCTCTCATTACCGTGGTCCACCAGGGGTGTAATGTGACACATAGGTGGCCAAACCCCGAATGTCACACAAAATGTTTGGGCAGCACCACATTTCTCTCCAACCCCATTTGGCTCAAGTCCCTACCTCTGCTTCATTGTTTGTGAAGCAAAAAGCAATTATCTTAACCACCTGCCAATTGCCTCCATTAGCCATTTGGTAAATCCAACCTACATGAGTAGGTGAGTAATATTGGCCAATGTAGGTGCATAGAAGGTGAGATGGTAAAGCTTGTCTTATATTATCACTAGGAAAGAGCTGCTATAAAAAAAATTGGTAATTCTCTGGAATATTTTCAAGTGAAGCTCCATTTAAATACCATGTAAATTAATGATTTTTTAATGTATTTAATATCTTTTTTTATGTTAGCATTTCATTGTTTTTTTTTCCTTATGGATGCCTCAACTCAAGCATAGAAGCCAATTTTATGTTCTTTCTTGCGTAAAGCTGGCCATACACACATTGAATTTCGGACGATTCCTGCTCATCGGCTATATTTGAGTCGTGGGTGGCCCTCTTGGCTTAGCAAAGTTGCATAAAAAACCAACTGAGCCGGGTGGAAAATTATTGGCTGAACACTGACAGCTGTCTGAATGCATTAACTGTCAGCAGAGATTCCTCTATCCCCGCTGTTTAATGGGCTGAACAAGAGAAATCTATGAGTGCTTAGCTACCCTAACTGTACTTGTGAACAGCTCCATTTACATCAATGGAATATACAACATGTCAGTTCTGCTATGAAGTTTGCATACACTGTTAATGCTTCAACACTACGGTCAGTTAGTCAGAAGTGAATGAGGGCTAAATGTAATCCTTCATAGATATGTTACATGATCCAGTTTCTGTTCCAGGGTTACCGGTTCCTGAAATATTCCGAAAACACTAAGGTACACCAATTTATCTTGAAAACTGTAGGTCATCTTTAAGTAGGAAATCATCTGCCCCTCTTAGAGGTAATTCCCATGAATCTGATTTCCATACTTTACGCATTGTGTCTCTTATTGCTGTCTATGCAGGTGGCAAGCTCTTGTTAACAAAACAAAAGGAAATTGAGCAGCCCAGTGCCCCATGCAGTCAATCTGCTTCTTGATCTTTTTACTGTGCAGTAAGTTTTCAATCTAATTCCTCTGAAGTATGTTCATGTGGTAACGACACAGACATATTTTCTATATTGGTGGTTTTGGCTACTAAAATGTTTGTCTTGTCATATTTGGAATGTCTAATAGGAAGAAGTGTTTCTCTTTTATGGAATTAATTAGATCAGAGTGTGCTATTGGAAACAGGCAGGCAAACCTCTGGTTCATTTTATATAACTGTAGCTATGTAGAGGTTACATGGAGGTTGGACGGATGAACAAGAATATCTGTAAACCATGTACCTCTCCTGAGTTGGCATGCTTAATTTACTGTACAGAGTGTGGTGCAGATGACAAGGTATGATATAAAATGACATGTTTCCTAAAAACATTTGCCCACTGTTCTATGTCATAGCATACAGGATCTCCCTCTCGCATATCAAATCTTCATTACTGGTAGTTGGCTATTTTATTTATACTAGCAAATGTACAGACAAAGTTGGGTGTATTCCAAACAATATTGAAGTATTGTTATTGTAGGTAAGATGTAAAGGAGAGGGGTACAGATGGTATGACATTGGGTAGTATGATTAAGAGTGAAAGCAGGGGGATTAGGGCATGTGATCATGTTTTATGATAAACCTTAAATATGGGTGTAGCATAAAACATGGCCCCAAAGCTGGACTATGCATTTCAGTGGTGTCACAAGGGAGGGTGCGGGGGGTGCAGCCCACACCCGGGTGCCACCATTGGAGGGGTGACACCGAAATGACTGACAGTTATTTTGGTTTCACCCCCCTATGAAAAGTCAGGGACTCAGGTCACGGACCAAGAGCCCAATAGTGTCAGGAGAGAGGAGGAGACCCGGTGGCATGCCTCATCCCGCAGGGTGAACGTCCCCTCCTCTCTTTTATAGTACCTTTTGCAGATGTCTTTAGGTTGGACTTATTACATGCAAGGTCCTCTTCAGATCTTCTTCAGCAGTAGGTAGCTCTCAGTTATGCCGGTAACAACACTGGTGTTGACATTAGTTCTTCTCTCTCTTCACAATGCCCTGCTATCACATGCATTATTGCATGTGATAGCAGGGCATTGTGCTGACGCTCCTCAAAGGCGGGTCCATGACGCCCTGCAATTGCAGAATGCCTCCAGTCTTCCATGTTGAATGACGCTTGACTTTTAGTGGCAGAAAGGAATTGCTGCATTGGACAGCACTGGAGAGAATGTGAGTATTGCAAAAGCTGCTTATTTTAAAACGTGTGTTTTACGCAGGCAACACTTTGACACTTATCGCCACACTTAAAAATAAGTCCTGCCTAAGAGCAAGCACCACAAAGTGTTTGGGAAAAAAAACAACTCTTTGGTACCACCTTCTGATTCTGATTTCTTTATTATGAAAGGATTACCTTCCTGACTTTTACTTGAATTCACACCCTGGAGATAAACCCCACCCACTATCCCCCTGTCTAATGGGCTCCCGTGGCCAATAATGGCTCACTCATTGGATAACAAAGTGGTGGGTGGATTGAGCTTAGGTCCAGGGGACATGGCTGAGGTGTGGAGTTGAGTCCATAACAACAAACATGGTGGAAGGCGGCCTGGAGGAGGAGGGGGTTCTGGAGGAGCAGGATCCTGAGGTGGGAAGCTGGGTTACTGTTAGAAGGCGGGGTAGAAGGAAGAGTGCGAGAGAGGCCAGCCCTGAACTGGTTAACCCCAACAAATACGCCAGGTTGTGGGAGGTTGGGGATATAAGTTCAGGGGTGACCCTGCTGGAGCAGGACACCTCCTCTATCAGCAGGGGGAGTGATTGTTCCAGCAGGGATGGGAGAAGGATGGAGGATCAGGAGAGGCAGATCCTGATGGTGGGAGACTCCATCATGTTAAAAGACTGGATGAGCTTTTAAACTAGATAATGGGGGGGGGGGAAAATAAAAAAACAAAAAATTTGATATTAAACAACCAGATATATGACAGATAACACAGAAGGAAAAGATACAGGATTAGATAGTGGGCTCACTCCAGTCAACAGAGTCAAACTAGTCAATAAAGCCAACATAGAGAACATACTCAATGTAGTCAATAAAGTAAATCTAATTGCCCAAGGTGATCCAAGTAGGAATGGACTAACCATAACAGGTACAATTAAAAATAGCAGTGGGGAGCAAGAGGGGAGCAAACATTTAACCAATAAAAGTACAAAAATTAAATGTATGTTCACCAATGCTAGAAGTCTAGCAAATAAAATAGAAGACCTTGAAGTTATGTTACTCGAGGAGGACTACGGTATAGTGGGAATAGCAGAAACGTGGTTAGACAGCACAATGTAAAACAACACATTAAGGAAAAGAAAGTGGCATTTACTAAGTATAAAATGGAGGGGACAGTATTGACATTCCAAAACTAGAAAGAATGTAATAAAAGATGTAAACTGGTAGTCCGGGCAGCTAAAATTGAATGTGAGAAGTATATCGCCACAGTTAGTAAAAGGAACCCCAAAATGTTTTATCAATACATAAATAGTAAAAAGGGGAGAAAGGAACAGATAGGCCCAATAAAGAACAAAAATGGGAGGTTAGTCACAAACGAAAGGGAGAGGGCCGAGGCGCTAAATACTTTTTTCTCATCGGTATTCACCAATGAAAAAGACGGGTTTAATATACATGATAAAACACAAAATTTAACAAGAAATACTCCTGAGTGGTTGACTGAAACTGGGATACAACACAGGCTTAAACTACTTAATACAAATAAAGCATTAGGACCTGATAATCTACATCCCAGGACGGTGGGCGTAGTATATCTGGACTTTTCCAAAGCATTTGCTACGATGCCATATAAACACTTGTTATGCAAGCTAAGGGCTATGGGCATAGATGAAATAGTGTGCACGTGGATAGAAAACTGGCTAAAGGAACGTGTACAAAGTGTATCGATAAACGGCACCCTTTCAGACTGGGCTGGTCATGAGTGGCATGCCCCACGGTTCGGTGCTGGGTCCCATGCTTTTTAACCTGTTTATTAATGATATTGGGGAGGGAGTGAGTAGCCATGTCTCAGTTTTTGCTGATGATACGAAAATTGGGAGGGTAATTGACACAGATTTAGACATTGTAACATTACAGGAGGACCTGGATAAACTAGGGGAGTGGGCAACTGTATGGCAGATGAAGTTCAATGTCGATAAATGCAAGGTAATGCACTTTGGAGCTAAAAATAGGCAAATGGACTATACACTTATGGGTGTGCCACTAGGGAAGTCGGAAACAGAGAAAGATTTGGGGGTCATGATAGACGGCAGATTGAAGAACAGCTTGCAGTGCCAGACTGCTGTAAACAAAGCAAGCAGAGTCCTGTCTTGCATTAAGAAGAGAATGTATTGCAGGGACAAGTCTATAATTTTGCCACTTTACAGATCACTGGTCCGGCCACATCTGGAGTATGCGGTCCAGTTTTGGTCACCGATACTCAGAAAAGATGTCCTCGAGCTGGAAAAAGTCCACCGTAGGGCAACCAAACTCATTAAGGGGTTCGAGGACCTGAACTATGAAACAAGGTTGTTAAAATTAAATATTTTCTCTTTGGAGGTTAGGAGATTAAGGGGGGACATGATTTTCTTGTATAAACTGTTCAACGGCGACGGCAACATTATTAACAAACTGTTTACGGTTAGCTCCGTAACAAAGACCAGAGGGCACAACCAAAAATTGTTAGAAAAAAAAATTCTACACACGGGGCAAAGGGGGTTCTTCACAGTTAGAGCGGTTAGGGTCTGGAACTCACTGCCGCAGGAAGTGATTTCAGCTAAGAGTGTGGAATCATTCAAGAATCTCCTGGACCTTGTTCCTTGGAGACCATAACATAAAGGGGTACAAGTACTCTTAAGAGCAAAATCACACATGGACTCATATACACACACAGACCTGCTCAAACATAAATGCACACACGCAATAGGTTTGACTTGATGGACTTATGTCTTTATTCAACCTCAAATACTATCTATGTAAGGATTGGGGGGTGCTCTTCTGGTAATAGCAGGCACACATTGGCAGGCTAGTAATTTTGATACTGTAAAGTGACTTATAGGTGGTAGCCAACAATTAATATTTCTGGGTAAAGGGAAAACATCTAATAGCCCCCTTCATGTTTAAAATCTGAGAAGACACTGCTACTTTTCATATATTTCATCATCTTAAGGGCTCTGTTGTATAGCGTTTTATATGGAGCTATGTAACAGTTAAGCTGTTTTCGCGATGCACTATAGTTTGATGCCAATGGGAACATTTAAATAAGATGTTGTACACTAGCCCAGTATGTGTGGAAAAGTATAATGCTAGTAATACATATTCTTTTGCATGCATGACTGGTAAAGGGAGGGTATTAAATTGCTTTTGTTTCATTAATTTAGCATCATTCCAGTTTTCCCAAAAGGTTAGACTTACCACAACAGATAACAAAATAGTCTTTCTACTGGATGAGGAACTAAATTTAAAACTAAGCCAGACAAATGTTAGACCACACTTTAACCAGTTGACATCCGCGGTGTTAAACCCCCTTCCCATCCAGGCCATTTTTCAGTATTCAGCGCTGCGGTACTTTAACTGACATTTATTCCGTCATGCAGCGCTGTACTGAAATGAATTTTATACCCTTTTTTGGGGACAGATAGAGCTTTCTTTTGGTGGTATTTATTCACCACTGGGGGTTTTATTTTTTTACTATATTAAGGAAAAATTACCGAAATGTAAAAAAAAAAACAGTTTCCCCTATATTAAATGATAAAACATTTATTATTACCCAATTTTTTGGTAAAATATAAAAGATGGGGTCACGTCGGGTAAAAAGACACTAAACATGTCAAGCCTTAAAATTGCGTGCGCGCGCGAAACCTCAAAAAACGATAATACCCAAAATTGGCCCTAGGCGACGCTTTAAAAGCTGTTACCGCTCATCAGTTTAGTGTTATCAGTGATTGATGGCCCTAAAATGATTGCTCTCACTGCGACGTTCGCGGCGATATGTAACATGTGTAGCGCAATTGTAATTTTTGCGCGCTGGGGCACCGGACGCGTATTTACGTTTATAGGCGCGTAAACGTGGGGGTGGGGGAGTTAAACATTTTGGGGGGGTTTTTTCCCCTTTTTTTATATGTGGCTTTTATTTTATTTTATTTTTTTATGTGTTACTTTTCTTTTTTTTTATTTATATTTTTTTTTTTGCACTTATTGTTATTGCTATTATATAGGGGGATAACAACCCCCTATATAATAGCAAAGGCACACTGACAGGTCCTCTTTATGGAGATATTAGGGGTCTCTAGGACCCCTAATATCACCTATGGACCCCAAAAGAAGCTGATAAAGCAGAGATCTGCTTTATCAGCTTCTTCTCTCTCCAGATGACTGACAGGTGAATGCGGAAGTGATGTAACACACATCACTTCTGCATTCACAGCCCAGACGGGGATCAGCCCGGCCGCGAACGGCCGCGAACGAGCACATATAGGCGATCGGCGGGCTATGGACCCGCTGATCGCCTATATGTGTGACACCCGGTACCGGGTATGTGCATTGTCGGGTCTTTTCTGCCCGTGCGTGCCCGCTAGGGGGCGCGCGCGAGCAGAAAAAAATTGCCGTCTGGAGACGGCGACCCGCAGATGCAGCAGTGCCGTCCGTCCGTTTTTCTACTACGGGCGGACGGCAAGAGGTTAAGAAATGTATAAGGACAAATTTAATATCTGAACTACTGTTACACATCTGTGAGGACATGATTAGGATTATTTAAGCCAATGTTAGTATTCTTTTCTCTCTGGGAGTTGACCTTTGGTTCTTCTTGGGATTTGATATGTTTTTATTTGATCATTTCTTTCAAACCATGAGTCCTTTGACCTGCTAGGACACAGAGGTCAAATGTAGAGGATAATCTAAGAAGACCTCGATAGTGTTCCTAGATAGTGGAATTCACTGCCTGGTTAAGTCTTTGTCAAAAGTATCCATTTATTACCGGGTTTTTCTTTGGTAAAATCAGGTTTGGCATCCAGAAGAGGTCTGCTTTCCCTGATCCCACTGTCTAAAGTTTTATGTAGAACATCCTTTCATCTCATCATCAGCCTGTAACGTTGGCTATACACATTTAAGTTTTTTCTCTTTTAGTCTGCAGGCTGAGCAAGAGAAAACCACTCTATTCCCTATCCATGTTAAACAGCGGAGGAGGAAGAATCTCCCCTGCTAGCTATTTTATTACAAACGCAGTTTGTTGAGCTGAATGGTGCCAGCAAGGCCACCCACTGTTAGAAGTTTGATCGATTCACAGGAGTTGATCAAAATTCTATCGGGGGAATTTATCAAAACTGGAGCAGACAAAATCTGGAGCAGCTGTACATGGCAACCAATCTGCTTCTCTCTTCAGTTTTGTTCAGTTAAGATTTGAAAATGAAATAGAGAAGTGGATTGGTTGTCATGCACAGCGGCTCCAAATTTTATCTGCTCCAGTTTTGATAAAATTCCCTTCTAATAGTTTATGGCCAGCTTTACACCAGGGTTCAATTGATGCCTCCTGTGTTATGTGATGGATCCGTAGACCCTCCTGTGTTATTCTGAGGAGATCTAAACAAAGATTTAATTTTTTCATCATGATAATATTCATCATGGGTTTTATGTAGAGGAATATTGGCAGACAATATGTCTGCCATAAATTAATTTTTTTAAGGAACTTACATTTCCTGTAAGTCAGACAACAGCACTGCTTTTATGCAACTTTTCTACTATTATACAGGTCACACGTTCTGCATGCAAGGATCAAATCACTCAAGTTAATTCAATTTAAAGTAGTTTTATTGAGTTGTAAAGCATTTTACAAAGGACTATCGTATCCCCTTTCAAGGATCAGACCCAGAGGTTGTTTTAGTCTCAAGAACCAGAGGTCAAAGGTCCCACTATGTATGTTGTCATTTAAAACAGTGATGGCTAACCTTAAGCTTAAACTCCAGGAGTCATCATAAGGTGAATTCCATGTGTCAGTGCTCTTGGGGTGCCAAAAGGGGCTGCTACCCAAAGAAACTACTGCATATTTGGAAACTAGTATACAAACCGTGCTATCCATGAGGTTCAGACCCTGGGGCTGTGCGGCTTTGATTTACACATGCTAGCAAAAGAATACTACCAGTAACATAATCTGTTATTCTGGTGGAGAACAGTTACCTGGAAGTTCTTAGTTCTTTAAAATGCATTTGATGCCTCTTATCTCCCTAATCTTAATCATATACACATCACTGGTTCATGTATTTAAAGGAAACTATGTTCTTTTGTTAGTGCTATAAACTCAAACTGTTCATTCTGCCTATTCATTTGATTTATTGGTTAAAGGCATCCACATTTTACATTCATGCCATTTAAACATCCTCTAGGTTGATAGTTTAATCAACAAGATATTTCAGCAGCTTTCCTATTCACAGAAATCCAGTATAACTTAACAACTTTGGCATGCTAGAGCGGAGTGAATTTTCATCCAACAAATAAGATGGGTGGTGTCACAAGCTGTGCTAAGTTTGACACTGTGGCTGTCCTCACTAAGGCTGTTCTGTGAACCTGCATCACCATATCAATGGGCTTAATACTACAAATGATTAAGGGTAAAATGAGCAGAGTTTCTTGGCTCTAGATTGTAAAATAATTAGAGTACATCAACATCACAGGAATCTACTACACCTGAATACTACAATATACAATATACTACACCAAAACTATTCTATACCTACAAACTACAACATAGCACACCCAACATATACTATGCCTAGATAGTTATTTAGGATTTATTGTGAAACAAAATTAGTATTTGTCATGTAAAGAAACATTCTTACATTATACAACTCAGATTCTTCCTTCATTTTTTAAATTGAATAAAAAAAAAAAAAAAAATGACAGTTGAATCCAGTTGGTTGCATCGTTTACACTATTACTTGACTATGACTACTTGTTTTCAATAACTAAATATTTTGCCAATATTTAAAATGATATTCTCGTTTCTCCTTGAAAGCAATTGTTGATTAATTTTTCATATTTTTGATTGCTTGCTGTTCCACATTTTTGTAAATACTTCCTCTAGTGGCTATATGTGTATTAAAGAATGTGAATAGCAACCATGGTGTTGAGATCATCTCAATAAGTCTTGCATAGAGTCGATTTTTCCACTCAGGCTAGACCTGATCCATAGACTGTTACTGAAAAAAAAAGGAGGCAGATTACCTGTGCAATAGTACTAAGGAGAGAGCAGAGCCTATATGTGTAATAAGCAAACAGATCTTCACCACCATGCATGTACACTGAGTGGCCACCCCATCAGTACTTTGTTGGGCCACGAGATGACTTTGTTGGGCCGCCTCGTGACTCCACGAGATGTTGAAAGGTGATGCAAGGAATCTGACACTGCATTATTGTCCTTCTGTTGTCTTGTACCAGTCTTGCCACTCTCCGTTCTGCCCTAACATTGACTAGTCGCTGACGGCCACAATTCGCACGTTCAGACCCAGATTTTCAGCTGGCAGTCCAGTCTTTAAACACTTTAACAACAGCTGCTCATGAACATTTAACGAATTCTGCTGTTTTTCTGATACTTGCTCCATGGCTTGAGCACCAACAATCATCCCATGTTCAAAGGCTGTTAAATCGCGTTGTTTACCCATATCTTCAGAAAAAAATCACTTCTACTGTCGTGGTAAACAACCTGCTTCCCTATTTATAATGGTCTGGCCCTCTAGCAACTTCAGCGCGAAATTATAGCTAATTTGCCTACAAATGTCAGGCGGTCATAATAATCTGGCCACTCAGTGTATATATATAAAGGTAATTTCCTGTCCTCTATAGCAAAGGCTAGATCTCCTTTGCTGCACCTATCCATAAGATGCCATCAGTTAACGTGGCAATAAAAGCCATGGAGGGTTAAGGTCTTGATCACAAGTACAGTATGAGTACAGCTCTTACTGCATTTGCTCAGTGAGAGTTCCACCTACATACTGTATGGCAGCCCTAATATCAGTAGCTGATGAGTTAAACCTACCATTGCTGAACTCCTTTTGAAAATGCTAGCTGTGTGGCTGTCTTTGGCGCCAATGCTTTTAGCGTCAATGACCCAGAACAACTGTGCTGATTAGAAAGTCATTGCACAATCAAAATGTCTGATTTTCACACTTGTTAAGGGTCTGCACTGAAGATGAGCATGACAGCCAGGCAACTATTCTTTTAAGATAAAGAGGACAGCAACAGAAGGCTCCAAATTAAACTCAGGCTTCATTTTATTTTTACAGACAAAAGAATTTTAACCCCCCCACACAGATGTCACTATACACAACTAATAGTAGTCATTCAAATTCAACTGGACTTGCCCTGTAATGTTGAAGACGTTTCCCTGCTCATCCTGGAGGCTTCCACAGTTCATATGACTATCAGAGACATCCATGCTTGGATGAGTGAAGAAACGTCTTAAGCATTCAGAACAAGTCCAGTTCAATGATATTAACAACTTCTAGCTATGCCATGACCTAGATACGTGAGGACCTTCCCAGACTTAGTCACAATATTCCTTTACCAGCAGAACCTGGACATGCAGAGAGTTCTTGTAAAGTATATTTTACCAAGTGTACTTCACATTTTTACTCCTACATGGTGCTTTCTTCTGGCAGAATTGCCTTTTTTGTATTGTATAGCATCCTCCAATATAATACCTTACATTATCAACACGCTGTCACAATTTAGCTTGCTAGTCACTTTTTTCTATAACATAGTCGTGGCGTCTATGGTGTTCAGAGAGTCATGCCTGAGTTATTTGACAGTGTATGAGGCACACTTTTTGATGCAATAACTTGACAGTAATGGAACATTGCAGCCTGCCGTGATGTGAAGTGGTCAGCAGTACATCTCTGTGATCTGTGTGCTTACCGTGTGCTTTGTTTTGTCGTATTCTTTGATGAAAGTCGAACAAGCTAGAGCGCTTTGGCTGCAATTTGGTAAAACAAAATATCATATTTGTATGAAGAATGCTTATACATACATATATTTATTTATTAACATATTAAGCTGTAAGATGTCTAGGCAATCTTTTTTTATGTTTTGAAGATCACTCTGAATTGTTCTGTCTTGTTTTCCCTCTTGGTTTTTTGGCAAACTGTGTGTCATCTCTGAAGGCTCTAATCAGCAGATGAAAAGATTTTTTTGTCTTTTTCTTTTCTTTAGTAATCAAACTTTGCCTGGCTACCTAATATCTGAAACGTACTAGGCTTCAGAGAATACTTGTCTCTTCCCTTTATAAGTGCAGATACTTTGATCTATGGTTCTCTTATATGCAATCACCTTGAGTCCTGCTGGCAGGTGGGCAGCCACGTGTCTACTCTGCTAGGATTGACCTACAACCTTCATTCACCTCAAAGCATAGATAGAATTGTAATACATCTATATCCTTGGACATAGGCTACCTATAGACTTGAGATGGTGGTCAACGCAGTTGTTTGTTATAAGATCTGTGGCATAAACATGCAAGGTCGTTTTGGATGAGAATGCATGTTTATCAACCTCTGGTGTCAGCCTTATCCCGAGGACATAATAGCAACAGTCTGTGAAAATCAATTCTGGTTTAATTTTCTTCCCTCATGATTAGTCAGCCACGGGGTATTTGTAGAAGTCACAGACTGCTCTAAGGCATATCACTGTTTCTCAGACTGACCATAATTGGTCAGATGAAGATCATGTCATGCCTTATTGGCAGTATCATTTCTATATCAGCTTCTTTCAATTGAATCCACACAGAACTATTTAGTTTTGTATTGGTATTAATGGGTTAGGTCACCCAGCAGCTTTGTATAAACCTTTCAGGGATTTTGATGGAGAGATCATTCCTATGGCCACTACAAGGGGTGTCATCCTACTCTAATGTTTATTGAAGTAGTATTGAAGTAGGGCCCTATGCCAATTTTTGTTGTTGTTGTTTTGGATAGAATGTGAAAAGCTTTAGAACCTCCATCAGCATTTTTGTTGCTTTCTAAAAGGAGGCTTTCACTTCTCATCCTAGTAATATTGGTAACCAGGACAAAAATAAACATGCTTTTAGTGCAGTGGATAGGGACTAGAAACTTTGATAGGTCCTTGTGCTCATTGGAGGGATCTCTGTTCCCATCTTAGGGATCCTAATAACTGGAGAGAAAATCTCCCCACATAACAGTAAAAAATTGACATAGATGCTAATGTATTTTCCATATTATCCAATACTGAGGTTGTGATATTTATACACTGAACTGTGAGAAAGTAACCACTGAGATAGGATTAATAAAGGGTGTAAAGCTTGTTCACTAGAAGGGCAAAGTGAAAATACAATTAGCTTAGTGAATGAGGTGTCATTTTGCTGATTTTAATAATCCATTCATGTGTAAGCAAACATATTTTTTTTTTAATCTTCCTTACTCATGATTGAATATTCTTTACAAAGTGTATTTTCTCTCAGCTTCACCTTATTCACTAAGCTAAGTAAAAATTCACCTCAATGTATTTTAAAGTGATTCTATCTTTATAATTAAAATTCAAACGCCAGAACTCCCTGCAAGGATGACATTTTTATCTCTTCTGTTGCGTCACTAAACACCACTTCATTCTAGAACTACGCTCAGTGGTTCCACTCGCTGACCTCCTGCTTGTCACTACTGTGTGCATATTTGGGTTAATATAATATATATTATATACTGTAATATATAACATGTTAAACATGTTTTTTCCTTTTTTGCCAGGTAAGCAGGAAATATTGTGTATTATTACTATGCAGTCTTCTTTGCAAGCGGAGTTGTAGTCTCGTTTTATGATCATTAGCATAATTGGT
The DNA here is from genome assembly GCF_000935625.1 of Nanorana parkeri. Lineage (NCBI taxonomy): Eukaryota > Metazoa > Chordata > Amphibia > Anura > Dicroglossidae > Nanorana > Nanorana parkeri. The sequence goes on along the minus strand of NW_017306328.1, from coordinate 1,200,188 downwards.
TTTCAGCTGTGTTAAAATAAATAATTTTTTTAAGCAGTCACAGACTTATCATTTATTACATGGCTCAGTACCAAGTTTCTATCACACAAAGGAAGTGCCAAAGCAACCTGTTGTGCTGTCTCTTTAGCTAATCCATAGTGCTTTGAAAATCCTTTTTTATGTACAAAATGTTTTGTCAAAAAATGTTTGCATATAGTTAGTGGAAAACAGATATAAAACAACAGTTCAAATATATATATAAACTTTGCAAAAAAATTACTAAAATAAAATGTAATGGATAACTTAAAATGTTTAATAAACCCAGTCATGCATACTTATGGCAAGAATAGTAGCGAGGTCTTGCGCCCCAAAGAGATGGGAGAGGGGGCTGTACCCGCCCCCTCTCCCATCCGTTCTTCCAGTCAGTGCTGGAGGATCGGAGCGGGGAGGGAGGGAAATCCGTGCAGGGAGCCGTGACTGACAGTCACAGCTCTCTGCAGGGAGATGATCGAGAAGTGAATGAGCGGCGGTATGTGTTCGCTCACTTCACGATCTATTGAGCCGGCATGTGACAGTTTCATCGGCTCGAACTATGAGAATGAGTGATTTTCACTCACCTCATGGTTCTCCTTTAAGTGCACTGTTCCTACAAAAGATGAAACATAAGCCCTTTTTATTGTTTCCCTTTAGTTGTAAATAAATAAAAACTTAAAATAATAATGTATTTGTTAAGAAAGGGGGGCTTCGTGTAATTTGTAAAAGATGTGAAAGAAACCGTTGTCAGCTGCCACCACAGGAAACTGAATGGCTGGAAATACAAATATTTAATAACCTGGTTTACATTTGCAAAAGTCTATAAACAATACAACAAAATGTACACTTTTTTGTAGAACTATAAGTGTAACAATCCATCAAAATTAATTTTCCATTGCTTTTTCAGTCACTTGCTGTGCATTCACCCTGTATTTGATTGTACGGAATTCAATGTTGTGTTATAAAATCTTAAGAGCACCATAAGAATTTTATAATATAGTGGTGCAAACTGCATCATTTAAATCCATTTGCTGTTCCACTTCAAAAGATGCACCAGGAATCTCATTGCAGATTTATTACTGTACTATGTAGTGTCACAACTGAAAATGAGCTATTCATGCAGAGCGCAATCAACTGTATGCATCATGGATCTTTCTGGGTTATCTTCTGGCCCTTGCAGTAGTAATGAATGGCAGAGAGGAGTGTCTTGTAAAGAGCATTCCAACCCAGCTAACAAGCCCCTAATTTCGGGAAATCCAGGTAGAGTCTACCACTAAATGATACCACACATGGGCTAATCACTAAAATCTATCGAAAGGTATATTTTCGGTTCAAAAGAGGTTTTATTGCAGGGTTATGTATATTTATCACACATGTTGTTCTTTCTAAATATATTAATGATTTCTACAGTATTTGTAAAAAGTGATTTACAACGTTTACTGTACATGTTATTTTTCACCTTAAAGGACAACTTTACGTTGTCTGTCTCCCCCAACTACACTCCCCAAGTGCCAGTCACGTACCTAAATATTTAACTTCAGTCCCTCTTCTGACTTCTTCACTGTGTAGCTTTGCCTGGAGCCACACAGATTTTGCAGAGTAAAGTCTTGGCTGCATCCTGCGGATGTTCACTGCAGCCAATTCATACCTATGGTTGGAGCTTTACTGCTGTGGATGGCTGGGGGCTACCATGAGTCCAGGCCAACCATAGGAATAAATCGGCAGTTCAGTACTTATTTTCCTGTGACAAACCTGCTGTTAAGGAAAACTCCACTCTCCTTTAAAAAAATGTAATACTGCATATCATGTTCTTAAATATTACCTTCCCACTTCAATCTGCTGACACTGCAGTTTCCTAGACATGTAAAAAAATAAAATGCAATGTGGCAAACTCCCATTCCAATTCTGCAAAATGGAAAGCTGGGTCTTTGCCTAACACTTGTGTCTGTTTAGTTGTTGGCCATAATGGATTTTGTGTATTTCTACCCCATGCATCAAGAACACATACTTACTATTTCATGCTAGGTCTCTAGAGACTACACAGATGGGTCATTGGCAGGTGTTTTTGCCCCAAAAGTCCCTCCAGCACTGCTGAGTCGGACACTGGCCTTGCAGGCACCTGCGGGTAAAAGTATATGTATCATATCACTGTAAGTATTACAGTCCATGTATCATTCACATTATGGAATTTTTATGCCCCAGTTATACAGAGAATAAAATATACATTAAAAAAAGATTAGTTAAACCAACAAGTGTTTTTTTTTTTACATCTACTTTAACTTTACACTGGTTTTACAATATAACAAATGCAATAATTCAGAGTCTAGATGAAAGGTTAGTGTAACATAACTCTTTTGTTAGGTAAATAGTACATTTTTACCGTCTATAAATCAGAGAAAATAGGAGGACAACCAAAACCAATCATTTGGGATTTGCCTTGTAAGACAAGGTATGTAGATAAAGGACATGCCCCTGCCATCCCCAACCCCCTCCCCAGTAAAACAAACCAAACCACTTCTGTGGTCAACATCAATATGAGGGACAGTTGGGAGGTATGAGAGAACTAAGAAGTAAAAAGGGACAGTGAGGATTGGTTATAAAAGAAGACAGTCCTTCCAAATGAGGGAAACTAGAAAACGATGGGACAACTGAGAATAAACGATTGACAGAGGGATTTGGTTCTAAAACAGGAACAGTCCTTCCAAATGAGAGTCAGTTGGAAAATATGGGACAACTGAGAAAGAAAGATGGACAGAAGTAGGGATGTCCCGATGCCACTTTTTCAGGCCCAAGTACAAGTACAAGTACTTGTCAAAATGCCCTGTATCGGGCCCGATTCCGATGCTAGCATCGGTATCGGGACATCCCTAGACAGAAGGATTTGTTTCTATAAGAGGGACGGTCTTTCCAAATGAGGGACATTCGGAAAGCATGGGGCAACAGAGAAGGAAAGATGGATAGAGGGATTTGGTCGTAAAAGCGGAACAGCCCTTCCAAATTTGGGAGGTATGGGACCACTGAGAAGGGAAGAGGGACAGAAGGGTTTACTTCTAAAAGAGGCATAGTCCTTCCAAATGAGGGACAGCTGGGCACTACAGTCAATAATGTTACCCTGTATCATCTCAGTACAGGTTTCCTATAGGAATAGTGGGTGATGCCATGCAAATAACTCCTTTATGCTCAACTGTCCAGTTGTACATCTGGAACTAGGTTGAACATCTAGGTTGTACATCTAGAACTAGGTTTAGGTTGAACTCGATGGACATGTGTCTTTTTTCAACCTGACTAACCATGTAACTACTTCTTGATAGCCCAGACACAACCTATAGGCTGAATCAGCTGAAATTTTGAGCCTTGGGTGGCCCTTGCAGCACCACCCAGATCAACAAAAGTTGGCTAAAGTAGGCTATACAAACATCAGATTTCTTGATGAACCGGCCGAAACTCGCTGCGTGGGTGCAGCTGTTGGCACCCTTCTGTCCAGCATTCTTCCATCAGCTGATTGAAGATGCATGTTGGAAAATTCTCAGTGGAACAAAGCTAGCAGCCAATCACCTACTAGCTCTGTTCAGGTATATACAAAGAAAACAGCGGAGGATTCCTTGATAAGCGCTTGTAAGCGTTGATGGAGGGATTTGTGATATTTTTTTTCATTCAGTCGACAGGTTGAATAAAGAAAATATATGTGTGTAAACTCGACTTTCGAAATCAGCCAAGCACAATTATTATTATTGGGATTTATATAACGCTGACAATTTACATAGTGTTTTACATGTACACCAGTCCATGCCCTTAAGGAGCTTACAATCTACAGGTGAAACTCGAATAATTAGAATATCGTGCAAAAGTAATTGCAGTAAGTGCTGCAAAAGGGGCCCAAACCAAGTACTGAGTACATATGCATGCTTGTACTTTTCTAAGGTCCGATATTGTTCTATGTACAATCCTTGTTTTATTGATTGCATGTAATAATCTACTTTTTTGAGGTTGTGGATTTGAGGTTCTTGGGGTTTTCATGAGCTGTAAGCCATAATCATCACAATTATGACAAATCACGGCTTGAATTATCTTGCTTTGCATGTAATTAGTCTATCTCATATATTAGTTTCACCTTTTAAGTTAGTGAAATAAATGAACTTTGCACGATATTCTAATTATTCGAGTTTCACCTGTAAGGTCTCTATTTCACATGCAGTCCAGTGGAGGCGTGCTTTGCATTGCACTTGGTGATGTAAGGCTTGGATGCAGCTGCTCGGCCATGGAAACCGATTCCATGAAGCTCTCTATGCTCTGTTGTTGTGCTAATCTGAAGGCCACACCAAGTTTGGAGGTCTGTAGCTATTGACTCTGCAGACAGTTGGCGACTTCTGCGCACTGCGCGCTTCAGAATGCACTGATCCCTCTCTGTCATTTTACGCGGCTTACCACTTTGTGGCTGAGTTGCTGTTGTTCCCAGTTGCTTCCACTTTGTTATAATACCACTAACAGTTAACCGCGCAAGTAAATTTCACGGAACACCTGAATCCAATGATTTGGAGGTGTGTCCCAATACTTTTGGCAATATAGTGTGTGACCAGAAGAAGAAGAAAAATAAATGCAAACTTGCCTTCTCCTTATTGTACAATGTAGAGTGCAGGAAGTTTGCTGGTGTGATCATTACAGGCTGAATGAATGAGGCATGTTTAACTGGGTATAGGCAGGATACCCTCCAGGCACCATATACAGAGACTTGTGCATGTGCCCCAGGCAGACACAATCAGAGCACACCCCTTCTACACACAGCAATTCAATGACAGCACACACACACACAAACACACACACACATGCTGCCTAGAGAGCAGAGGAGGAGGAAGCCATCACCTATTGCAATCACATTGGCCACCAATGACCGGCAGCCTGATTGGCACTGGTGACAGGTGGCCGCTGTGCCAGCCTAGGTAGAGAAGAGTTAAAGCAGCCAGGCTCGGCCCCCTCCTCCTGCCTGGGTGTAAACAGAGGAGTCTCAGCCTATCATGCCTGATTGCTGCTCGGTGCATGAAGAGAAAGCCAGACTGTGTAACGTGATACATTGGAGAGCGCTCCAACTTGCACAGGCTGAGCTCTGCCACTCACTCCCGTCCAGGCAAAGCGGGACCAGCCATAGGGAAGGAAGGAAGGCAGACAGGCAGGAGAACAGCCACCGGTGACAACAGCAGCAGCAGCAGCAGCCTGGCCATCCCCTCCCATACACACACAGGCATCGCAGGCAGGAGAAGCGTGCATCTATCTCCATCCTTCTACTGCTGGAATGGGAGGAGGCTCCCTGTGCTAGAATCTCTCCACACCAGCACCATTAGCATCTGAAATGAGGAGGCTTTTTAACCCTTGAGGACGCAAAGACAAGACTCAGCCAGAGGTAAAAAAACAAAACTACTACTACTTTTTTTTTTGTACTGTCTTCTGGTATATGTTTGCGATGCATCCGCGATGTGCACGGGAGTAGATGTGCCCCGCACCTATTGCTGCCCGGCACAGCCTTTGTTGCAGGATGTATCCCCTTCTTAGTACATAGGTGAGCCCGATCTACTGCAGTCCCGTGCCATCCTATGTCACCCCTACCGATGACAGTAACCAGGGCACATTGTTCTGGGTTGTCACCCGTGTCTCATAATGCTATGGAAGGCTTATTTTTTTTAACCCCCCCCCCATTCTTCTAATCAGATGCATTGCCCTGAGATTGTGCCTGCTGAAGATTTGATCCCATCTCACTGGAGTGGAAATACTTTCTGTAATTGAAAGCAGATTCACAGTCTGCAGTGGAGGGAGCCAATAATTTTTTTTTATTCTTAAAATAAACCTTTTGTTCTCTAAACTTTCAAATGGATCCTGAAGCCAGAGAGTTGTGTGTTTGACAATCATTCAGATTGTATCAAAATACAGGGAGACTTTAAAATCAACATGGTGCTGTCTGCTGGATTTCTGCCCAGGAAGGTATAGCTAGATCTCGATATCTAGGGCTCTGTTTTATCAGACTAAGACTTTACAGATTCTCTCCATGTGTATGTTGTGAACAATAGGGATCCGGTGAAGGACAGAGAAAGGAAAAAAAAAGGGAGCAAAGGTGTTTTTTTTTCTCTCTTTTTAATTTGGAAAAGTTGATTTATTTATTTATTTGCAATTCCAGATCTCACATTTCCTGCTCTGCTGCTCGGCTGGTCGTGCCCGGCCATCTTCAGTGCCTCTGCGAAAACCAGCCGAGAAAGCACTTACCCTAGGTAGAAAAACCTTTTATGCGATGGCTGCTGTGTGTTAATAGGAAGAACCCAGTTTTATATATTACTGGCAGGTTCTAATGTTGTTCTTCTTTAATAATGCATGGCACTGTGCGCTTGTATATCCACAGAAGTCTCTCCTAGCAGCTTGTGTATAGTGTTCTGGCAGGGGAAGAGTTACCCACCTGTACTGTCTGGTCCCTGTATTAAGTGCATACTATCTTGTGTAAATGGGTAACAGGGTAGTTGGGGTAACTAGCGAGCACCCTACAATTCCTGGGAGTTTTCAACTTTGTGTTGTGCGCTTTGTTTAGGTTGGAGTTGATGAATGGCTTGGGGAGATGGTGCAGATCTGCAGAATGATTTAGCTGGACTGACTTGCTTGGGTTTCTTTAAGTCTTGGAAGGGCTGTACATTTTGTAGACTGGCTTTCCTTCTGGGGAATGATTACTAAACAGAGGAAAAGCAGTCCTGAGCGTATGATTAAAATACCTGCAAACATCTGATATTCTGCACAAGGGTTCCTGATGAAGTGTGACCTGATGTATACAGTGATTTATTTTACTCTACATTACACTGTGAGTGACTCATGTAAGAGCAAAGCATCTGTAATATACTGCTGGCTGGGGGGATCCTACAGTGTGTTGCCTTCCAATGGCTTGCAGTCTCTCTCATTCAGTAAAAGGACCAATGAAACTTTTCCCTTAGGTTAACTTATTTACTTTTACTAAGGCCTGTTTATAGTGCAACCATAACTTGTTGGATCATGCAGAAGATTTTTGTCTATTGCTAAATCAAATACTTAATCTATAAAAGCTTGATTTGGGTGGAACCGAACTGCAATAATTATCATTATAATTGCCTATATCTCCATGCTTCAGGTACATGACGTACTGCATAGCAAAAGACTGACATATCTTGACATGACTAGAAAGCAGATATACAATACTTGTTGTACCGTCTTTCTGTCGGGCCTGCTATCTTTCTGTGTTCTTTTATTTCTGTGGTCTGGAGTTTTTCTCTTAAACTCTGATTTGTTTTTCTGTACACTGCCTTTTTTCTTTGGTAGACTTTTTACTAGCACTTTATTCATGTTTATCTCTTCATATACACATATTTGGTGCCCAAGTCATTCCATATACACATATATGATGCCCAGGTTATTCCATATACGGTACACATACTTGATGCTTAAGTTATTCCATATACACATACTTGATGCCTAGGCATTTCTATATACACAGATTTGATGTCTAGGATATTCCATGTACACAGCTTTGATGTCCAGGGTATTTCATATACACAGATTTAATATGCACATTGTTCCATATACACAGATTTAATGTCTAGGTTATTCCATATACATTGATTTGATGCCCTGGTTAAACTATATACACACATTTGATGCCCAGGTTAATCCATATACACAGATTTGATGCCCAAGGTATTGCATGCAGACAGATTTGATTCTCAGGTTATTGCATATGCACAGATTTGATGCTCAGGTTATTGCATATACATGTTCTGGTCATCCATAACAACTTTTGCTTATTTTAGGAGTTAGTTCAAAGCACCACAATGATGGGTCTCCATTTTTACCTCTTGGTTGCCACCTCATCTTGCATCAAGCTGAAATCTTCAGTTAAGTTGCCTTTAACAACTTTTTGAACTGGCTTCAACTATCTACAGTCAGTCAAACACATTTGATTCATGCTAGAGTATATTTTTTAGGATGAGAACTTGTATTACACATGTATAAAATGGAGATCTCTGGCTGATAGGAGTTTAATGAATGTATTATTAAACTGCCAAAGTCAAGTTCTATTGGCTGCAGAGTTTTACTATCCATTTATGTTATTGTACGCTAAATTGTCTAATATGCAGTAGACATGCAAAAAATGATTTTGTAATTTCTGTCGGTGATATTTTTTAATCACGTTTTATCTTTAATATCTATTGTAAGGTGTAGATAATATGGTCTAGAGCTGTGCTCTAAATTAAGATCAATTTAAATATACCAAGAGTAGACCACATTGCGAGTCCCAGTGGTGAATGGTTCTTCTTTGATGTTCCAGTATATATCTGCCTGCAGACATCTCAGTTAATATTGAAAGTCGTAATATGGGGCTGCAGAAGAGGAGAAACATTTTTCCAAACTTTTCTCTATTGTGCTCTAGCCGCTAGTTTGTGTTTTCAGAGAGTATTTCCATCTTACATTTTTCACATGAATCCAGTATGTGGTGACATAGTGACACCCATAAAAAATTATAAAAAATCTGACCACTGCAGACACAATTCTTTCCTGAAATAATGTCAGGTACATTTTAGGGTTCCTTTTATCTTTAATACAGTGTTTCACAATTCTGCCAATTTCTTCTTCTGCTGCTGCTTCGTATGGAAACATGTGCAGCAGTTTTTGTGACTTCAAACTTTCCATTTGGACTTTGAATAGACTCCATTCAGACAGACTGGAGCAGTGGAGAGCAGGGGCTGCCTGAATACTTAGATCCTTGCGATTATTAATACTGCAGGATGGATTAACAATCCCACGTTCCAGGTATTTGTTCCCGAAGAAGGTCCACTAGAGAAGCGTTGCTAAGCACCTGTCACCACTGTCGGTAACTTGAAGTGACCCAGTGAATGCACTTGCACTGAACTATTGCTAAAGTGCATTTGAATAGGGGGTACAAGCCAGTGTGTGCTGTGTGTCTTGGCAGGAGGGAAAAAAAATCCAGTTTTTTTTTTCTTTTCTTTGTGATTGTCAGTAAAAAAGTTAAAGCTTTTCAGATGCATTCCAGTCATCATATAATACAATTTTAACAATGTTGCCCATAATAGCCCCCTCTGCTGGGGATTGGGTATATTTATAAATTAAAACTGTAAATTCTAAAATATTTATTTTAAAAATATTATGCATTTATGTTTGTATGAAAAAAGTATCACATTTGATCTTGAAGCTTTCTTCATAATGCAAATGTTGTATCAGATTGCAGGATATTCATGTGTTGGTTCATTTTGCTTGATACTTTTTTTTTTTTGGTTACCAGATGCGTAGGATTTGTAACGCAGCACTTTTTCCTCCCACTCCTGAACAGTGAAATGAGTTGTAGTGGCTCTAACATGTGGTTATTTTTGTTGATAGATTCTTTAATCACTTTCAGCTAATTCCTCCAGCTTTGGCTGGGGCACATGTGGCGGGCTTTTAACATGCTTGCAAAAATGTCACATGTGACTAATGGCAATTAAATAGACATCAGCAATGATTTCATTGTGCGAGTTTCTTTTTTCAAAGTTTTTTTTTCCCCCTTCTTCTAGACCCTTGCCCTTTTTCTGTATGTTTTGAAAGGCTCCGGAATTCAAACTGCAATTTCATGTCTAATGTGCTTCGCAACTATAATTCATCACGAGAAACCACATGATGATTCGCCAATTAAAATGTGTTTGGCTTCTGATTAATCCTGGTCATGGCTGAATTATAGAAACCAGTTTTCAGACGCTGAGAAGTATTTTCTAGATTGTATGTTGAGATGCTTCTGCTGGGAAGTATTTTTAATAAGTATATGTAAGACTGTCTCAGATGTATAAATGTAGCTTTTTTCAAAATAATACGCTTACTGCTATAATATAATACTACTAATCTATGTTGAAATGTCCATCTGTATAAATTATAATATCAAGAGTAATGTCCAATGTGCAATAATACAGAACAACCAATCAGCATTTTTTTACGGAAAAAAAAATGATTGAAAAGGAGAAACTTTATTGGTTCCTGCACATCATTAGTTTGTGCACTTAACATTAATAAAGATAACGTTTAAATATGTAGTTTATGCAGATATAGCGAATCTGCTGTTTTAAGTTCCTTGTAGATGAATATACAAACTGTTATTATTCGTAGCTCCTGCTGTGTAGAAAAAAAAAGGATAACACAGTTTCTAGAGTCTTCAGATTCCCTATCGCCAACCTACTACCTGCCTTCATTTTGGGCCACTGTTAAAAACGACTCTGGGCTCTCTCGCTCCCCTTCGATCCACTGCCCATAACCGTAAAGAATTGGCAACTACATCAAGATAGATAAGATATATTGTGACTTTCAAAGGAATTTTATAAAAGAAAAAAGGTGTTCGTGTTTATTTAAAAATACAACTTTATTTTGTTCAAGCGTCCCTGCTGATGGTGAACATATTTAGGTGAGAGGACCAACCTGAAAACTACAACACAAACACTACTGTCATTATCCAAATGTTCCTTTTAATATCTGTACTTATAACTTATTTAGTATTTTTTTTCTTTTCTACACAAATAATAAGCTACTAGTGCCAACAAAAGAAAAAAGTTTTAGTTTTTTTTTGGATAAGCCTAAAACAACACAGTGAGACGTTCGCTAATGCAGTAGAAGCACATTCCTCTGTGTTTTAATGTTGCCAGAAAATCAGAGGAAGGGAAAGAGGCCATGGCTTTGAATGACTCCTCCGAGAGACCTAAGAAACAACTTTTATTTTCTCTTTGACACAAACTGATTTGCTCAGTTTGTACAAGGCTCCGAGTGGAGCAAGTAGGACAAAAATGCCCACAAGGAGTAACTTTTTTTTTCTCTATGTTGGACATTGTTCATGGATGTATGCGGTGTATGTGCATATGCATGATTTATGTAGAGTCATAATGGCTTGATAGTCTACTATTGCTAGGACTAGACTGTTACCTATACAGCTGACTAATGTATGAAGGTCACCCTCCTCTGATTGAGGAGGGTGAACTTCCATATCCCATCATACTGCAGTTAGCATACTTTGGTCTATCTGTCCCTGCAATGAGACAGCTAGACAGCTAAAAAAAAGTTTGAATATTCACTTTTTTTGTCCGTGCATGTGAAAAGCATGAACAGAATTTGACATGACTGGAGAATTGTAGTGAATATTTATACAAATGCTTGAATAAAGATTCTCAGTAAATCTTTGAAAACCTGTCATGTGCAGCAGAAGAGAATAAACGTTCAAGGACATTTAGACCCTTGGCTTTGGAACAATGGGAGTCAAGTCATATTTACACACCAAATTTACCACACCCCGTCCACATAAACCTTCTAAGTGAACTTCTCTTTAAGCTTTAATACTAATGTATCTATTCATGAGTAAATGGAAGTTTTGGAAAACATCTATTCTGTCCAGCCCTGTTGGGTTTGATATGCATGGCTGGAGCTAGTATAGGATGAAATATGCCAGTATGTAAGGAAATGTTTTCTGTGAATTCTTTGGAGCAGAGAAAGTAAACAAATGTCTGACAGCTGAAGCCTGCTGTAACATTCTAATGACAATTGCTTCTTGTAAGGAAGTTGATGTAGCCTTTGTCTTCAATGACATTCAAGCTCTGCAAGGAGTTGATCTTTAGGGGACTACACCAAGATGTCAGCACTCAGCAATGACATCCCAGCTAGACCTGTCCACTCTGCCAGTCTCCCGTGTTTTCATCAGCTGCACATTCCAAAAAAAAAAAGAGGGCACATGCATCAGTTACCTAAGTAGTCTAGAGTTGAAGAACGCAACTCACTTAAAAAAAAAAAAAGATAATAAAAAATACAAATACTGTATATTAATGTTTCCAGTGGTGGTTGAACCTCTAGAAAGGTGGTACAGACATTCTCATGCAGACACTATGCATTCACTAAAAAATCAGCACATTGGGCAGCTCGTAACCATAAAATCCTCTCTTTATTAAGTCACTCACATAAAACTGTCCACTTATGCGTTCAACCAGCCAGGGTCTTAATCATAGCGGCATATACATATTAACAATATGGCTTGTCAATTTGTAATGCAGATTCCACTCCTTTAAATAGATCATCTTTAATGTTAGAGGTGGGAGTGGAACCAGAAATCAGTAAAACATATTTTAGATGATGTGCACGTGTGTAAAAGTAACTGCTACTGTGATGCAGCTATTATCTAAATAGTCTATATGCTGTTTTCCAGCCGTATGAAACTGCAAGGAACTTCCATGCTGGGACTTGTAGCCATGTCAGTTAGTTTTTGTTTGTCTTGGATTTCCCACCAAATTTGCTCAAGGCAAGTTTCAGCAATGAATGTTTGCGCATGTAGTTCTACAACTGTGGAGTCAAAGTAGAGGTTTAGCTGTAATATTCTTGATCCTGTAAGAAGTGCCTGAGGACCTAGGAAGACAGATCACACTAAACTACAGCAACATGATAATACTTTGACGGTTTCATTTTTAGCACTTCTGTTCTGGCTGCACACCACCAAGCTACTGATCTGAGATAAAGAATGAAGAATTATTACAAACCTTTTTTTAAACAAAAAAAAAGGTCCTTGTAAGAAAAGCATTCATTGTTGCCTGGCCCTGCCACAGATCTTCACTTTCGAAGAGCTACGGTGGCTGAAGTATCTTCAACACCGGACACAATTCTGGATGTTTTGAATGCCTGGTTCTTTAGCCTTGCTCTGTCTACTGGTTTGCTTCAGTAATGAACCCACAAACTTACCTTCCATTCCTCTTATACCACTCTATTCAGCCACCCTGGAAATGCCAAGCCATAACTTGGGACTCCCCCCGTATGGCAGTGCTGGGTTGCTTGAATGGCCAATCACCAAGCACTGGTACTGTCATATAGAAGAGGTAGTGAGTCACTTGGCCACTAGCTAGTGGAACCACTATTAAAGTGAACCTGTTTCTTTGCCCTGAATGGGCAGAATACAGATTTATTTTAGGAATACACTCAAAGATTCCCACTCACTGCTAATAACCAATTTGTATGGTACCTTAGAGCACATGTGTCAAACTCAAGGCCCAGGGGCCGAATCCGGCACACCAGGCCATTTCCTAGACTTCAAATTTCAGATCTAGGTATTAAGTTATTACTAAAACCAGTGATAATTGAATGCAGAGGCAATTATGATACAGATTAGATACATTTATATAGTCTTGCAGATACCTTGAGGGCAACCATAATGTTGATGCGGCCCACAATTAAATTGAGTTTGACACCCCTGCTGTAGAGTGTAATTCCTCAATATTTGGAGAGCTACAGGCTGCCCATGCCTGTTTTACAGAACATTTTAAACAAGAAATGTAACACTATGGTTACAGGTGACTACAAATAAAAGTGAAAACAAGCCCTGTGGGTGGAATTAGGACTTCAGACAGCGAGTGTACGTTTCACAGTCTCGGAGAAGTAATTCAGTCAAGGCAGATTCAGACAATCTGATAGGAAACCTATCAGACTAATAAAGGATACATTCCAGTCTAGTAGCAAATTATGATCCCATGTTTATTTTTTTATCTTTTCATTTCCATTTCCAGATCTGCTTTTGCAGCTCTGCTGCTCTGTCTCTCTGGTTGTGAAAGGTCAGGTGTCCCCAGAGTATCCAGACTTGCTAAATTAATTCCCAAACTATAGAAATAACACATGCCGAAATGAATGGAAAATTCTCTATCACCAAAATGGCCATTTTGCACTGCTGTAAAGTACCAGAAAGCTAAAATACACATAAAGAACTATTAATAATAGTTATGGATATGTATATGTTCCTACTGTATACCTATAGAGAACTTGTATTTCCATTTTTAGATATTTTACATATTGGGCTAAATGCACAAAGCCTTGTTTTCAAAAGTGATAGTTAATTTCTGCTGAATCCTTAGAGACTTGAAAATTTAATCACAAGGCTGAAAATGAAGATCCTTATCCTTGTGTAAAGCTTTGAAAATTAAGCCTGTGATTTGTTATATTCTACTGGTTTGTGTTGATTAACTAATGTGCATTCCGCTTGCATTTGTGATCAGATTGAGACCCTTCCAAGATCATTCAGAGTTCATTGACTGGTGTGGTTGACCTTATTCTGACCACCTTTTAAGCCTAACCTGCTTTAAGCTGCTTTTGCATTGCTGTTGACTTGTTAGGGGAGAGAAGCAGTTCTAAAGAAAACAAAGCCTGTCAACACAGGCCCGTGCTCGGCTCTACCCTTCTTCTGTCTCTCGCTTATTTCTTGTATAAAAATGTGATGGGATTAATGTACAGCCTCATGTAAATAGCAGAAATATATCATGGCCACCATTTTCCTCTACATTTTTAACAGCAGGGGGCTTCCAGCGTTAAAAACTAGTTTACAAAAAGTGTTTCTCTACGTGATCTTGAATCTTTCCCATAAGCCAACCCTTTAGGCCTCATTCACACACAACGCAAGCAAAATTGTATATTGCGTATATACGAGCGTATGTGCGCGTATATACGAGCGTATGTGAGCGTATGTGCGCGTATATACGAGCGTATGTGCGCGTATATGCGTGCACTGTTTGCACTCCCAGAATGCATCATTCCTAATGGAAATTTTAATGAACTGTACGCATATACGCGTGTATACACACGCAAAAATGCGTATACACTCGCAAACATGTGTATGTGCGTAAAATACGCAAAAATACGCTGTCCGGACGCATCTCGGTTCCATTCTGTTTTTGTGCATATATATATACGCTATGCAAATATACGGCTCCATACGCGGCTATGTGTATGTAGCCATTTATTTGCATATGTTGAATATGGTATGCAACATATGCAATATGATATGCGCGGCAGTGTGAATGAGGCCTAAATCAGGGGTGGGCAGCCCTGGCATGCCCTCCAGCTGTTCTTTAAGTACAAATCCCAACCTGCTTCTGGGAGTCATGCCTGTATCTGTCAGTCTTGCAATGCCTCATGGGAGTTGTAGTTCCACAACAGCTGGAGGGCTAGAGTAGCCCACTCCTTCCTTAAAGGGTTACTTCACCTTCATTTTTTTTTTAAAAATCCATTAACATTAAAGCTCACAATTAATATTAAAATGCTACTTTCTGTTTTAAAGAAAACATGCATACTTTTAATAATGCTGCTCCTGTGGGCTTCCCCTCTCCATCCAACCTACATGGCAGGATGGACCTACTATTGGATGCGCGACCCCAGCTCCTCATGAACAAGCACTTGGCTAGGAGAACGTGGGTTGCTAACTGCACATGCATAGTCCACTTTCTCTCAGCAGTAGCTGAGATCGGCGCTCTGCATCCACAGAGAGGGGGAGCCCTCGGCAGCACATTATGAAAAGTAAAGTTATTTTTCAAAAGTGGAGGACTAAAATGGAGGGCAGCATTTTAATATGCATTGTGAGCTGTAATGTTAATGAAGTAAATAAAAATAAAGGTAAGCTTACCCTATAAATGATAAATGGATCCTGGTCAGTATTTTCAGCGTTAGCTCTGTGCATTACTAACGTGCATGAAAATACCACAGATGGAATCAATGGAATGTTCATCTCCTGTATTGTTAACTCTCAAACGTATGCATTGACATTAGCGTTACATTTAAAATTAAAACAATAAATCCTTTATTTTAATGAAAACAAAACTTCCTGAACTCTAAAACGAAACTTTCCCACTAAATACCCCCGTTTATCTTATCAGGCACTGAAAGCTCTCCTGCATGAAAATCCTCTAATTTCCAGCTTATTTCATATCTTCACTGATGAATATATTTCAGATAAAGATAAGACTGTTTAGTGTTAAAACTGTAGATGTAGTGTTAAAACTTTATATACAATTGAGGGAATTTATTTGATTTATATAGTACATCATCATGAAGCTGTGGGTTTTATGGTGGCTAGGTTTGTTCCCTCCTGGTACAAGATTTTAATAATTTTATCCTCTGGTGTTTTGCAGTGTCTGCCTCAATTATGTACTATATTTTAGCCATCGCATTGACTGATGTAGAGATAAATGTGCTTCTACAGCCCACAGCTACATCTAGAACTATGAGAGCTGAAACCAAGAGTCTGCGGACTTTCTAATTAGCTCTGTTAAACAGTGCTTAATGCATATTGAGCCACAGCAGTCTACTTGAAGTTTTAACATGATTCATTAGAGAATTTTTGCGCTTATTGACTGCAGACATTACTCACAATCTCACATATGCCCTCCAAGCTAAATAACATATGTAAAAATACACAGCTTTGTAACAGTCACATTTATTGCTACTGAATGTATGTTATGGCAATGACATTCTTATCGAAGTTATTTCTTTTTGCCCATATTTACTCAATCCGCTGCAAAAAGGAGGGTACCACTAGCAGCAGCAGCAAAACTGTGTACATACCTCACCGTTGATAGTACAGTAGTTGAACTGTGTTTAAAAAGGAAAGATGTGATCAAGCCTCTAATAACAACATGTGCACCATGCATGGTAACCTTAAAGTGGAACATTAGAACAAAAAAATCAGAATCAGGATTTTAGTCCTATACCACATATATACTGTATGACCTCACTTACTCTTATAGCTGCAAGCATCCTTCATCTACATAGTTCAACTGTATAGTTTCCCTCCAAAATTATGGTAATGGCATTCAGTCATTTTATTGTAAATAAAGGGGAAAAGGTTGTTGAACCCTTCTAGTTCTGTAGTCCCTTTTCCTCTTCTAATCTGCTGATTGGACATTGAAAGAGTGGTGATACATTGTTGTCTCTTGTTGTAAACATATTTAGTGTTAAGCTGACAAACACTGTGCAAAAGTATGCCCCATGGCAATTTGTTGACTTTTTCAAATTATTTCCCAATGATGAATTATCACATGAGACCTATTCACAGATGTAAAATATGTGTTTATGCAACACACCTGCTCTGCGTGCTGTGCATTATGGTGGCCTAGCTTGTTATAGAGTTCAATGCATGACACATCACAATGCACATACCTTACATTCTTGTGTGTAGTGTGACTCACTTCCTATCCAGTACAAGATCAAAAGGGACAGAGCAGTCTCCAGTGTCCGTTCATCTACTAGCTTGGAGAAGGAAGCAGGTAGGCGGAGGCGATTGCAGGGGAGTGTCTTGCCTTGTCTGTGTGTTTGTGGAAACACACACAACTGACTAGCACACAAAGGGGTGGCTCCATTGGACCCACCAACGGAAAGGAGCAACCATAGCACAGAATATCAGGGCAGGGTTTAAGGGACCAGCTGATTCTGCAAGAAGCTAAAACTTATAAACATCACGGCACAGCGTCCAGTGTAAATAATTGAATCAGTATTTTTAAACTAGTTTAAGGGCCGGTTTACACCATATCCAGTGCATGCACTATTTTTTGCGATTGCACCACACGGGGGCATTGCTGTACCACGCGTTCTGGTGCGAGCCATCGCACTGAAGGTGGGAGACGTGTTCGGCGTGCCATTGACATGAATGGCACCACCGTGCCCCCTCCCTCCTCAGAATGCGGGAGTCTTTAATTATGCGATCCAGTGCGTTCCAGCCACTAACCGTGCACTGGATATGGTGTGAACCGGCCCTAAAAACATTTTGACTTTAATATCACTTTCTATATCCTTTCATCTCTCAAAATGTTAACATATTCAGGTATAAATGTTGATAAAAGCTCTTTTATCTGTATCCATTTATGATAATAAATGTTCTAGTAGCCCTTTAATATCTGTTGTTGTCTGTAGGTAAGGACATGGAGTATGGGAATCCACACAAACTATGGATTCACAGCTTCTGATAGCCTTCACTGTACTCACCTAGGAATAGCAATAATGATATACCTATACATATTACATTGCAGATCAATAGATGCTTTCAGAAAGTTTTTCTATGACAGCGAACTACATTTTTAGACATCTGAATATAAATGTACCCCGTGACATTGTTTCCGGGATTGAGCACTGCGGTAGATAGGAATGTAATTTTCTCTTTATTAACATGGTTTGGTTGGTCATTATTTTTTATTAATTCAGCTGACTTTGTTATTATGAATATTGCTGACTTCCTGTAACTATAGAATAAGATTAATATTCTCCTACCATATGGCATTTGCATCCTGCCATTTGTGCTGCACGTGTGATAAGGTGCGTTGTTGTTTTATTGTTCCACAGTATATTTACTCTCCCCTTGAGCACCAAATCGGTTATTTCTAGACTGTTTTTAGCAGCTACCTAGGGAGCTGGAAATTGTAGCCTGAAACCCTTTTTTTCTAGATAGCTAAGTTTAAATAAAGCAGCGATGGTGTGTTTAACAAAGCTCACATTGTTAACCTCATGTAATTATTAAACACTTGTTTAATTTTACTCATCACTTACATAAGAAGAGTGCAGTAGCCGAGCAGACAGCTGCTTAAGCTCCTAAAAGTTTCGATTCCCGTGATAGTAGGGGTGCAATAAGTCTTCTTAATTAAGTAAGTCTTTGTTTAGGGAAATGTGTGAAGGCCAGCATACTTAAACAGGTCTGTTTGGATTTGTGATAAGGTCGATGTCAGACACCACTAACCAGTTTACCTTATTGACATTCGTGGTACGGCAGACTGCACACGCCTCCTATCAGGCAAAGAGCAACGTGCAGATTTTAGTAGCCTAGAAACATATCGGAATTCATCTTTACTTTGTCCTGACAACTTTAAAGTGTACGTCCACTATATGTTTGTGTTCCCATTTACACAGCATAGCTAAACAAATCATTTTTAAAAATACACTTCTTACCTTTTTAGATGTTTCTTTGATGAATGCCTTTGTGCAGATTCCAGCAGGTTGAAGGTAAAAGTGGAGGGACAGACTGAGCTTCCTGTCATTAACAAACAATGCTTCTAAAGCTGGGTATACACATAAATATTTTCTTCATTCAACTTACGGGCTGAAGGAAGAAAAAAAAACTGATTCCTCCATCAGTGCTTACGAGGGTGGATGGAGGAATCCCCTGCTGTTTTGGCCGCTGTCAGAATACCCGAACGGAGCTCGCAGCTAACTGTTGCACATTCTGTTTGGCCGAGAATTTTCAAACCTGCTCCTTCGATCTGCTAATCGAGGGATGCCAGTCGGAGAGGTGCCAACAGTAACGGTCACTGTGCAAATTTTGGCTGGGTTATCAGGAACCGGTTAAAATTCATACCGTGTACATATATACTTTAGTCTTCAACCCTTTGTTAGGACAGACAGTGTTTAAATCTAGTTTCCAACTGATAATGAGATCTGCCAGCACAGTACAGACAGCGTTAGTTAGAATAGACATAACTTCCCACAGCCCCCTCCTTAACATTACATCGGAGGAGGCTAGGTAGGATTTAAAGGGCCGTATAAAACACTTGAAAAGGTAAGCAGCAATTTTTAATTTGTTGTAAATTATACAGTGAGAATTGGAGCATTTAGCAAAAATAAAATTAGGTGTTATCCCAATTTGGTTGCAGAAATAAAAATCCACTTTCAGTCAACGGTTTAAAATATGGGTACTCGTAGACATGAGATGATAGACACCTGTTCCATTGCAATCCGGGACATGCTCTGATGGATGTGGAAAATGTAGGACACCCCCAGATGATCTAAGGAGAAATTGTGATTCTTCTTCTTTCCTGAGCTAAGTGTGCATGTTTATAGACCCACCGGCAAAGAAACACCCAACCAGCATATCTGTTGACCACGTGATGTCTATGGCTAGCTTGGTTTTCATTGCATACAGTACTTAGCAAATGATGGCTGCTCTTTGCTAATACAATTTACCAATCAACAAATAAATAAATACTGCATTCTGATAATTATATGCAGTAAATACATTTAAAGCTATTATTCAACATATGGTTTCTTTTATTTATTTATTTTAAATTTTTTCATGCACGACAAGCTGTCCAGCAATTGTTATATAGGTACGATATAACACTGACAGGGCACTAAGCAATTCCAGCAAGGTTTTGTTTTTTAACCTATAGAATAAAAAGTGATAATTGAAAGCACTCCTGGCAGATCTATATTATGGTCTGTTCCCCATTGTTCTCTTATTATTGAATAGAACTATGATGTGCTGATGTTGTGCTTTACTTCCTTGAATGACATGCACTTTGCAGTGGGCATGTTTTTGTGGTGGTGTGAATGCTCAATATTCTTGTGTGTGTATAGCAAGTTGAAAACTGCCTTGGACTCAAGGTGTATATTTACCCAATCTCCTTTGCAAATAATCTTCTGCCATGCAAACTTCTATGGTAAAAAGGTAGGCTTTAAAGAGGAACTAAATTCTGGAGTTAAATCTTACAAATACATTAAAGTACACAACGTATTAACAAAAATGTATCTTATTTGTGTTTCACTCGGCTGTGTGTGTTGTAAAGTAGCCACTGCTCCAAGCTCACTCCGGTGATGGACTACAATCTCATGTGCAATTTACTAATTTTATTGAGATTGTGTCTATCACAGGAGCGAGCTTCGAGTGGTGGCTACTTTACAACACACACAGGGACCATGGGGAACACAAGTAGTCACCCTCCAGAAGGTAGGACAGTGTCGGCACCAATTCAGAGATGATTTGAGGATCTACAGCCGAGTGATACACAAATAAGATACATTTTTGTTAATACTTTGTGTACTTGAATGCATTTTTAAGATTTAACTCCTGTGTCACTTTAAACAGGGACTGAATGGATAATGTAAAAAACTACTAGCAGATATTTATGGTAGCAGAGACCTTGTATGTCTCTTCTGCCATAAAGCTGTTCCCTTTGCCTGCGACCAGTTTTCTACAAATTGTGCGCTGACAGCCAAGTATGCTCAGCTCAGGATACAATTGCCGAGAGTAAGTGCTGGGGTGAATGAAGTTCTGTGCGCATGTGTGAGAGTTTCATCTCAGCCCAGACAGCCAAGATGACTGAAGTCTCCTGCACTAGAAAAAAAACCCAGAGGAAATGGAAGTACCTGCTAAATCTTGGAAATTACAGCAATGGAGGGGGGCACTTTACAAGTTGGGTATGTTTTGCATACTATGGCAAAAGTTAATGCAAGCCAAAAAGTTGACTTCTGCTTTACTAGACCCCCAAAAGAAAATAGAATTGAATAGTAAAATAACATTTCCTTCTTTCCCTAGAAATGCGGGCATATCAGGTGCCTACAGGTCCCTACAACTGGGCCATTAATTATTGAGAATAAGGAATATGCAAGAACAAGTAGTGCAATGATGGCAAGGTCCGGTATTACAAACCAGTGCTGATTCACCAAAATGTTTAAAAGTTAACCTTTGGATAAACATTCATCTTTTGCTTTTTATACATTAACAGCACTCTGATTAATAAAGTAACAGTGTATAGTGTGTAATGTCATGCCTTGTTCTGTGAACGGCACAATAGTGTGGCTACCTGAGAAGTTATGCTGTAGCTGGGGTTTTTTATAGTCTCATAAATCCCTATCCACTCCACACTTGTATTGTACATTCCAGCCCAGGATATACATCTCTGTTTATTTATACTGTAGAAGTAGAAATAGCTGCCGGCCAGGCTTGTCTTTTGTATTGTCCAGTGGCTTTTGCATTGTTTTTCCAATAAGGTAATGACCATGATAAGTTTCTCGGTAAACACGCTTTCTGACAGTAGGAGCGCTCATTATGTGCTTTGGCCGACCCATAACATAATCAATATGTCTGGTGTGCTCTGTAATATTTTGAAGCTTTGCTCTTCAGTTTGGGAGAACTGTACATTTATATCTTCGGCATACATAATAGGCGAGCACAAGTTTTCTACTTAATTAATTAGATATTAAGGTAAACACATTTGAAATTTCCTGTTCAATTCAATCCTTGCCAGCGTATTCACCTTTTTAATGTTTAGCCTGGACGATTGCTAAATTCTGATTATGGCTGTTATTATGTATGTTTAACTACATTAAATTTCAACATAAACACTGTCAAATACAACAGCATTTAAAGCTGAACTTTCATTTAAATATATCCCTCAATAGCTACAAAGGATATGAACCCATCACATGCCTTTGTAAACCCACGTATTTATAAAAGTAGCAGGGACATTATCACCTTGCTGTACATAGTGTGTGTAGAGAGCAGAGCTGTCGGGGGGCCTAGCAGGCCCCACCCAGTGCAGTCCAATACAAGACTAGTTATCCTGCACAAGAAGGGGGGCGGGGGAGCAAGCGGCGGCTGGCCGCAATTCAGGATGGCCGAGCGGTGTTCCGATCGGAGCCGCTGTCACCCTGTCATTACGTCATTATTGCAGGAAGCTCCTGCACAGAGCCAAAGTTTCGCCCTGGATTAGTGCACAGATCTGGAAGAAATACACAAAGCACACCAAGATTCAAGTAAGAATACACATGCCTCTTGTACATTGATAACACTTTGATTATCCTGGAGTCCATTTTTAAAACAAAGTCATGAAGGTATATCTGAACTCAATACAAACAACTAAAAAACATCACTGAAATACAAATACTGTATGGCATATGCTTCACTTCAAAGGATTAGTAATTGTGTTTGTGTGATCCAAAAATCATTGCCAGACAGTGCAGCCATGATATGGACCTACGTAAACAATACAACATGGTCCAGGACCCACACCTGCCAGTGATTGGATAATGAAGGGGCAGAAAAACACTAATGAGGTCATTCGTCTTCTCATCTGTATACAAGTTCATAAAGCCTTATTGCACTTCAAATATCCATTGAAAGTCCTGACACATGAATACCCAGTGACTCAGACTTCACTGGGCTATCGGTCTGGCTCTATAGAAGAAGATACACAGTATTGTTGTTTTTGGAAGAGTCCTGGAACATTCTTATCATATGGGCTTCATATATCATGACCTCAACAGGCCAATTTACCTTCTCAATATATCTACCACATTACATGAAGCCTATATATAGTAATGGGAATGTGATGGTGTATGTGCAAGTTAGTTAAAGAGCAGCACATTTTACTATCCCAGCAAACCTCTATTTATGTTAACGTGAACCTGTAATGGTTATAAACTATAAACCTGAAATTAGGAATGAAAAGAAGCAGCAAAAGATTGATGGTATTGAGCTAAACCAAGGAACCAGGGGTGGTTAGTAAATAAATATCTTCTTCCAGCTCCAGAGTTAAAGGAGAACTATGAGGTGAGTGCTTTTCACTCACCTCATAGTTCTAGCCGACCTGTGACAATGAGACTGTCACAGGTCGGCTCAGTAGATCGGGAGGTGAGCGAACACATATCGGCGTTCGCTCACCTCTCGATCCTGTCAAGGCTCTCTGCCGTGACAGGGGAGGGGCTGGATTCCGCCCTCCCCGCTCTGATTCGCGAGCGCGGACTGGCGGAACGGACGGGGAGGGGGCGGGTACAGCTGGCTCTGCCTGTAGATAGGCAGAGCCAGCTGTCACTCACGCAGCTGGGCATATCCCGGCATAATTGTCGGGATCCGCTTCAGCTGCGGCTCCTCAGTATACCGCGAGCTACAGCTCGCGGTATACTGAGCCTAGGGTGACGGGAGGACGCTAGTTTGTGTCCTCCCGTTACCCTAATGAGAACTATGGGGAAAAGCCTTAACCCCATAGTTCTCCTTTAAAGTTCTGATACCCCCTGCCTGCAGTGCAATGTCAATTTATATGGCCCTCCTTACCATCTTGTTCTGAATTGTATTGTGACTGTAATGTCTCTTATTGTAAAGCGCTGCACAAACTGTTGGCGCTATATAAATCCTGTATAATAATAATATTAATCATTTATTTGTCAGT
>NW_017306328.1:1168815-1176303 GCF_000935625.1 Nanorana parkeri | reverse complement strand
TACTGTACAATAAAATATTATTATTACTATTAGAAAGCTGTATGCAGATGTTGGCTTTTTCTTTATTATTTCACCTTTTACATTTTATATACACCACAGATTTGCTTGAAAAATGTCTCTCTGACCCGCCTTACCATTAAATGTTCCCCTTAACCTTGATACGTCTTCTGTAAGGTAATGTCCCGTGATGACATTTTCTTTCAGGAAAATATTTCCATTTTGTAACAACACAACCATGTCCTTTTTTTTTTTTTTTCCTAATTCACCGCTAAATAGTTGTATTTGTTAGTTGCTTGTGTTGATTGATGGGGCCAGATTTGCCTCCTCATTAGAAATGCAGCTGCCTAGCCATTCCATTGCTGCTTTTAAGACCCATTTAATGATAATGTTTGGTCTCTTTGCAGTAGAGCTGCTGTTATGGCTATTTTTTAAATTGTTATTAAGCAATTAGGAGAAGGAACCTGCCGACTTCAATTTTAGCCTTGAAACAGATTTATTTTCCTTTAGACCGTCAAGATAGGTTAACCCTTTCGCCATCCAGATGACAACAGTTTGTTTTTTTTCTTTACTGTGCCATTACCCTTAAGCTTTTAGTGTTCCGTGTAGAGTCTGTACAACCATGTGTCTGTTCAGTTTTGTTTTCAAAGTCACCGTGACCCTTTTGACACATGTGAAGTGGCTGTACACTCCCAGATCTCTTCATGGACAATAAGTAGGAAACATTCTAGGGCTTTAACACTACAAACGTGAAGTAGGAGTCCCATTTAAACACAGTCATTAGAGTGAATATGATTATCCATAGTCACATTAATGACCACCACATATTACAATTTTCAAGGACTTTAAAGGTACCCCATCAATCCACATAGTGCCTACAATTTAATACTGTTTTTCTTTATTTTAGTATTAACTAAAACCCACACTTCTTTCCAGTAGTCATCATCTTGCATTTCTTCACATACAATATAGCCAACAATTTACGTTGCGCTTTTACATAGTGAACATTTACATCAGCCCTGCCCTCAAGGAGCTTACAATCTAAGGTCCCTATCTCACATACATAAGAGAGCCAATTTAGAAAGGAGCCTATTAACCTTCCAGCATGTCTTTGGAGTGTGGGAGAAAACTGGAGTACCCGGAGGAAACCCACACAAGCACAGGGAGAACATGGAAACTCAGTATCATGTACATCTCCATCGATTGTACAACTAGAATGCTAGTTGTCTGGCTGCTAGGCTGCCCCAGAGGCTTCAGTATTTTCTGAGTAAAGAAGGCTAAACACGGGGGGAAATTCGCACAGTGTGTGTCACTGTCGACACTTTTCCACCCAACATCTCTTGATCAAGCTAATCGAAGGAGCAAGTTGTAAAATCCGTGGCTGAATGAATCAGCTGCCAGCTTCCTTTGGGTACTGTGACAACGGCCGCTGGCAAAACAGCGGGGCATTCCTCCATCTACACTTGTAAGGGTTGTTGGAGGAATCTGTTATATTTTCTTAATTCAGCCTGCAGGTTGAACAAAGAAAATATAACCATGTATACCCAGCTTTAAAAAGCTGCAGATGTACAAAGTCAGAAAAAGTCTAACAGGGTTATTCATAAAAGGGCAAAGAGTTTGGAGAAGTCAGGAGAAGTGAACAATCTAGGACAACATAGCTGAACTGAAAAGTGAGCTGAATTGGCAAATTTTCCCAAATCAGCTATGTTGTCCTAGATTGTTCACTTCTCCTGACTTCTCCAAACTCTGCACCTTTTTGTGAATAATCCCCTAAATCTGCATACTTGTGTCAGGTCAATAAATGGACATAAGCCAGGGCGGCAAGGCAACTAGTATTTTCAGAAGGAGAGGTCAGTAGTGGCAGTGTACACAATATTGGGAAGTTGTATTGGGCAATTTTTGATTTTTCAGCTTAGGTCAAGCTTGGTCTCACCCCACTCTTATGCCTCACTATTGACCGATAGCGATGATGCCCATTTACCAATAATAAGGTAAGGCAAGGAGGAGAGAGTGGGGACAAGCTCCTCCAGATATATAATGGTATGCTTGGAGACCTACATTAGCCTACTTTGTAGCAATATGAGCAATGTAAGGCTTTATCTCACTCTGCAGGTATACACTGATTTAAACATTACACCTCTCCTCCTTGGAGTTAATATTGTTAACATGCTGGAAATGGCAGGAACTGCGGTAATATTACTTGCTAAATATTTTTATAGCTTTCACTGGATAGACTATATGCTTCGCTTTTTGCCATGCATGACTCCTCTTAAGAGGGCTTTGTATTAGCTACAAGGCAGATTTCTAGAGAAATACTTGGATATCCAGTTGCTTTGGTCTAAACAGTAAATAAAGAGTAATCAAAATGTTCCTTTGCTGTATTATAAAATAATATCAACATGCTGCAGTCTTTGAAGTCTCTTATCTGCTTGTATTGAATTTCTGTTATTAACCCTCTGCATATAGAGTCAGATTAACCCCTTTTGTGTTTTACTCTGCTTCCAAAACAACAGGTTTTCTTAGCTGGAATGTGCCATTAACCTGAGATTTGTGTACTTCAACTTAAGAGGCAATTCTTCTTTATTACATGCTGCCTCATCATAATTGCAAGCATCAGAGAAAAGCTTCATTACTGCACATAGGAGTAAGCCACTGGAATTGTGTTTGTTCACCTCATCTGAACTGATTTTATGTTCACTGATTACAAGAGCAGCATTTACAGTGTTTTAAATATGGTGTCTGCGGTGAAGTTCGCTCTCCCGGAAAGGCAATGCTGGTTTTTGAAAACACCTGGACACGAAAAGGTGCATGAATTGATGGATAAATCAGTGTGATTTATGCTCCGTTTATTTGTTATGAATTATACATTTGTATAATAATAGTTTTTCATCAGCTTTGCCAACATCTAACAAGTTCAGACTCACAACTTAAAGTGAAATTAAAGTCAAAAGGTTTTTGAGCTATTTCAAATGCTAATTAAATTACTTAACAATGGAGGCTGCTTCTTGATGTATAAAAGTTTTAGTTTACTGCAGAATATCCTGTTTTAGGGTGGATCCTTTCACTTGCAGGGTTCTATAGAGACACCCTTGTGTGTCCTAGTAAGCTGTGTGTGTCTCCACAAACACAGCAAGACAAACCATTCCCCTGCTGCTTGCTCCCCTCTCTTCCATCCTTCCTCCTCCCTCCTCCAAGCTCATGGATGATGGGGAGCTGCTGGAAACTGCTGTGCCAGCTGTTCAAAAACATGATGATTGTAAGTGCTTGGGAAACATTAAAGAAATACTTTGCCTTGTGATTTAGTTCTGGAAGTTCAAGGAAGTGGAGCAGAGAGAGTTGGAGGCAACTCGTTGAAAACAGACAATTTACAGAAATACTTTACTGGAAAAATTGAAAATGTATATATTTTTTGATCTGGATTTAATATTGGAAAAAGTGTGAGCGTGTATTACTACTTTAAAGCCTCCGTTGCAGCGGTGTAAGGTCGTAAATCATCATGTTCTATACACAGTGTATAGACATGAGGATGCTGAGGAACATTTCAATGCTGCAGTGTAAGAGGAGAGAGGCTTTGGTGACTAGAGAAGCAAGGAGCCGGCTCAGCGGTTTGGGTGAGTATAACTTTTATTTAGCACCTAGATAAAAACGAGCAGTTAACCCTTGCAATACAGGGGTAACCCCACTGCAAGGGTTAAGAACACTTTTGCCCAGAGTTCTTCTTTATTGCTCAGCCCCATATGATGTATATTTTGGGTTTGGATATGGTTGGGGCCTGCCTATTAGGAGATTTCTCCTCACTTCTTGCCCCCCTGGAGGAAATCTCCTCGACCAGGGTATGAACAGAAATAATACATTTTCGCTTGGCTGGTCTACTGGGTCAATAATATATAATAATTTGTGCCTATCATTCTGTGCCGTAAAAACCAAGCCGTAATCTATGTAAAAAATGTTTGTGATGTGTTTAAGCCACACACACTTCAGTCACCACATAAATAATTGTAGAATAAGATAAATGTATTTATTTAGGAGACACTGATGGAGAGGGATTTCAAAGCGAGTCTGAATTCAAAGCTCCCTATCCTCATTTTTCACTGTTCTGTCAAACATAACAAATGGCGGAGGAGCAATATTTTATGTCACATCACCCCCAAGTTCTCTTAAATATCAGTAAATCACTACCTAAGAAAAGTCTTGAAAACTTGAGTTTTCAGTATTTCACAATAAATAATGCTTTTCTTTATTTGCTGGACAGAGAATGATGTTATATAAAAGTTAGCATTTTGATCCAGCGGTAGCTAATTAAATCATGAAGGCATAATATATTTGAAATCCAAGCACAATATGAATAATTTTGGTGGACATTGTAGCTATGAGATGCCTGTAAGGTTTTCATAGATCTGAAGTGCTTACTTGAAAGAAGGAGAGCCTACTGTTAACCCAATTTTATCTGTCTTGGCTGTAGGCCAAATAAGGTTGGTGCTCTCCTTGCTTTATTTTGTATGTAGTCCTCAACTTTGTTTGCATTCTTGAAGAGATGTAAGAAACTGGTAAATTATTTTACTCACCAGATTGCCTCTGACAGAATTACAGTTTGGAGTGGACAGAACATTAAAATAAGGCTAGTTGCCTAGTTAATATTTGCTCCACCATGCACACAAAGCCAGATCATCTACAAAGCAACCTAGGCGGGAGCCTAGGGCTTAGTGAATCTCCAGGAGCCCCAACTACAACCATCATGCTCCTACAGTAAACCAGGGTGATAGCGCAGTTGGTAAAATAATTAAAGCTGCCGGTCACTTGACAACAGAGGGTGCACTTGTAGGGAATTGGCATCTAATTGGGTGGGCCAATCAGTACAGGTGGTGGGGTGGTTTCTCTGTGCCTATTGGAATGTAAATTAAAGATTTTGGGCAGCCAAAGTTGCAACCTTACTTCTTCTTTGTAAGTGTGTTTTGTTACTCTAAAAAAATATAATATTTACTTGGGGGCTTTTTTGTAAATGCACCTGGAAGCAGGTAATTCTTTGCAATGGCTGAATCCACACCTATTGTTAGCAGGGTCTAGGTGCATTCAGTCTAGCCTTTACACAAACAAGAGTTGGCTACATCTAAGGACCGTTTAGCCCAGTTTTACACAGCTAAACATATGTGACCACGGCTAAACCCCAAAACCTCTAAATGCTATAACAAGTCATCTGGCAAGCACAAAAGTTGTTTATACTTCACAGATAACTTCTCCCATGTTAAACGAAGGAGGCCTGTGAGCATGGGGCTTTACACTTATAATTGCTCCACCCTACATACTGGCAAGCTGTTAAAGCAATGCCAGGTTATCCTCTGGTCTTGTTATCAGTTCTAACTAGGAATGTGCAGATACTTTTCAAGCTCCAAGACTAGACTGGAGAAAAATTCAAAAGTTAGGATGCAGCTGTCATTTTTAAGGAGCATGTGGAGCTCCTAGGTTCTGTGCATCCCTCTTTTAATATATGATTTTCTTTTTTATAAATATATACTGTATTTGGGATGCACCGATACAATTTTTTCAAGTACAAGTACTGATACTTGTTCAAGTACTGATACATGTTTGTGTATTGCCATATTACAGTTTTTCTAAAACAATACAGACTAATGATTTCAGGACAGTGGTGGAGTACCAGAGCTATGTCCCAGCTGCAACCGCTGCTACCGTGGTGGTACACGTGAAAATGCCAACTATCGGCACTGGTATCTGAATTGGTATCTTTACATCCCTAGTTCTAACAGAGAGCTTGCTGCAAATTTCCAATCCACTCAAGTTAATTTGCGTCTGCCCTACACTGTAATACCAACACCACGTTCTACACTGGAGGCAAATTACTACTAGGTGGACAAATTAAAATGGAATTCAGGAGCCAGTATGTTCAGTCCAGGAGCCAGCAGAATTATTTTAGGAGCCAGCTCTACTGACAACAACTACAACTGGCTCCTGGGATCTGTCCAGCCCTGTGCTACAGTGTCCTTGGCTCATCTTCATGGACACCTAGACCCTTTCAGCATATGTGTCTGCAAAAAAAACTTTTCGTAAGTGCACATTAAACTGGCTCATGTATCTGTTTGTGCTGATGTCTGCGGAGGGATCTGAAGTGCTCATTCTGACATCTCAGTGATGAAGAGAATGAGCAGAGAAGGGCACATTCACAGTAGAACCATTTACATCTATATATATTGGACACTTGGCTGCCTTTCAACTAAAAACAGAAACAACAAAGGCAAATAGCGTAACTCGGCAAGGCATTTAAAGATTAATACTTTTGTAGGTAAAGTTCGCTTTAAGAGCTTTTGATTTATTTGGGTTTTTTTTGCAGTGACAGTTTTCTTCCACTTTTGAAGTCATGGCTCAAGTAGCTTTGTTTGTGTGTGTATGTGTGGGGGTTTTTTTTTCCATTGAAACCCACTAAACAAGCTGCATGCTCAACACGTGCCACAGATATCTGTGCCATTGATGGAACTGTGCAGAACTCCTTGCTGGATGGGAACATCATCCTTTGAACTCTGTCTTCAAAGCAAGAACCAATTTTCCTATATTACTGTATTGGCTGCACTGTTCAATTATAATTGCACCAATAAAAGAATAGCTTCATTACTGGAGACAAATCCACATTGATCTAAAAGAACTGTTGTTATTGACCTTGCATGAACAAGTTATAAGCTGACTAATTATAAAACTAACACTAATAGCATGCGGTATTCTTCAACTCGTTTGTAAGTGAACCGTTAGACACAGATCAAAGGATTGCTCCTTGTTTCCATGCTCTGTGTCAAGAAAAAATAAATAAATATACATATATACAGGGCTTGAAAAATTTGGCGGTGTCTCATAATCCCATCATCCCTCTGTGTGTGGGAGTCATGCCTGTGGCTGTCAGGCAGAGTCTTGCAATGGGATTTCTAGTTCCACAAGAGCTGGAGGGCCGGAGTTTGCCTACCCCTACTCTAGTGTGAATGAGCACTCGACCTGTAACGGGCATGTAGGATAGGACTGCATGCTTGTTCCAGCAGAACTTACAATTTTAAGGTTAAATGTTTATATTGGCTATTTAGTGCATGTTATTTACCTGTAAAATCCTCTCTTTTGTAGACATCAAAAAGCCCCAAGACTGCAGCCATCATGGATTTGATGTTAGCAGGCCCAGCAGCAGTGACTTTGTATAATGTCCCCCTTTACTCCTCCCCCTGGCAACTGCACAAAGGCTATGTAGGGGGCTTGAGGGGAGGGGCATAGGAGCTGAGCCAGCACAGACAGTAATTAGACACTCCCAGAAGAGGAGAGAGCTGTGACATGCAAGGAAGAAGGGAGCTGTGTTAGGGAATTGACTGGGTAATTTTTAGCTTCGAAACCACACTGCAAGTAAATAAAAAAAATAGTTATGGAAAGGAATACACTGCACGTAAGCATTTAAATTCAGTAATTTTTTTCTGTGCAATGTTTGAAGTTGGTGACGGGGTCTCTCTA
>NW_017306328.1:1158059-1168799 GCF_000935625.1 Nanorana parkeri | reverse complement strand
TTCTTCAGGTACTCATCTGCGGCTGATAATTTTCCCTGAAATGTCAGCAGTATTACAATATTTGCACAGTCACAGTAGCTGGTTAACATAAAGCCTGTTCTTCGAATGAAAGATCTGAGGACGATCAGGAGAGGTGTGCGGAGTGGAATTATAGTCCAGTGACATTGGCACACTATCACATGTATTACCTCCTCCTAGTGAAGAATGTTACGGCTGTTTTAATTCGTACCACATTAATTATAGTAAACGAATGATTCTACACAAGAGAAGTTGATTATACGTACACTGTCATTTGCAAAGCAATTAACTGATGTTCAGCAGGTAGCATAACACTTATTTGGGATAGCACTTTATAATCAGGAGATTATGAACCAGTATAAACAAGAGTTTCAGAAGGTATTACACTACTTAAATTAAAGAGCTCTCCTTCGGAGCCACACAGGCTGCTATAAAAGAAATTTAATACTCTCAATAAAATAATGATTTTTAATCCTGAAGACTGTATCTAGAACTCATTTACTATGTCTGTGACCTGAATACATTCCTCATGCTCAGTTATTATAAGCACTTGTGTATCTATTATATTGGCGAAAACTCGCTGCCTCTTACATAAGCTATGCTGGCAGTTTATTCTTGAGATAGTATGTGGGAGGCATGTACAAGATGGCAGACTTAGTATGCTCAGAACTACATTACCCTATAATTCTGGTTTTTGGCAATACAGTGCCCATTTCTATCATCTTCTCAGGCTTCTATAACCCAGTCTGAAGGTGAGGAGGGGCGCAAGTGCTTTTGTCTAGCTCCTAAATACACAAAGACAAAAGCTGTAGCACTGCAGTGTCTAGGCAAGTGTTGGGTGAAGGATAAGGCCCCATTCACACCTGTTAAAAGGGCCGATCACATGAGTCTCATAAATTCTTCGGACTGTCATGTAATGTCCTGTGAGTCGGAGGAGCTGTATAATCCAGTGGCAGCTGCCACTGCCCGCAACTGTCTGCAAGTACAACCTGAGATTACTTGTGGACAATCGCACCTATACACAAAAAGTCTGTGTCTAGGTATGGCCATCCACAGGTAATTGCTGCCTTGCCAAACTGTCATTTGATTATACAGCTCATGACATTGACGAATTTGTGAGTCTCACATGATCAACCCCATTCCCAGGTGTGAATGAGGCCTAAACCCTTTCTAAATGTGACTCGAATGCAAAGATGCAGTATAGACTTTTCTGTTTGTATGGATAGCTTCTTAAATCAGAACATAAATGTTATTAACCTTGCAGTGTTGTTTTTTTGTGGGCCTATGTACACAGTACGTAAGGATTATGCGCTGTGTTCAGATCTAAAATATCAAAATAGAAAAATCTACTTTTGAAGAACTGCGTATGACCGTATGTTATGCTGTATGTAGATGTTTGTGCTAATGTTGCAGCTGCACTCTATTGGGGAAGCCTGCTTCCTAACAACATAGGACGATAGGCAGCAGATCCTGCGTAGTTATTATTTTAATTATGAAGGTGTTTGCAACATGATGCTTGCACACTTTCTATTTGTCTTGTATGGTTTAGCTCTATGTTTTAATTTGGCTTGCTGTGATTACACGAGGATGTGGAATTAGCAGTGTTTTGCCAGTAGATTAAAACAGTTGCAGACAATATTTATACTGTATATGTCAATAATACTGCCTATTTACCTCTAGTATAATTTATATTCCTTTGATTTTATTTTGTATGCAGATCTTGGCCTAAACATGCAGCATACATTACATTAATCATGTGCTAGTGGTGAGATGTCTTCATAATTCAATCACAAGTAATGTTGCTTTTATTGTAATTAACCTAAATAAGCAAGGGACATGAACTCTGTTACACTACCCGCCTCCCCTTCACAATACAACACGTCTATTCAAAATTCTGTATATTTCTTGCATATGTGCCCATTCTGGTCACAGTAGACATTGTGACTGCAGGAATGTAATGTTTGATCTCTAATTCCCAGAGTTGTGAATTCTAGTGAATTTTTTTACTTATCCTGGCCTGAGCGAGAGCCGCTGGCACTGCAGTGGTTAATAGCTCAGCGATTAACATTCCCCAGAGAGTGAAGGATCACTTGTTCAGATTCAGTTGCTATCACCGGGTTTATGTAAAAGTATACATTAACCAGTTTTTAGTCTGTAACGTATTGTAGTCTTTCTGGGATTTAGCTTCTCTAGTATGATAGGCATGCAATATTTGTCATGCACTACAGTATTCAATAATGTGTTATAAAGAACTGCACACAAAATCTGACTTTCATTAAAATAGAATTATGGTCAAACTATAAAATCACATATGTAATATAGGCTGCATTTAAGTAGGACTGGGCTGTCCGACTTTCTAAATCCCCCTGGAACATTCTGTAAATACCATTTGACTCTGCCAGTAGAACCATTGGGTAGGAACTTTCTTTGATAGGGTGGCAACACTCTTCCTTCTACAGTGAAATCAATGCAGTGTTGTCACCATTGCTGCTGCTGTAGCTGCATACATGTTAATACTGTTGATAGCCCTATTAGTGGATTGCCACACCTAGCTCCGCTGACAGCATATTGGATTGATAGAACATTCCTTTAGCTGCAGGAGCTTAGAGAATGGGCGTAAAAGCCCTGCTCAGTCCCTCCCACCCACTATAGCCCTGTCTAGCAGGGTGTATGCATTCCCTGCTGGATTTACTATTTCACAGGAGGTAAAAGACATCTTATTTAAGACCTTTACAACACCAACTGTTTATCACTATCAAAGGAAATACCTAGAGGGTTTGGATGGATTTTATGGGAGGAGAAGGAGAGAACATAGCCTGCCCTCTTCACAGGGACATTCTCCTCCAGGACCACAAAACTACTCCAATTGCCCTGAAATCACTCCTTTGGTCAGCCAACTACAGGCTAGAGAGTATCCCAGGATATGGCAGGTTTGCTGAAAATATGAACTCTTCAAGTTAATGCTGGAGGGTGTCCATCTCTGTTCATCTGATAAATGTGACTTATTGCTGGAACATCACATGAGACAATCACTGAACATTCAGTGGAGAAAGACCTAAAAAATATAGCTATGCTGTGTACATGGGCACATTCAGTCGAAAATCTCCTATGCATGAAGCTGCTGAACTTATCAGTAGAGCAGTAGACTGCATATCAATTCCAGCACTTTGAGTCAGTATTGTAAATGTTATTGGAATTTATTATTGGTATTATCAAACACTGCAGTACACCTCTTAATCCCTTTGTCGCACAGTAGGTCATTACTGAAATTGATTCTGACACTCTCTTGAATCCGCAAAAAGGTTAGAAATGTCCATCCAACAAAGTTCAGGCTATTTCTAAATTAACTATATCAAAGCACTGCTGTCTTTTCTTCAGTGCACATTCGCGTATGCACCATTTAATATTCCATCATGTAATTGAATCTCTTAATATTCCTTTCAGATGTGTTTAATATTGGGTTATGAAGCTGTGTTCTAGACACCCTGCCTAATTATCAAAGTTCAATATATAGCAGGAACGTGCTTCGATTTTGGAACAGTGCGTATGCCTGCGTGTGTGTGTGTGTATATATATTGTACCTTTAGCAAATTCCAGCTTTTAGACTTAAATTGGGCAGAACCATGGAAGCGAAAACTAACTGCTGATGATTTGTTTCTCTGGCTTACTGAAAGTCATTATGCAAGACTATGTTAATTTATAACCCCAGTACAACTCCCAGCTGTAATTTTCCCCAGTGGAGCTTTAAACACGCAAACAAGGGATCTGATTGGTTACTATGTAACAACATGGTTTGATCCCTGTTTCCTTTTGCTCACCATTGGTTAAATCACGCAGCTAGCTGGACAGAATTGCAAATCCTTTGGCAGGTAAAACAGTAAACATATATGTATTTTAACTTTTTGTTTACCTTGGATGTCCACCTATAACACTTAGTACAGCTATTTTGTATAATTAATCCATGAGAATTTTGGTAATTTTTGGTCGCACACTTGTGACAAGCTTTAGGTTGCATACAGCGGATGATTTGGTAATTCAGTGCAATTGATCTAACCATTAATGGAGAATTTATGCACACAACATCCATGGCGATGGTCATATAGTGCAGTCACAAGCTGTGAACAGTAACAGTATTGTCTTGACTTCATCTGTTGGTATTATTCCTAGAACATGCACTGGCTATACATCAAATGACGGAGTCACAATCCTATACTTTATATTAGACAAACCTCCAGCCTCTGTGTTAATTGGTACTTCTTGTCCATTTTCCTTGCCATAATCCAACAACAATGTAGCCATTTAATACTTGGAAAGTGTTCACAGCTCTACACATCGGACTATGTGTACTAAATGGTGGAAATGCATCTGACAAAAACAGGCACTGGTTGTGGCTCTAAAACCGAGACCTTTACATGCTATACCTGTGCTCAGGAAGGGGACTCAAGCCCCAGATAAGTGCAGGTATCAATGGAAGCCTCCCTCTATACAGTTACATGTGTAGACCTTTCTGGTGCATGTGTGAAAGAAGACCATTTCAAGCTTGGCATGACCATGTCACCAAGCTGTGTCGGCATTGCATCCAGATATAGAGTAGGTCTTTTCTTTACAGGTACATTATCAGAATATGGATTTTAGAAGTAAAATATATTTTTACATTAGATTCATAGATAGATTCATAGAAACGTTTGGATGAGAAAGCGTTGGACTCTGTCTGATCCCCCTTCCAAGCTCTTTTATTTATGCTTTATCACTATGAGAAGATATGAAAATCTTAAGTAAAAACATGTGCGATCTGAGTATAGGTACACAATAACTGATGTAAATCTCTGGTTGAAAAATTTATGCGGTCATGTTAAAATGAAAAGGGGAAAAAAAATGAAAAATACAAAAAGAAAGAACAAACAAGATTTATTTGTCTTGGTAATGTAATACTGTACCTTATGCAATGGAAACTCTTGTGGCTATACATATTTTTTGGCTTGGCAATAGTTTTGTACTTTTGGAAGTTTTTTGCATGAAGTTTTGTGTCTCGAGGTCATCAGAATTATGGTAGAGAAACCACAGCTGAAGCCTTCTATTATACATTAGGCACATTCAGAACTATTCATCTTTTCTACTTTTTCATGCACATATTATGATTCAACTCATGATTTTTAAGTTGCTGTCATGAGCCTTTCAAATATAGGTCTTTGTCAATGTGCAGCCAGAGAATGTAAGAGAAGTGAGTGCTTGACCTGAATTTTATTGTGAAGTGACCTTGCAGCACTGCAGAGCAAAGAAGGAAGAGGCAGCTGCTTGGTTACTATAGCTGGGGTTCAATTTCCTTCTATGTCTAAAGACAGCTTCCTCTTTATTCATTTTTTCTATTTGTTTATATTTATGCCTGAGTAATAACTAATAAGAGCAGAGCAACTTATAAGAAGCCTGGAAACAGTGACATGTGCAGGTGAAAATGGAGCTGCTACCATGGTAACTATGCAACATCTGCTTCCTCCTAGGCATAATAATAAAGCACCGCTCCTCCACGGCTTTAGCAGGGGAAAGACAGCCCGGTGCTCGCCGGCAGGAGTGTGTCCAAACAGGTATATAGTAAAGGAAGAAAGAGATCTAAGACTAAGCCCGTAATTGGGTGAAAAATGTCAGTGGGGGCTGACCTCGGGCAGGACTCTGTGGCAATGCCCGCCTTTCAATAAACTGATTCAGCGTAAAACAGAGTGTGGCCGGATTCTTTCTTTACTATACATCTGCTTCCTCCTAATGCACCACTCATGATGTGATTTTCATTTCAAATTCAGGGACCATGAAATAGGTACATACCTGGATTGGTGAAATGAACACTTGCAGACCCCTAAGGTACCACAACATACAAAGAAAAATTCACACCTAGGCAAAGCCTTAATTGCACAATACCGTGCAATTAACACATGCTAGTGTACGTTACTATGTGCTAGGTGCATTGCATTGCCATTCATTTGGCTGGCACAGCAAGGCACCTCCCAGTAACTGTCCACTGCATCTGCGGTACCATATGTTGTGCGCAGCAGCCGGGAGTGTGTTGGGGTGCCATTGAAATGGATAGCAATGCACCTAGAGCACATGGTAATCTGCTAGAGCTCAAAGTAAAGTGTAAATTGTGCAGTTAATCATGTGATTAATGATACGCTTGGGTGTGAAAGGGTTCTGAAGGGTCCATCTGATTTAATGGAAGAATGTTGAATCCTTGTAAACTGAAAACTTGGCAAAAGTTAGATAGAAAAGGTGGCACCCGTAAATAGGCAAGATTGTAATGTAGTTGCTGCTTGCCCATGCACAAGTCTTCAGATTCTGGCTGACCAGTCAAAACCATTTGTTCATTTTATTCTACATCATTGTGTATATGTGTGTTGTGGCAGGCTAAAAGTACATTTAATCTACCTTGCCTAATCCATGTAAACACAGGTCCCACCTACTATGTGAGTATTCTGCTAGATCCAGAAGGCAGCTGTCTACATTATTTTTCTTTCTTTCCTTTCTGTGTTTTACATGATTGGACAGATCTATGGCCTTTTCAGTAATCTGATGTTTAGATACAAGTTGCCAAGCAACCAAAGAAATGCATGCATTCAATAGTAATATGTATGTCACTGAACAAAAAAGTAAAAAGATACAAGTCCTTTGAACTGAAATGCTTAGGCAGGGCTTTGACTACTGTTGTGCTATATTCAAATGGATAGCTCTGTTTAAAGTGTGATTGCCTCTATCTATTGCAGCCATATTAAAGTAGACCTATCGCAAACATTGGTAATGTAAAGAAGAACTCTAGGCACAAAATGTTTCATTTAAATATATTCCCCAGTAGCCATTAATTATATAAACCCACTTTGAGTGGACCAAATGTTTATGTAAAACCAGATATAACCTTGTCAAAGTAGCAGTGAAAACATCCCTGTGCTTTGCATAGCCTGTGCAAAGAGCAGAGATGTGGGAGGGACTCAGCAGTCTCCACCCACCACAGTCTGCCTGCAGAAAACTTCAGGAGGGGGCGGATCCAAGACCAGTCACCCTGCTCAAGGAGAGAGAGTAGCAGTGAACTGTCTTTATTACAGGAAGCTCCTGCACAGGGCAAAGAACAAGATCTGTTTAATGACTGATTAGTGCACAGATCTGGAAGAAAGACACAAAGGACACCAAGCTTCAACTATGGATAGATGTGGCTCTTGTATTTAGACCATATTTGTTTAACCAGGAGTCCAGCTTTAAAAATAAGCTTATGACTGAAAACAAAATTAAATATTCATCCAATCGGGTCGGACCTGATTGGACTGCCCATCTGAAGTGGTTCCTTAAGTTGATATTTTTAGACAAGATAGGAGATATAGCCAGCAGCAGAGTTGGGGATGGCTTGGTAAGTGGTTGATAATAGTTTGAATTTTATTCTATGGTCGATTGGAAGCCAGTGGAGTGATGGCAAGAGAAGGCACTGCACGGTTGATGAGGTGGATGAGTCTGGCAGCAGCATTCATGATAATTTTTTTCTTATTTGATACGGTTCACATTTCAAATGTTATAAAGTTGCACTTTAATGTTTTATTGCATACAGATTTTTCAGTAAATCACTAGAGTGAGCTCTCAGTGGCTCAGTGCAATTACTTGCTTCTCTCTTAAAAAACTGTTAAGATCATAAATCAGTCATATAGGAAATGCATTGAGTAGACTTATTGGGCTTGATTTACTAATACCAAATAGGCTCTTCACGTTGCCAGGACATTTCCACCTTCAGCTGCCCATACACCTTACAATTATCTGCAGATGTTCTGTGGTCAGATGGAAAAAGTGCAACAGATTCCTCCATCTACACTTAACTGTGTGGATGGAGTAATCTCCACCCGGGCCAATCCGTTGCACTTTTTCCATCTGACCACAGAAAATCTGCAGATAATTGTAAGGTGTATGGGCACCTTATGTTTAGTGAATGAGGTGAAGATCTGACGACGTCATTCAATCATGTGCAAGCAAAATACATTTTTTTTTGTTTTATTTCCTTGCTTGTGATCTGCTATTTTTTGCAAAGTGACATTTCACCACATTCGCTCAGCTAAGGGAAACTTCCCAGGCAAAGTGAAAATTCTCTTGCAAAGTGACAAGCCTATTTGCCTTTAGTAAATTAACCCCATAGACTTGCATTGTGAGAGAGAAATAACGCACAAGCACTACAAAGCAGGGAGCAGAGTCTGGATATGCTATTAGCAAATACCGCTGCCCCCATGGACCTATATAATATAATTTTATGTATAGAAAGTTCTTAAAGAATTTTCACATATTGACCATAATTACAAGTATTGTAAAAAAGAATCAAAGGATGACCCATTGTATTTAATAAGACAGAGCAAACAGTGGTGAAGGAGCAGGCTGCAACCTTTTTTCACCTTTCCTCAGTTTGGAGCAGTCAGATTACAGGAAGATGATATGCGTCTGACACAGGTTAGTGGAATTTTGCTCTTCGCCTTATTAAATAATGATCTGTGTGGTCACATTTATATAGAGAATGACCTGTGGAAATGCTAACCGAACAGGCTAATGCGCATGTAGGATTTCATGTGGCCATTTCAAAGTGCAAGTTCCTTTTTCATTTTCCATAAAGAAATCTGTGATTTAGGACTCAAGTTCTCCCTTTATGATGTCACATACGTCAGCGGCATATTGCACAGCAGTGCAGAAAATAATTGCATCTAGGGCGGAATTGTCAGCCTGAGTGTTAAAGAGAAATACTACACTTTGGATGTGAAAGGTGGGGTGGGGGGACGACATAGTGGATGTATCAAGCTTTTTTTGGTGTTAGCTACATTTGAACCTGACACAGTGTTTTATTTCCTCTTTGAAAGCAGAGTGAGGTGATGCCTTTTCATTCCATTGGATAGGAAGCCGCGTGTTATTAAGATCTAAGGAGCCGGAATGGAGCTAGCATTTGTCATATTATTTGTAGCATATGAATTAAGCTCCAAACATTTTCAGTTTAACCTTTTTTGGATGATGTCAGGCTTGCAGTGAATTGTAAAGCGTGCAGCCATGATGTATAGGCGTGTGGCAGGGGGAAGTCGATAGGAATCATAGCTGTCTGACACAAGCTTGCACATGAACGCTGTATATCTTGCTTAGAGGAGACCTAAGCTCTTCTGATTGCTGGAAACTACAACACAGGAGCGCAATGTATCCGTCCCCTCACTCCGCAGCTTTATCTTACCGAGTGGAAATAGGATCGCCTTAATGACATTTGACTATAATGTGCCAGCGCCTTGTTTGACTGCTAATGTTACCAGGATGAAATGTGACTAGGATTATCTCGCTCAGCTCTCTGATGATGATTAGCGTTATTCCCTTTGCTGGTATTCCAACCATACATCATAAAAAGAATCAGAAAATAATACATTGAAGAACAAATGCAGGAAACGCTCATTTTTTTCATCAATGTCAAACACTGTAATCCCTTCACCCAACAGTTTGTTTATATTAAAGCTGAACTTAAAGTGACATTAAACCCTCAGATTTTTTAACATAAAACAATACTGTAATGTGCGCCTTACTGTAATCCATGGTTGTTTCCCTTCTCTTTGCTGCTCTTCCTTTTAAATCCTTATGTCTTCTCATGCTTGGGGAGAACTTCCCTTTTCAGCTCAGGGCCTCTTCCTGTAGTGCTGGCTCAGGTTACAAGCCTATAGAAACGTATAGGCAGACATCGTGTATCCATTCCTGAGACAAGGCAGTCTGCTGCAAAACAGAAGTTCTGCAGAGCATGAGAACAGATACAGATTTAAAAGGAAGAGCAGCAAAGAGAAGGGAAACAACCATGGATTACAGTAAGGCGCACATTACAGTATTGTTTTATGTTAAAAAATCTGAGGGTTTAATGTCACTTTAAGGAAAACATTTATTATTTTTTACAAAAACAGAAAGACAAATCTAAGCTCTCCCGCAACTGGCATACAGACAGCACTAAAGGCACATTGGGGTAATTTACTAAAAATGGAGCAGACAGACTCTGGAGCAGGTGTGCATAGTAACCAATCAGCTTCTCTAATTGGCTTGTTCAGCTAGGGTCCATTCATACTATAGACAGTCTCCGGAGCAGGTGTGCATAGTAACCAATCAGCTTCTCTCATTGGCTTGTTCAGTTAGGGTCCATTCATACTATAGACAGTTTCTGGAGCAGGTGTGCATAGTAACCAATCAGCTTCTCTCATTGGCTTGTTCAGTTAGGGTCCAGTCATACTATAGACAGACTCTGGAGCAGGTGTGCATAGAAACCAATCCGCTTCTCTCATTGGCTTGTTCAGTTAGGGTCCACTCATACTATAGACAGTCTCTTTTTTTTCATACTATAGACAGACTCTGGAGCAGGTGTGCATAGAAACCAATCCGCTTCTCTCATTGGCTTGTTCAGTTAGGGTCCATTCATACTATAGACAGTCTCTGGAGCAGGTGTGCATAGAAACCAATCAGCTTCTCTCATTGGCTTGTTCAGTTAGGGTCCATTCATACTACAGCGGCGATCTGCATTTTTCTGCAGGTCACCACTAGAGCATATAAAAAACTGAATTGGGCTTAAATCTCCTTTTGCAGTATACCGTTCTCTTTATTGTCAAGAATATGAAATCCTCTCGTCTGTGTTTACTGCTGTCATCTTGCAGCAGCTGAAAGATATAGAGAAGCAAGAACTGTGAATTTGGTGACTTATGCTTGTTATAT
>NW_017306328.1:1128281-1157723 GCF_000935625.1 Nanorana parkeri | reverse complement strand
TATATAGAAAGACTGAAATGCTTATTAATTGTATGTATCATTATTCTCTTTACATGAATTGCTTATAGTTTTCATATTTCAAGTATGTATTTTTCCAGTCAGCAGATACTTGTGAACATGAAACAAATACATGGAATGTCCATTTGCCACTATTCTTTGAATGAATGGAAATTTAAAGCTGAACCTTGGGGTGAGCACAATTTGAGGGGAAATTCATAAAAACTGGAGCAGACAGAATCTGGACCAGTTGCCCATAGCAACCAATCAGTTACTCTTATAGGTTTGTTCAGGTGGACTTTGAAAATGAAACAGAGCAGCTGATTGCTTACTATTGGCAACTGTTCCAGATTCTGCCTGTTCCAGTTTTTAGGAATCCCCCATTGTCTACATACAAGAGTCATGTGTATTCTTACTTCAACCTTGCGCTTTGTGTATTTCTTCCAGATCGATGCAGTAATCCAGTGTGAAACTTTTCCGCTGTGCAGGAGCTTCTTGTAATCAGTACTAGTCACTGCTGCTCTCTCCCCTTGTGCACGTTGACTGGTCTTGTCTCTGCCCCCTCTGGTACTTTTCAGTCTGTAGTAGGTGGGGTCTGCTGACTCCCTTTCCACTCTGCTGTTTGAACAGACTATGTACAGCGCAGTGATGATGTCACTGCTATTTGTACTAGGTAATAACCAGATTTGCATTTGGTGCTCACAAAGTGAATTTATATCCCCTGTGGCTACTGAGGAATATTCATATGAAAGTCTTTGTGCCCGGAGTTTAGCTTTAAGGCGTGTATTTTAATTATGGTATGTTCTCAAAGCATAATGTGCTGTGAACATCATCAACAGCAAAATAACATAGCCTGGAG
The DNA here is from genome assembly GCF_000935625.1 of Nanorana parkeri. NCBI lineage: Eukaryota > Metazoa > Chordata > Amphibia > Anura > Dicroglossidae > Nanorana > Nanorana parkeri. The sequence goes on along the minus strand of NW_017306328.1, from coordinate 1,156,867 downwards.
CTGCCACAGATATGTAACATTAGAGGTTTTAACTTCTTTTATGTTCATGATCATTCACTAACACCTCTTATCCTGAGCTGGAGCCCCTGCCATCTAATGACAACTCACAGCACAAATAGAAATACCTTTATGTTTATAATTAACTGGTAAAGTGAAACTAAACTCAGGAGTTAAGTTTTTAAAATGCATTCAAGTACCCTAATTATTAACAAAAAATGTATCTTATTTGTGTATCACTCGGCTGCAGATCCTCAAATCATCTCTGAATTGGTGCTGACACTGACCTTCCTTCTGGAGACTGGCTACTTTTGTTCCCCATGTGTGTGTGTTGTAAAGTAGTCACCTCTCCATGCTCACTCCCGTGATGGACTACAATCTCAATGCAAATGAATAAACTAAACCTTATGATTCCCATCACTGGACTGAGCTTTTAGCCGCCGGGAGTCTGTTTCACCCCTTGAGGACTCATGACGGAATTATCCGTTATGGGTCGTGAAGGGGTTAAGGGGTGGGAATCCGCCTGCAAGCCTTAAAACTTGATCCTCGGTGGGCTATTCCTGTGTCCTGAGGTCACCCAAGAGGCAGGGAGTCTGCACTCATTTGGATCACTTAAAACTGAGCTCCAGGATAAGAAAATATTGTCTACATGCAAGAAATATATTTATTCTTATCTGTCTCTTGGTGTTCTTTGTGTACTTTTTCTAGCTCTGTACAGTAAATCCAGTGTGGAACATTCCCTCTGTGCAGGAGCTTCCTGTAATAAAGACTGCTGTCACTAAATAAAACTAAATAAAATAAATAAAGTCACTGCTGTTCTCTCTTCTTGTGCAGTGTGACTGGTGTTGTTTTCGCCCCCCTCCTGTAGTTTTCTGCAGGCAGCCTGTAGTGAGTGGAGCCTCTCCCCCAGCTCTGCTCTTCACAGGCTAAATGGCTGGTTTCTCCGAGAGCTCCTACAAAACAATTACATTTTGCTTGTATTGTGCCCTGTAATATATGGAGGTATTCCACTTGCGGTGTATGTTGTATAGCTATTAGATTTTGGATGCAGATCTAGTGCAGTTCAGGGCTAGGAAAGAGAAGTGGTGGTTGGCCCAGCGTGTCTTGCATGGGACGTGGTAACTAGGCTGGCCCGAGAAGGAAGCTTTGTACTCCCATGTCCCACACCCATACCAAATTCTCATTAAGTACTAATTTCTCAAGCGACTGAACAGTTCAGAATATCCTCCTCCCATAGTAAGTACATAGTAAGTAGCTGTCAAGCTAACCATCTTCCATTCACCGAAAGAATCCTAAGCCTGTTCTGACAATAGTGTAAAGTTCATTTCCCATTTAAATTAATTGCAGATATCGATTACATATTTAAAATTACATGCTGCAGGGAAAAGCTTTCTCTTATATATCAAGGCTAATGTGATGTTTTAAACGGCCCTAATATTTTCCGTTCTCCCTGTGTTTTTTTTCTCTTTAACATCAAAAGCATCTTCATTAAATCAGCGGGTTATAAATATATTTATCACACTCTGCCTCCCTTGAAAAAAAAAAAGAAAAAACCTCTGACTCCTAGCGTATGAATACATAATTGCAGGATTTCAAAGTGTCTTGTTAAGATGGAGCCTGGCTTTGGATATCAAATGTAGTTTTGAAAAAAATAAAAAGATTGCCATTTGGCTTTATTAAACTGGGATTTGAATGTTTGAAAAAACACATTCAGGGAGGCATTTCTTTTGAAACAGAGGTAATATTCCACACATGCTACGTGCAAATTATTATTTTTGGAGATCTTTCATTCCGTATAAATAAACGTTGGAGACTGTACCTCAAAGAAATCTGTTGACTTTATGTGACTGCAGATGAATCGTGCGCTCGGTGTTTGTAGTTCTTAGGGCGGTTGTATAGATGCATTTTCTAGACTAAAATTGGACTAGTGTGAAATTAACTGTGTTTAATGAGGCCATCATTTTCTACTATCCATCGAATTGTTGTTGGAGCTAGATTTCCAATCTTCATTTATTATGCCGGCAAACTTTAAGCTGTTCCATCTGTCATTGGGTAAAGCACAATTCTATTTAGTCTGGGTGTAAAAGGAGTGGTTTTGTGGTTAAGGCGTTGTTCTACGAAGGACAAAGACTCGAATGTCTGATCGGTGGCATAGGCTCGCTTCTGTCTGATGAATTTTTCCGTAGTGTTTACATTTGTTTTAACATCGTTTTAAAACAATCATTTTGTCCCTGACATTTGTCTGTTGGTTTAAGAAAACACGCTTGGATTCAATTAATGGAATGAGTGTACTTGCATATGCTTTATAAAGGAAAGAGTTTAACTTCCAAGCAAATAAATGCAGTCATTTTATCCACTTAAAAAGCCATACAAAGTCATGTTTAAAGTAGTAATAAACTCTTAAACTTTTTCTTCACTAATGAATCCAGATCAAACAAATATACATGTCCCAGTAAAGTATTTCTTTACATTTTTGCTCAAACACAGTCATCATGTTTCCAAACATCTGGCTCCAACTCTCTCAGCTCCAATTCCCTGAACTTCCGGTCCAGAAAAAGACCAGTCTCCAGCAGCTTCGAGGAAGGAGGAGTAGGGACCAGAGAGCAGTGTTATGGCTTGCTAGCACACAAGCTTACTAGCACACAAGGATAGCTCTATAGCAGTGGTTCTCAACCTGTATAACCTCAGGACCCACATTTGATGTTGGTCATTAAGTCGCACCACACTGGAACGCACAGCATTGCAGTACCGCATGCTCCGGTGCGAGCGATCGAACTGTGGGCGGGAGGTGTTTGGGGTGCCATTCAAATGAATTGCAATGCAACGCACCTCCTGCACCAGAACGAACAGTAGGTGCGATTGTATGGTAGTTTGTGATTAAAACACTGACAGACACACAACCACAGACACAATCTCACACGTTTCTCACACACTCCCAACATTTTTTTTAGGGGTCCAGTGTGGGCTGCTGTGCTGTGACAAAACTCTATCCATATGTGCATTGCTTGTACAGCTCCTTTGCACTCCCTGTAGAGGGTGGCTGGAGCCAGAATGTGATTTCACTCCAGTCACGTGAGGGAGCTGTCAGCAATGCACGTATGAATGGAGCTTCCTCGTGGCCATACCTCCAGCCCACCTCACCTCAAGCTGGCACTCGGTGCCAGGCAGCATATTTTGAATGGTTGCTTGGCACAAGAAGTGACAGTGCTGCGCTATGGGGAGGCTGAGGAACCTGTCCCCTAGAGCAGTGGAAGGCATGCGGCGACCCACCAGTTGAGAACCACAGCTATATAGGACCCTGCAAGGGAAAGGAGCCTAAAACAGGATATCAGGATCAGTGCTCAGGGGACCGGCTGATTCTGCAGGAAACTAAAACGTTTAAACAATAAGAAGCAGCATCCATTATAAGGGATTTCATAAGCATTTGAAATACCTTAATAACCTTTTGACTTTAATATCACTTTAAAGCTGAACCCCAGCCCCAAAAATGTTGGTTTAAATTTATGGCTATTTGGGAATATAAGGTATAAATCTACTTTGTGTGCACCAAATGCCTTTGCAGTCCAAGTTATTACTATTTCATATAGCGCATGCTGAGAACAGAGCTGTGGGAGGGACTTGGCAGGCCACACCCACTACCGGCTGCCTGCAGAAAACTATACAAGACCAGTCACCCTGCACAAGGAGAGAGTGCATCAGTGACTGGTCTTCATTATAGGAAGTTTTTAATGCCGGATTATTGGACAGATCTGGAAGAAATACACAAAAGCACAAGATTTTATTTCTGTCTATTTCCCGACTGGGGAGATTTTCCATCTTCATTCATCTTGATGACCCTTTTCACTGTGAACAAAGAGTGATGTAAAATCCAATATTTAAAGAAGTTATATAAATGATAACAAGTTATGCTCAGCCAAACTTTGGAGTCTGCTGGCTCCTACAATGCTCCCTGCAGCCTTTCTTCGCCTATGCTGCAGCGATGGTATGTCCTATACACTCTGTATATAGCGCTGCAGCAGAGGGGGAGAGACTCTGAAAGGTCAGGTCTAAGAGCAAACTGGCTCTGGGGATCGGGTAAGTATAACGTTTTAATTTTTGCACCTTGAACCAAACGAGCACTTAACTCTTGCCAGGGGCGTCCCGAGGCTGGGTGACACCCGGATCGGTAACCGAGTCACCCCGCCGAGACGTCACTGCGAATGCGCGTGATGTCACCACGTGCGTGTGCGATGACGTCATCGCGCACGCCCGGCAGTATTCTGATACCTGCCAGTGGCCATCTTGGTGATGGACGCCAGCAGAGAGAGGAGGGCACAGTCACCCGGCGGGATAAGGTATGCCGCCGGGTCTCCTCCTCTCTCCTGAAACTGTCGGGCGTTCGGTCCATGACTGAGCGCCCGACTTTTCAGAGGGGGGTGACACCAAAATGACTGTGAGTCATTTTGGTGTCACCCCTCCAATGGTGTCACCCAGGTGCGGGCCGCACCCCCCTTGTGACGCCACTGACTCTTGCAGTGCGAGGGTAGCCCATTTAAAGGTTGTCGGAATACCAGGAATAGAGGTCAGAACTTCCAATTAGGATATGTGTTCCAGTGACATGGGTTTCTCCTCACTTTCTTCTCTCTTCCAGTTGTGTCCTGGGGACAGTAATTAAAAGGGAAAAAACTGACAGATGTTTAAAGCCTTCTTTACTCTATCCAAAACCAAAATAAGTTTTACCTTTTAGATACACTTGGTATAAAAAGAACATGTCTTGGGATTGGCCTCATATAACCCCCAGTATAGCATGACTGAGATTGGGAGAGGGAGATTCATTACTGGAGTCCAATCAGGAGTACTGCATGGACATGTGGTGACAGAGAACATGCTGACAGAAGGAAAGTAGAGTGAGCATAGATGTAACCTCATCAGTTAGTTGCTGCTGCTGCTTTTCAGTCTGCAGAATGGCGGTGTGCATGGACCAGTCATCTTAACCAGGCTTGTGCTCCTGCTACAAGATCTGGGGTCTGGATATTCAAGACAGGTTTGTCTGAATCACAAAACTGACTGCACATGATAATAAATCAGTTGGCAGGTAAAATAGTTGGATTTCAACACTAAGGTCTGGTTCACATCTGAGCCTTCAGAGAATGCGTGGCAATTCACATGTTTTCGTGTGTGCTTGCCGCGAGTTTGCGGAATCGCGTACAAATGGCTAGCAAATAGTGTGGATTTCTGCATGCACACAAACATGGCAGAAAAAACTTACAAAAAGGTGCAGGAGCCTTTTTTGACGCACAGCCCCATTGCTTTCAAGGTCATACGTGCACAATCGTGCTTTCCCTGGACGTGCGGCTCGGGAACGCTCAGATGTGAACCAGGCCTAAGAACCATTTTCACCAGGACAGTTAATAACATAAATAATCTCCTGAATAGCAGTGGAAGCCTGCTCTCTATCCAGACCAAACAAGAAAAGAGTAAGCAGAGCCTAAATGTAATAAATGCATAGAAATAGAAATACGCTAAAACATGGTCCTTTACAGTTTTTAAAGCAAATGTTTTTATATACGATAATTGGAAAGAATAGTTCAGTGAGATGAACAAGCTGAAAACACATTCGATTGTAATTCTTAATAATCTATTTTTAATTACATAGCATTTGAAAAAAATGAAATACTATAGGAGCCAGGTTAAACCCAGCCCACCCAGCACAGAAATAGTGAATTATATACAAAGCAGATAAGGTAAAATCGATGCAGCGTGGTGACCCTGACAAAGTGTAAATAATTTGATTTTAGCGCACCTTGCCAGAAATGCATGCAGGGGTACATTATTTACACCCCTCTCGGTGAAAAAATTGGAAAACGCTGCCCTGTGGTTAAAAAATGTAAGAAGTGTTGCTGTCTCGCCAACTGCTGGAATAGCAGCACATTGCCCCCTTCTTTTGTTCTAATAATTTACTTGCTACACACTGCTGAGGTGTATGCTGAGCTGCGTATTGAATTTTTCACAATCGCTGAGTCCCTTCCTTCCAGAGTTTATAATCAGATTTTCAGGTACACAGAGATAAAGTAACTTGTACATGTAGCTGACTGTAATTCAAACCGAATTGGCCTGATTTATAGGTTGAAGACTTTACAGGCTGGGCTTAAAGGACTAGGACAGCTAAAACATCACTGCTGCTAACATAAAGAAATATGCATTATTCTAAAATGTGTATATGTATTTTTTATATAATAGGGCATGATGCACTTTAATTGCATGCTGAAAACACCTTCAATAGATATTATCTGCCTTTAATTTATGATAAAGTGTATACGTTTGCATATGCAAGTGTGTGTTTGTTTTAGTTTTGGTGGAGTATATTAGAACCCCCCTATATTAAAACCCCCTGTCAAGTTTCTATTTCTTTTTGTGTCTATGCTATGTAAATGCACCCTCTCTCTTTTTCCTGGTGACCGCTGTCATAGCAGCAGGTGATGGCAAATCCAAAATTTCAGTGGTCAACGGGACAAGATGTCAGTAATGTCAAGGGGACAATGGGACAAGATGTCAGGGGTTCCTGCTAGTGACAACTGTTGGACAGGAATCCATCCTATTGTGTAGAGATTAACTCTTCCTGTTGTACTTTCAGGACAGGAAATTATGGGAAATCTCCCTAGTGGAATGAAAATGGAAAAAGATAGGGGATTTAATACTTCACTGCTCTATCTAAAATTAAGAAGAATAGGTTTTGGGTATACATACTTCCTAAAGGGTTTACAATGACTCCACCCTCTATATAAGGTGTAGAAGATATAACTATATAATAGCTTACAGTAAACCTGTGGGAGAGAGTGTGGCAGACATACTACTTCTCTTCTGGAGCCTGTTTTTGTATATCAGCTGCAAGCACCGTCGTTAGATTACTGGAAATATATGCATACACTAGGGCTAGACAAATGTCAGAGCCAGGTTACTGATGCTCCTTAAAAATTACAGCTGGCATCTAACATTTGAGATCTCCACTAGTTGTTGCCAGTGGAGTTGGCACCCCCAAAAAATGCAGCTGGCTCCTTGATTGAACAGACTGGCTGAATTACGTATTGACTTATCCCCCACCGTCCCCCCACCCCCCAGCATACACTACTGTGTTTGAGGAAATAGATAAAAGAAGAGGTAGGTGTGTCTTCATTTGGATAGGAAAATGCTCCTGTATATGTACAATGTCCACAAAGTGCTCAGTGCAGAATCTTCATATCAGATAATGACAAGAACAGCACATATAAGCACAGATAAGCCTCTTTGCTAGGTTCCCTTGTCTGAGCTTAGGGTGACGGGAGGACGCTAGTTTGTGTCCTCCCGTTACCCCAAGGAGAACTATGGGGAAAAACACTGACCCCATAGTTCTCCTTTAACAGTAAGACGTCTAGTTAGGTTATTCAGTTCTTCTATGTAAGCCAGTGACATCCAACTTTAAATAATTGCTGAAGCTGCCTTCATTTTAGTAAGTCACTAAGTATTGCTTTGATGACTTTGATGCTTCTATAGTTGCATACCATAAAGTGAACCTACACTCACCAAGAATTCCCTTTTATTATAATCAGGAAAAAATGGATATAAAAACACAGTAGTTGACTGGAAGCCCGGTAGTATGTTACTCCTTGCCTGGTGGGATGCCGTTTCAGTTGAAACCAGCCAATCAATTGGTCATTAACACAGAAACTTCTCTTCTGTAGTGTTCTTGTGAGCAGTGCCTGGGTACCAGGGTCAGAAAGGTTTTTGTTTACAGTTAACTTATATTGGAAACGTTTATTCAATATATTGTCTGTGTTATCTTCCATGGATCATTTATTAATTGTTGAGAGCATGTGACCTTAACATATTTTAACAATACAGAAGGGGGCAGCGGACACTTTTGTTGGGCAGGTTAATCCAAAGTAAAGGTCATTTGGATCCATTAGAATAGAAAGACACTGGTTAGGATACATCTTCTGTAATGGATCTCCTATTTCTATGTTTAGAGACCCACACTAAAACAAAAACTAGAGAGGCATCCAGAGGTGTCAAGTCTATAATTACGAGGTAGACACGAATGCTTTTGTCTCTTTAATCAATCATGTCTTCAATACCGTCACAGAGATGAGACAAGTATTATTCATAGAAAAGACTTGCCACTAGCTGATCAATTCGGGTTGTCCATTTGCCAGTGTTAATTAACCACTTTGTAGCTATGAGAAGAGCACAAAGAAGACTGCAGGTATCTGATATGCTATTAGGCTGGCTAATAACACTTTATATTTCCTTATAGCAATGTTTCTGCTATGATATGAAATAGATGGAACAGAAGCTTGATATGTACACAGGATCTAATTTAAAAAAGTAAGGATTCTTAAAATAAAACATTTAAACAAATTTTGGGCAATAGTGATTACACACATGCAAGAATACACAGATATTTCCTGAATGGCTGCCTCATTTGTGACTGTTGTAGTTCTACCACTATACACAGTCTGTGGTGATGTAGCTGTGTTCTAAATTTCCAACATCTTACAACTGCAATCAGACATTTAGGGTCCTATCCTGATATGACCAAATTATGACCTTCACATTTGTCTATAGTTGCTCAAAACCAGACCTACAACACCATTTGCAGAGTTCAAACATAAGGCAGGCTATACACCTGGCAATTTTTAGTCAATTTCAACCACTTTTGAGCCATAGGGGATCACAAATACAATTGCAATTAATTGCCAGAAACTGAGCAAACTATCACACTCGAGTTAATGGGCCAATGGAATTTGGTCAGTTTGGCATTAAATTTACAGCTTCTAAACTTTTTATAAAAAAATTGGATTAAAGTTCAATGAAAAGGAGAAAAACTGCAATATGATTTGATTTTTCTCCCACGTTTGATATAGGCAATGTTTATTTCATTTTCTTGCATCCGTCCGTTCCGCCAGTCAGCGCTGGCAGATCGGAGCGGGGAGAGGGGAATCCAGCCCCTCCCCCTGTCACGGCAGAGAGCCGTGACAGGATCGAGAGGTGAGGGAACCCGGTATGTGTTCCCTCACCTCCCGATCTACTGAGCCGACCTGTGACAGTCTCATTGTCACAGGTCAGCTTAGAACTATGAGGTGAGTGGAAATCACTCATGTCATAGTTCTCCTTTAACTATAACTGTTATAAGCTTTTTTCATAGAGCAAGAGAACAGTAGCAGGGAGCTATAAATACCCAAAGCATCACTCCAAGCACTGGTGTCTACATATGTACATTTCTGCAGCTTATTTCATAAGTAGCACCATTTCCTATATGGATTTGTGATTCATTTTAAAGAAACTTGGATAATTAGCCCATTTGCCCAAGACTGCCAGTGTTGCTCACCCACGTAGATATTTTCCTTTTTTTCCATAAAGATTAGCAGTGAGTGTGTCTACATTAATTCTGTGGTGAGGATCTTTCTATTTATATATTAATTGGCAGAAAGTACTCTTGCTAAATTGTTCAGCATATCACAGTTGAATACACATTATTAGATGTGGATTTAGTTAATATTCCAGCCTTTATTGGCAAATAATTGTACACTACTGTGTCTAAGCAGAATTTAGAGTACAACAAGAATGCACTTAAATTATAAAAACATGGCTGCATTGTAAATTCATGGTAACCATGCATTATCAGTTATTATGTAATAAATTAGTACTCGTTCATTTTTCATATTCGTGTTTGCATATGCTGTCTTTTAAGCCTTTTTTCCACTATGAATCAGAGGCAAATAGGCTGTTCACTTTGCAAGGGAATTTTTCCTTACTTATCTTAGTAGCTGTGGTGAAAATTCACAAAGAATACCCAATCACTTGCAAGGATTAAAAAAAAACCAAAAAACATGGTGATTTGCTTGAACATGATTGGATGGCGGAAGTCACCAGAGCTTTACTTCATTAAGTAAGCTAAGGGACAATTCCCTTGCAAAGTGAGCAGCCTCTTTGCCTTTTGTAAATCAACCCCATAGAGATTAGTCTGAAAATGGATGTGACTTTAGATTTTGAGTTTGGCAGGTTCATATGATTATTTCCCAATTTATCCAATACTTCAAACTTTGCTTGGCCATGGCTAAAAGCAAGATCAGGTTGAGGCGAATGTATGAGTTGTTGTTCCTTACCCTTCACCAGTAGAAACCCCAGTTCTACACATGAATCATGTGGTTGGATGTCTTCATGCAGGAAGAGCATCAGGCAAGCATGTAATATTTTTTGGTCACACATGCTTTAGAGCAGAATTTTCTCAACCAGAAAGCACACTGGGGGTGCCTCCTGGCTTCCTCAGAGGTGCCTCAACATTTTCTGATGGTAGGATTCTAGGGGGGATTCCAATATGGGGGGGGGCTCTGATGTGAAAATGGCTCCTGATGTGAAGGAGGCTTCTAATGTGAAAGGGAGGATTCTGATGTAAAGGGGGACTCTGATGTGAAAGGGAGAATTCTGATGTGAAAGGGGGCTCTGATGTGAATAGGGGCTCCTGTAGGGAGGAATTGATGCAAAGGGAGGAACCCCACTTTTTTGTTATTGTGTGGGGTCCCCCCTAACATTTTAGAGTGGGATGCCATGAAATTTTGCATACTGAATTTTGCGTGTTGTGAGTGAAAAAAGGTTGACAAGGCTGCTCTACAGTACAAAGTTCCCTCTATAGTAAATGTCCAGGTCACATAATTCAGTCATTTTCTGCAAGTGCCTTTACCATTGCCAAAGTGGTATGTGGGCCCAGATTCATTTTCACCCCATACTTCCCATAAGCAGATTGAGAGTATCAGTTGGCAAGTTGTTTATGCATTGAAAGCTAGATCTGTCTTAATCTGGCTGCCCATTCATCGTCCCTAAACTTCTTAGAAAATTCAATATTTGGTTATGCTATGGTTATGCTTCAAGTCATAAACCAAAATCCCCATCAAATGCTAATAAAGCAAGAAGCAAAGCAAGGGGAGTGTTATCTCTCTGTATTTTCAACATGTTTTCTATTTCCTTTCATAACCTGCTCCATATCCCTTATTACGGAAAGCATTTTCAATGCTTTTCAAGCTTAAAGTTTACTCATTTATTTATTTTACGATGTGTTTGGTGCAGACATTTTGTGTTGTATATGGAGAATTCTACGTTTGTCTAGCGAAATGTCAAACAAATTGAAACATGTACAGGAAAATAAATAGGCAATAAGTAAATGATTGCTCTTACATTAGGAAAATTAATTCTTTGTAGCTTGATAACCTGTGGGAGTTGTCTGGCTTGTTAACAATTTAAATGTTATTATTTCACTATACTGCACAAGACATTGTGCTACCTGAAAATAATAGATGGTATTACTAAACATTATTTTTAGAAGGAATGTAATTTATGAGTGGAGTTGTCTAGCCAAGATTTGTGCAATGTCGTGAACTGTGTATTTTCTGTAATACATGACATTGCTAGTTTCTGTCTGGGGGCAGAAGTGGACTATATCAGCCAGTTCTGTCGGCAGATCTAAATCCAAAGAAGGATTTTGTTCAAATAAATAGGAATTTAGATTCTGCTGTGCCCCTCAGTGTTGCAGATTTTATGACTATACCAATGTTCTAATTTGCCAAGATATTAAAAAAATATCAATAACTGTTTTTCTGGTTGGTTCAGAAAGAATTAGAAGATTGTTTGTTTTTGTGATTGTTGCTGCCCTATGTAAAGGCCCTATCACACCATTGCATTGTGGAACACACAGTTCATGAGTTGGTGCACTGTGGTGCTGTTCATTTGGATAATCAAGTCCATTTCTGCACACAACATTGTAACTTTGTTTAGCTATCTGAGTCACATACCCAAAACATGCATAAAGTAAATGAATGAGAAGTGTCCAATTCTTAAACTCTACGCTTGTTCTAGATCACTGATTCAGAAAGCATTGCAGTATTACCATACGCATGACAGCTAGGAAACTGCCATTCTTAAATGAAAAGGTCAACAATGACAGCCTACAAAACTTTTTTGTGACCGGTATACTTTAAAGGGCCAGTTTACCCTAAACTGATGTTTTAGCTATAGGTGGGCCTTGGCAGACTCAGTCAGCCACTGGCTTCGTATATGCCTTGGATACATCAACAGTAAGGTATCCTTGCCATAAATCCCAAGTCTGTTCTTTTCTAGCAGGTAGTTTTGGTGTTCTTAACTAGGGATGCACAGATACCGTACTCGGTATAAGCACATATACTGTTCCAGCTCCAAGACTAGACTAGAGAAAAATTCAAAAGTTAGGAGGCAGCTATCATTTGTAAGGAGCACACAGAGCTCCTGGGATTTGTACACCTCTGTTTTAATGTATAATTTTGTTTTTATAAACATATATAAAGTGATGCACAGATACCATTTTTGCAAGTACTGTTACTTGCCCAAGTACTCACAGATTCAAGTACTGATACATATTTGTTTATTGTCATGTGACAGTTTTTCCAAAACAATATTGACTAATGATTTTAGAACAGTTGTGGAGTGCCAGAGCCAGGTCCCAGCTGCAACCGCTGCCACCCTGGTAGTTATCATGAAAATGCCAAGTATCGGCACTGGTATCAGTGCATCCCTTTTCTTAACCACCTTTGTGTGTTCCAGCTCCTCCTCTTACATTCTTTATAATATAAAATAGAAAAAATTCCAGAAGCATTGGGGGAGACTGTCATGATAGGCACAGACTTTGTGCAGACTTGGCACAGATATTATGATGTCATCATGATGTCAGGGGCCTTGGGAGTGGTTTTCTGTTTCACTTCTTGTTCAGTATGTCTATATAATGATGGTTTTGTTATCTCTGTACTGTCATCTCTGAGCCTGTTGAACGGGACCCTGGGCGGGCCTGAAAGTGCTTGCATACGTTAATAAATAGACGTTCTTTTGCTTTAACAATCGATTTATTGTGCTGATGACATATTTCTACTATGAGTTTGTCAATGGCGCCATCCGCAGTCATTTCAAGTACCTACTTTTTATCCATGCGGGAATACCGGTAAGGAGCACAGCAAGATTATTCTATATTGACTTGGCATAGAGGTCTCACTCATGAAGTATCCAAGAAATAGGGTCTAACTCTGAAATATGAGTTTTGGGTGGACTGATTCTTTAAAATCAAAGATTTTTCTAACCAATAGTATTTTTCAGTGGTGCTTTTAGCTAAATACATAGCTGAAATGAAAATCATCTATATTACCTGCAAAGAGGTTTTACAGTTCTGTCCAGTCATTCTAGTGATAAGTGTACCTCTGTGACGCTGCAACCTCTGACTAAAATATTTTATCTTTACAAGTTATCCTATTAAACGTGCAAATATCTGAAATATTGTCTATTGTTATTGGTTTCCTGTCATTCTCATTTTCCATATCCAATGCTTGCAAGAGCATAGCCTAAAAGCGGGCCTGGGGATCCTAACTGGTATCTCACTCTAATATTTTTAAAATGGGACGTGCATATATAGACTTCATTTCCTGATTGTAAGGCTGTAGAGTATTGATATGTCACCCTTGATAGCCCATCTAATGCTAAACAATCCTTGCATCATTCATCTGCTCAGATCTTGGTGTTGAATCATTCTGGTGAAGACATTGTTGATTAGCCATAGCAGCCTTTTCATTCTGGATGGCACACATGCTAAACAGCACAGCCATGCTCCTCTGAGGCTAGTTTTCAAACAATCATAGGAGACATTCCAGATAAAATAAGTTTGTTTTCCAATCCACTGTTTAAAGATATTAGAAACGCAGATCTATAACAAATTGATGGCAGACTTTGGCGACTGGGATTCATTAGATCTTGTCCCAGAAAATACCAGCAACAACAAATAAATGTGCCGTCATACTTTATACCAGGAATAGTCATACTCCATTATTTTGGCATAAAGTAATCTGGTGTTTTTAGCTGGAAGCCTTGTCTTACTCTCTCTTAGCCAGCTTTGACATCTTGACAACTTTGCATAATGTGCAATGTATATATGTTCCAGTCTTATCCTTTTGGAAACCACATTTGGATAGTGCAGTGGAATGTGATCTATTTTACTTGCTTTCCCTTAGGATAGCATCAGTGTACAGTAATACATCACTCTCTACTTACTGGAGGTCATGTTTGAGAGGTATAGGTGAAAATTCTACAGTGAGTGCTGCTTCACACACAGGGAACTGGCAGGAAAATGCTTTTCCTGAGACACATAAATGGTCTCTGACATCCAGAGTAATTTCCAGCCCAACCATTTTCATTACTACAAGACGATCAAGCTGCAATAAAAAAAGATTGCCTTTTCAAATTATTAAATTCATTATTTATAACAAATATACATAACCAGTACATAAAAGGAAAAAAATCATGATGATTAATCATGCAATTATTTTACATCATAATGAAATCTAATCATTTTATGATAAAAGTACCACTTTATTTGCAGCCTTGTAGGCCTTGGAATGGCTGCACCCCCCCAAAACTATTTTGTATTTACACTAAAAGATCCATAGAATTTAGGCAGCTTATATAGTCTGCACTTTATAGTTTTCTAACAGAACCCATAATGAAAAAAAAAATGGTCTACTTTGGAATTTTTTTCGAAGATGTAACCATTAAGCTTTCAACTGATTTGATGAAGGCTACAACAACTTAGATGCTCATAAAAACAGGACAGTATTGTCTAATAATGTGGATGTTAAATGCAGCAGGAACCTACAGTGTCGCTTCAAAGAATAAATGTTAGTGTTTTAATTGCGCATATTTTATATCACTCCAATGAATGTACTGTACATGTTTAATATGCCGGTGTAATTGCCTTTCTCTGCTCATTTGAGAGCCAATATAAAAATGAAATGAAAAAAATAAAAAAACAACAAAGCATTCTCGGACAACATAGAAAAAAGCAAGACTTCTTTTACATTCGTGTGTGTTTTTTATGGAAAGGGTGCCGCAGTCACAAATGTGTATACAAGCTTTTGAGAAGGGCTGTCACTATCTATTACAGTCTACTGGTTGTGCACAACTGTCGACTTCTTTTATCAAGTGGTGGCATTGTGTGACAGGGATACAGCCTCGCCATAGGCTGTCTGATTGCTGTGCTATGATGGAATAGTTGCTCTGCAAGAATACCAGCTTGACTTGCCTGCAGACTGCTTTGCACATGAGCATCCGGAGCTTACGAAATAAATGATGTTTTCTTCATATTTTTTCCTTTCTTGGATAATAAGATATACAATGTCTTTGCTGTAGTGCGTTGATGTAAGAAGTCTGAATTAGGAGTTCCAGATATTATGTTTCCATTTATTATATTTATATGTACTGTATATACAGTGCTTCGTTATGGCAAATCTGTTGGCTTGGCTACCCATAAAATAGAAGATACCAGTATTTCCCTTAAGGTGCCCATACACCTTACGACCATCATATGCTTATTGAAAGCTCGTACGATCTGCCCACCTTGGACGGGCAGATCGTACTTGCGATCATCGAAAAAGCCCGTCCCGCTGAGGGGCGGGCTTCCGATGACCGCAATGCAGAACGGGCAGTGTGCGCGCACACCGACCCGTTCCACAGCTATCGAACGAGCAGGCTAGAAACCCGCCGACAATTGTATGATTCTCGGCGGGTTTTCGAGCATGCTGGTTCGACAAAAGACGTGCAACCGTACAGTAGAAACAGTTGCACGTCTTCGTTCACACTGCTCGATTCTCGTACGATCGCGGGATTTCCCGCGATTCTCGTACGAGAATCGAGCAGTGTATGGGCACCTTTAGAGTGTCATCCTTGAAACCTGGATACAACAGGTCAGATTAGGTGCAGCTTTATGATCTTTGCCTCCTGTTTTGGAACTGGCCGTCTCTCCCTGTCGGCTGTCGTAATTTCCTGTCATCTTAAACAAGCCAGGGTCAGAAATACCGACGGGGCATTGGGTCCATGAGCTTAAGACTAGCTACTACTAAAGTAGCACCAATTCAGAGATGATTTGAGGATCTACAGCCGAGTGATACACAAATAAGATACATTTTTATTACTAGTTAAAGGAGAACTATGGGGTCAGTGTTTTTCCCCACAGTTCTCCTTAGGGTAACGGGAGGACACAAACTAGCGTCCTCCCGTTCCCCTAAGCTCAGTATACCGCGAGCCGTAGCTCGCGGTATACTGAGCTTAGGGTAACGGGAGGACACAAACTAGCGTCCTCCCGTTCCCCTAAGCTCAGTATACCGCGAGCCGTAGCTCGCGGTATACTGAGCTTAGGGTAACGGGAGGACACAAACTAGCGTCCTCCCGTTCCCCTAAGCTCAGTATACCGCGAGCCGTAGCTCGCGGTATACTGAGCTTAGGGTAACGGGAGGACACAAACTAGCGTCCTCCCGTTCCCCTAAGCTCAGTATACCGCGAGCCGTAGCTCGCGGTATACTGAGCTTAGGGGAACGGGAGGACGCTAGTTTGTGTCCTCCCGTTACCCTAAGGAGAACTGTGGGGAAAAACACTGACCCCATAGTTCTCCTTTAAGGTTCAGAAATGCATTTTTAAGATTTATTCCTAAGTTTATGTACAGAGCCATTCAGCACACTATATCTTAGCTACCTTAAATACCCTGGCTCCAACAGTTAGCCCTCATTCACACCTAGCATTGTATAACGCTTTTTCTGTCCTAAAACATGCTCAAACAAATGCCCAAAACAAAATCCCATTAATTTCTATGGCAATGTTCACATCTGAGCGTTTTGTCGCTGGTAGCAAAAAGCCTGTCGCTGGAAAAAAAGTACGTTGTGGCCCCATAGACTTCAATGGAAACACTAAAAACGCACATTTTCTGTGTTTTGCGCATTTTTGTGTGCGTTTTCCATGTGTTTGCCCATTTTCATCAATGTGTCACAATTTGCTGGAAAAAAAAAACCATGTGACTTACTGTACACGCATTAAATGTGCTGCAAAAACTCTGTCGTCTAGGTGTGAATGCAGCCTTAGGGTATGCTCTGCCAGAATTGGGTGCATACTCCAGTTACCCCCTTTTTTTATAATGAGCCCTTTTTATTGGATATACATTGGATATACATGTTATCAAGATCAGTGTGATGTAAATAATGATATCTGTGTGGTTATAAAACATTTTTTATTTGTATAGTTTCTAAATACATGTGCATCCGTTGTATATATTCATTGCACATTCAAGATCTACTTGCTGCTTTGCAGTGCTACAAAGTTGTTGCTTTACTGTTCTGTCTCACAATGTTAATCTGAGTTGGCAAACTCACTGAAAACAATACACTCCTTGTGTGGCTGAACTCAAAATAAGTGCTCGCTAAAATGGCACCTTCTCTGTAAGGCTTCATTCACACTAGAGTGTGGAGCCGCTCTAAACATAAAAAACAATGCACTTTAATGTGCATTGTTCAGACTTTTGCAGCGCAATATTGTACAGGCATGATTTTTTTGACAGATTCCGCACGGTATAGTAATAGCCGCAAACGAGCGAAATCCTTGCAGATGAAAGATTTTAGTGTTTGCATGGAGCGCGGTCTTCTGTACGGAAAACCGCACGGGAAACGTAAATGCTATATGTGAATGGAGCCTAAGAGCCTGCTTAACTCCTGCTAATGCCAGCTAAAATTTGGTGTGCCCTCTGTAACTTAATTTGGCCATCTGTGCATGTGCAGTATCAACATCAGACCAGGGTCGGGGCATGGAGGATGCTGGGGGAAAAGCTGCCCCGGACACAGTGATTTTATGTGGGGGTAGTGGGCGCCATGTGATGAGCTGCACTCTCCTCATTACATGTGTATCACAATCAGAGAAGGAACAGGAAAACAATTAAACAAGGAAACAAGCAGAGTCACTTCACACTTCTGTGTCCACAAGACACCTGATTGGCGAGCCCAGAGCTGTGCATTGATGCTGATATGCTATGGCATGTTGGCCCTGGGCCAGGATGCACTTGTAAGGTCCCTGCCCAAGAGTCCCAACCCACCCACTTAAACGCTGACAGGGTTATTCACAAGAGGGTGAAGAGTTTGGAGAAGGCAGGAGAAGAGAACAATCTAGGACAACATAGCTGAACTGGAAAGTGAGCTGAATTGGAGAATTTCTCCAAATCAGCTATGTTGTCCTAGATTGTTCACTTCTCCGGCCTTCTCCAAACTCTTCACCCTCTTGTGAATAACCCTGTGAATGTTTTAGGATGCTCACAATAACAGCTGATTATGATATTGATATTATATATGTTACATTTACAGAATGTATGCACAGAAGTTCAGTATTCACTTAAACAGTTTTCAATGGAGCCTTCCACTATCATGGTTTATAAATTGCTTACCAGTCAAAAAACAGGGAGAAAGGGGTTGTGTCAAATGCTACCTGTGCCAAAGAACTGATGGATCAAAACAAGGGCAGCCAGTAACATTTAAAATAATCAGTCTAAATACTATTCCCACAAGCAGAAAAACAATGAAAGTATAAGAAATATATAAAGTCTAATACAGTTGATCCAGATGTCCATATCCTGATACCAGATATAGCATAATTGGAATTCACATCAAGTGAAAGAAATCTAAATTTAGCGATCCTAACTGGAAGCTAATTTGGCCCTATATGTGATGGCGGTGCCGCCAGAGGTTGTCTAATTTTGCTTGTTAACAGTATGAGTACAGTACAATCATTCTTCATACAGTGCTTAAACATGCAGAGAGGCTAATTTTGTAAAACTGGTGAGATGAGCTGTAGTTTCATCCTTTAGCTGACCTCTTGTTAACGTCTCCATGAGATTCGAGGGAAAATGTTGACGTCATGGCCCACATCAGTAGAAAGAGCCTGGCAGGTGTCGTCCTGCTGCAGTCACGGGCATAATCCCAGTAATCAAGAGGCAGAGATGAACTTCTGCACAGGAATGTAATAAATGTTACGGTTTACTCACACATTAGCATCCTGCAGCAGTATACCGAGAGGAGAGATTGATGATGACAACAACAAATGCGTGTTAATTATAGACACTAGCGTTCTTACTGGAAAAAATTATCCTTCCCTATGTTCTTCACTTCTCTGCGTCTCAGCATTTTTCAATGAGAGTTGCTTGCGGTGTGCATTTTGCTGGTGAATGTTATACATGATTCTAATGAACAGCGCCCCTAGTGGCTCCGTTTTCCATTCCTTCTATAGCTCAGTGCAGAAGTACCTTCAGATAACTCCATATGACTGTATTTTGTACATCAGTGGGCAATGCAAAGGCCAACAATTATGTGCAAATCTTAGCAAATAAATTTCACTTTACTGTAATCAGTAATCAGCATTTTTCCCTATTTAAACCCATTCCTGTTGGCTTTTTGCATGTATGGCAGCATGGACTTATGCTATACTGTCACATACTGTATATGCGTTCCTTTGTGCTAAAAGTACACTAGATCATGCACCCCAGCATTGAGACTGAGATGTCACTGACAGCACCTGGTCTCAGAGTAATGGTCAGGAAGTGGGAGGACTGGCTCCCAATCAAATGATCACTATGATAGCCAATCACAGTGTTCATTAGTAAGAGGAACCTCCTCTGTATTTCTTTCTTTACTGTGAGGACAAAAAGATACAATGTATCCTCGAGTAGAGCGAAACATAAAGAAAGGGCTAAATATAAAAAGGTTTTATATTTTGTGTCAGTGTAAGTAGGTAGCATAAGCTTTCTTGAAGCCTTTAACATTTTCACACTGGAGCTGAAGGGTTCTTTAAACATGTATCTTAATGGGAGTGCTGAGAGTCATATTAAAAAGGTAGCTAGTAGGATTTGAATTAACTTCAATTTGTGTCGAAGCTTCCTGAAGTAACCTAGCAGCTTGCTTAAAGTGACAGCCAGCACTCCCGTTAAGATCCATTTTTAAATATTCCCAAACTGGAGCTGAAGGGTGCATTAAAGGCTTCAAGAAAGCTTGCCCTCAGCTTTGTAAACTCTTTGTAAAAGCTCACTGTTTACACTGCTTTTCTACAAGCTGAAGCCTGTGTGAACTGGGCCTAAGTGTTACTATTCCGTACATGGTGGTGCCTAGTAGTGTTGTACGGGGCTTAGTGTAAATCCGATTCGCCAGAGTTTGTCCAAGCCTACGCAAATGTGCCACATACCCCTCCCGGCCCAACCAGTTGTGCCTTGGGCATTCCCTACCCCTTTGTGATGTGTAGCTGCGAGGCGAGGAATGCTCCGCCACAACTGATTGGGCTGGATTGGGGGGGGGGTTATACGCCTCAAGCCCCTGGATAACACTGGTGCCTAGTCCTCATTCAAGGTTGATTCTAGCAGCTAGGTGGACTTCAATGCCTGAATTAGATGCATCTGAGCAGTACAAATATCCCAAATACTGTGAGCTGCTAAGAGCTAGTGTAATGGCTAAAGATAGGGCACCGCATCCAGCCCTCTGATTTAGATCACAATATATCTCAATCTTCTTTGTCCACAAGACAGGTACAATTCAGCATCTATATACAAATTATTATACACAGCCTGAATGCCCAGAGCAAGTCTAATCCTATTATGACACAGACAAGATACTTTTTGTGGGTACTGGCAAACCGTACCATATTTTCTGCACATATTTTTATGCTTAACTTGTAAGACAAATAACACATGAGGCTGCATTACAGAGTGCTGCATTAAATGCCTTGCTTTTCTTCCTCTCTGGTAACCATTACCTTACTGATCTGTCAAGGCAACATAAAATACAGGCTTTTTTTTTTTTTTTTACAGCCGCTCATTTACCATTGTCATCGTAAGAGCTATATTAATATACGTGGCCCGTTTCCAGTCCAAGAACATGTAAAGCCTAATTACTGTTTAGAAAATGTTTCTTTCATGTCAGTCCAAGGTAATGTTGAGCCAGGTCAGGATCCAGATATGTGCCTGGATAAACACATTGCTTCAAGTACATTTGGCTGGTGATTATCACACAGATCAGCTCTGTTTGTTTGCAGTATGTCTCTGGACCTCTCTCATAGCTTTCTATAGTTTGATGAGAAGCCCATGTTTGTTTTACAGCATGCTCCAGAATATCAAGTTCCTCCCTCAGTATTGCAAGTAACTTATTGATGCAGTCAGCATATCTTTTCTGTCTTTGTCAGCAATACATCAGAAAACTATATCTTAGGCTGTCTGACAGTTAACGCTCTACTCCATCATAATGCCAGTGTCATTTTCCCATCAGTGGTTAGCATACACTTGACTCCTCACATTTTCTTAGCCTTACTAGTGTAAATAGGTCAGGGGCTGTGGCTTTATCGGGGGTCTAATTTGGTTCACTTTAAAGTGAACCTGGGTGAACTGTAATAAAAATAACAAGTCTAGCAGAGAGCTGACAGCTTAGTTCATCATTTTTTCCCATTCAGCACATGGAGTGCCTTGCCAGGCTGGCTATGTAAATAGTGATGTTCTTAAAGTACCTGAATATGTATAAACCTACCACGGCCTCCTGAGTGACAGTATCTGGACTTGCTGATAGGTCATTTAGGTGTCAGGCATTGTATCAGTGTATGGTGGTGGGTGAAGGCATGACTAATTTCTACTACATGGAAGCAGATACACCTTAGGGCAGTTACAGGCAGTACTGGGGGCAAAGAGCCAACAATTATGGCAAGTGCTGGCAGCCTACGCTGTTAGCTGAGTGCTAGAGCTAATACAGTAAAAGAGGAATACAACACCATCAGCTTTTTCTTTTGTTGCCATTCATGTCCTATTGCAGATATTTATCTTCACTTCCTGTTTGACATCCACAAAAGGAAGTGTGAAGAAATCCCTCCAAAGATAGGGAATCCCTTGTGGTCAGCAGGGCCACCAAAACTAGTGTCCCCATTGGAAGATTTCCCATACATTCCTGTTCTGATGACAACCCAAAATGTGGGATTTTTGTGCACTTTCAGTAATAATGGTCACCAGGACAAATAGGGTGACTTTCCCTAACAGGGACACAGACAGCAATAAAGGCCTTACTGATAAACCCCTTAAGAATGGGTGCTGAAGTGACTGCGGATGGCGCCATTTAGATAAATGAAGAAACAGAATGTCACCAACACACTGGAAATGTGTCCAAGTAAAGTGTCTTTTATTGACGAATAGAGTAGACATAGTATCACAAAAATGGCAATGTTTTGGGGCCATGCAGAGACCCTTTATCAGGCTCAATATGCCGGGATCTGGGTCATGTTGAGACTGATGAAGGGTTCCTGCACTGCCCCAAAACATTGTTATTCTTGTGACAATATGTCTATGCATCAATAATAGATGCTTTGCTCGGACACAATACCTGTGTGCTGGTGACTTCCTGTTTCAAATGCAAGCATTGGAGATACTACATTTATCACTAAGGCCATACAGCTACACACTTTCAAGTGTCAGAGAGGCCATATTAGGCATACCGAGCCTTATTTGTTTGTGTTAGCAAACGTTGCTAAAGACTTAAGGGCCAAGTGCATGTACTTATGAATAGCTTTGAAGTGTTCAGTTTAAAGTGCATAAAAAACCCTTAATCTATTTTTTGGTATGTTTGGCATCGCGTCTTACTCTTATTGAATTTCCTTTAGCAAATAATTTTTTGTGAATATTGGAAAGTTACCTAGAGATCCTGCCAGTAACAGCACTTCCTGTTGCAGGCTGTCAACGCTAAACCACCACCTCACAATTAGCAGAAGTGTTGTCAGCCTTCTGTGCATTTATTTAAAGATCTGGTTTATCTGCAGAGAGAAGGTTATGTTACATCTATTGCTCATAGAAGCCAATCCGATGGTATGTATATTCTATTTCTTTAAGAAGGGTGTAAATCTGATTGGTAGCTATGGGTAAACATTTTGCTTTTTAATAAACACTTCCAGGTGACTGCAAATACAGAAACATCCTTTTGGCATCAAATGGACCTTTTAATAAAGCAATATACTGTACAATGTAGCAATTAGGTCTGACTTTTTGGCTTTGGCACTGAAATCTACACATCGCATGAGTCTTGCAGAGGATTTTGTGAGACTCATACAATTGGCCTCATTTTCAAGTGTGAATTGAGGCTAAGCCGGTGATTATAGGTCATTTGTAAGTGCTAATAGTTGCTATTGGCTTGTGTGGGGATGTTACCTAGCAGGTGTGGTTTGCAATTAGAGCTGCAGCCTCAGTAATATTGAAAGATGATACAGAGGTTCAGACGTTTGGTAGTGTTCTTATCTTTCTGGAAAATCTGGTGGCCATTTTTGTAGGGGAAGCAGTACGGTAGTGCCTTGGGGATCGGGAAGGTGCCACACTACAGTGTATATGACCCAAATCTGGACAGGGGTCCACAGAATATAGATGGCTCAATTGTAGAATTGTGTTCATTAGCATCAGTTCAGTACAGTTATTTTAGATTTATTATCTCGTCACACACATCAAAATTACCATGGTGAACCTGGTTGGTACCCTGCACCAGGGCCCCATAGTTTAAGGTGGTCCTCTGCTGCTAAAGACTGAATCAAGTTTTACATCCCTATATGAGCATATGTTGCCTTGATTAACATTTGTATGCCTTATGTGCGTTGATAATAAAACATTTTCTATGCAACCTTGCAGAGACATTATGTTCATTTGCAGATTTGTTAGTTAACCCTGTTATTGGCATTGTTATATTATTACCCTGGATTTGGCTGCAGATTTTTATATTTCTGCCTTAGGTATTATTAAGAAAAATGGAAGTGAAAATGAATCCATGATCTGCAGGAATGGCAGATTTAAGAACTTATGTATGATTAGTGGTTACTGACCTTTCTCAGCTAGCAGTCCCAGTGTATGCAGGCAGCTTTTGTCACAGAGCTATAGCCTCAATCAGTGCTTGTAACATTTAGACACTCACAAAATCATTTTCCGGATGTCCTTTTCTCTGTTCACCCAGGAGCTGCAGCCTGTACGGAAGACTAGCAACATAATTGTATCAGCATAGAATGACTGCATTGTACATGAAGTCAATAAGTATCTAGGTTCATAATGCATAAACAGGATGGGGAGGCAAAATAGATTAAATATATTACAATGCACAAGGAACACTGATATCGCTACAAATCATGATGTTCAAAGCAATGTACTGTATTCCTAGGCTGTGTGAAATACCACCAATGCTTGATGTTGCATTGACCGAAAATAACAAAAACGAAAAAAAAACATATATAACATAGCACCTCAGAATCATACCTCATAGTATGTTAATTGCTTTCCAATGTTGTAAGTTAAAGTGCAATTTTTTTTTGTTTAAATTCCAATAGATTGGAGAGGAATTAGAACACTTGTCAGGTATTTATAAGGAAGATTCACCCTATCCATTTGTCCTGTGACCATTATCACTGAAAGTGAAAGAAAATCCCAAATTTTGGGTTGTCATCAGAACATCAGGTGGGAATTCTTCAAATGGGGACACTAGTTCTGGTGACCTTGCTGCCCACCAGGGATTTCCTTCACTTTGGAGGGAATTTCTCTCATTTTCTGTTGTGGCTATCAGACAGGAAGTGAAGGGGAATCTCCACAATAGGACACAGATAGCAAAAGAACAAAAAAATCTAACAGGGGTTATAACCCTCCGTTACTCTATCCAGAACCTTCAATAAAGTTTTGGCTCCGGTTCTACTTTAATACGTTTTGAATGTCAATGTGCAGACAGATATATTGCCCTTGTGATCAATTTTGTAAGCTTCCGTTAACAATTTCATTAGTTATATGCCCCCTGTGCTCTGAAAGATAACACAGTTATTACATAGATTATATTTTGTCTCTGTTTCAACAGATTTACAAAGCAGATTGTTTTAAACAGCCAAAAGGGTATCACGTAACAAATCTTTTGCCTTAATTAGCACAAAAAAATATATGACTTTATCATGGTTAGTTTTAGATAGCAAAGTTCAACATTCTTTTTTGCTTTTGCCATCTGTTTGGTTATTGCTCAACTACCTACCTGGGGTGGAAGATGAAGCTCCATAGCCATAATATTGCCTAATCTTCCTTGCTAACCAATTCAGCTGAGTATATTGCTTTAATTTGATGTGTGGGTCTAGGGCAGGGGTAGCAAACCTCCGGCCCTCCAGCTGTGGTGGAACTACAAATCCCATGAGGCATTGCAAGATCCCCACAGCCACAGACATGACTCCAAAAAGAGAGATGCATCATGGGATTTGTAGTTTCACCACAGATGGCAGGCCGGAGGTTTGCTACCCCTGGTCTAGGGCAAACAGACATTAGTAGTACGGTTAGTGTCTGTTAAACTGAATACATGGAAGTGGTAGGTCAGGGAATCAGTGGATAAGCAAGGTGCATATTTGTTTCCCCTCTATCCATGGTGCTGCTAATGATAGCAGTTCTACCATTGTGCCCATCACTTCACATATGATGTACACCTAAATGTTAGTAGTAATGCCTGCAAGGGCAATATGGTGGTACAGTGGCTAGCACTGGCACCTGGCAACATTTTTGTCCAGGATTCTACTTAGAGCAGAAAGGTTGGGGATTGGATTTTGTATGTTTTTTATACTTACTGTGTTTATTGTGTTTCCCCTCACAATCCTAAAAGGACTTTAATAGCTCCGGGGTTCATTTATAAAAGTTGTTTTTTCTTGTACCCATCAGCGGCATCTAGGGGCTATAGTGCCATGCGGAATGACATCCGCCCAGATGAACTTTTGTAAATTGAACCCCATCGTTTTTCGCATAAACTGGGACCAGAATGTGTGAGAATAAGTGGAAATATGTTCGGATCCTTAAGCTGTGTATACATGCTTTGAATTTCGCCCTGTTCTTGGTGGTGTCGGCACCCTTCCACCTGGCATCCCTCGATCAGCTGATTGAAGTAGCCTGTTTGGAAAATACTCATCCTAACTTAATAGAAACAGCGGGGAATTCCACAATCAATGCTCGCAAGCATCGATGGGGAATCTTGCTTTGTGCTTTATTTTGGTTCTCTCTTTCTCTCTCAATATATACAGTATGTATTATGTCCGCTATGCATGGTTCTGGTTTACTAACTTTAAAGTTTCACTAAATTAAATTACGTAAAAATAGCAAAACATGTTATCTGTTTACCATAATTCTGGTCCACTGGGGAATGTGCATAGCTTAAAAATGCTATGGTTTTTGTTCTTATTACTGTCCCCTTTCTTTCTATGCAGTTTTACTGAAGCTTACACAGTGTGCATCGCCATAGGGGTGCATAGACAACCAACATTTGTGGAGCTGTAAAGGAACAGACCAAAATCTGTTGATGGCTGCTCTCAGAATGATGCCGTGAATGAAAAGATTTATTTGTGCCCTGCGAACAATACATGTTTTCCTTTTCAACAGAAACACTGTCTTGTCAGCATCTCGTTGTCCTCACACATTTGCAATTCACGAATGACAGCTCCATGATTACTCTGAAGAAGAATGGATGTGCCTATAGAAAAGAAGTACCCGTAGATCTTTTACTGAGCTGAAATAAAAAAATACATTGCTCAGCAACTGAATTCCTTTCCAACTACTTTTAGAATTCATTATTTTTAAAGTTTACACTTAAAAGAGAACTAAAGCCAAACCTTTTTTTTTTCTGTCTTTAGTCCTCTTTTGGGTCAAAGGAGTACAAGTACTAATATACTCCTGTCACCCAAAGTTCACATCTAGCTATTGCCCACTATAGGCTGACAGCTCAGACCCACACTGCAACCCAGAAAGATCCTGACAATATTGTCGGGATCCACCTTGCTGCCTGATTGACAGCGAAGAGCCAGAGACAGCTGTGCCCGCCTTCTCCCCTGTCTGTCCCTCCAATAAGCGCCAGAGGAACAGAGAGGGGAAGGGGGAACCCCTGCGGGAGTGGTGACTGGCAGTAACTCCTCTCTGCATGGGGAAGACCATGAGCTGAGTGATCAGTGATTTATGATCGATCAGCTCTCGATCTATAGAACCAGCATGTCACAGCTGCAGTGTCACATGCTATTCTTAAGTATTGGGAAGAGTACATTTTACTCTCCCAATACTTCTCCTTTACTTTAAAGGAGAGGTCTATTAAGTTTAATTGCTAACTAAAATACCCATCCAAAATCTTTTGTTTTAAAAAGTGCATAGAAAAAAACTATAATTGTTATTGGTATCCGTATGTCTTTGCCAGATATTGTGCCAAGTGCACAAATGTGCGAGTAGCTACTTCTTACCAGGTCTAAGTTTTGCTGGTCTAAATCAGGACAACATACTCAGCTCCCATGATTTAGGTGTAAGGTACACCTACAAGATTTTTAAAGTTGAACTCCAAACAATCCATCAAATACACAGTTGAAATACATATATGTGAACTTTCTGACCTGCCAAAGACAAATAATTCTGTTCCTGACAGACTTCTGGTCCTGTTACCCCAGCCAGCCTGTGACCTAACTTTTCTCCCCCCTAGTTAAGAAATATGGCTTGGTCATGACCCATCCCCAGCCTGCTTACTGGACAATAGAGCCTTACCTCACTGATAAGATCATCAATTTGCTCTGTTGGCTTTCTTCCCCAGTGAGCAAGCTATCGCTGTGCTAAGCAGGAGAGCCTGACTCGCTCAGTGTCCTGTCCTGCCATTCCCAGAACGTCATTCAGGCTTTTTTAAATTAAATAAAATGTTCAAAACGTATTGGCATATTCCAGACTTCATATTCAAAACTGGATCGAGTTCCCTTTAGATCAAACTCTTAATTATTATAGCGTATTTGGTCTTGGCACTCATACTGATTGAGATCAAATGAGGTGACTGTCAGCAAAAGCTTAGTCTTATGCTAATATGAGAGTATAATGGCCAGCATTTCTTACAACTGAAGGGGAACTTTCCCTGTTGTGATAATGCATGAACTGTGCTGTCAATTGGCATTACAGGGCACAACCACATAGCTGATGGGGTTGTCAGTTGTTGGATATTAGCTGTACTTCTACTAAAAGAAAGAAAAAATAGGTAGAATTAATTGAATACCTTTTGTGATATCAGCAGCTCCATATATTCCTATTACATTAGTATTTGAATACTTCTTTCAAATTAATGATATTTGTACTTAGGTGGTCTGTGTCTTTTCTTGCCATGCCAGTCTTTTCACCTCTCGGATCACAGGTGAAGAATTCCTTAAGCCTCTAGAAACTGAAGGAAAGGTTAGAGAGGTGAGCTTCTAGACACACAGAGAATATGTTATCCATGTAATGAGACAACGGCCTAGTACAAATAGGCTTTGTACACATAACATGCTATGAAACTGTACAGTGGATAATAAACACACACGTCTCTCAACAGATCCTGAAATTTTTCAGGAATGCACAGCGTGTCATTGGTATGTTCACTGCGATTAACTGTTTATGTCAGGAAGCTTTCAGTGCCTTCTCTCTGAGATGATACTTCCTGCCCATTTGCTATTAGAAACGTTATTTGCAACCATTATGAAAGCAGCCAAGGCTGTAGTGTTTAAGTAAGTGCCTGCCTTTGCTGGATTGCATTAGCTAAATTTCACCCTGACAAGGGTTCTCCTCTGTATTTGTCAGTTTTGGCTTCTGAAAGTGAACAGATGAAAATGTGGAATTTACCCAACAAAAGAGGTGTGTGTGTGTCTGTATGTGTATGTATGTGTGTGTGTATGTATGTGTGTGTGTATGTATGTGTGTGTATATATATATATAT
>NW_017306328.1:1120534-1128267 GCF_000935625.1 Nanorana parkeri | reverse complement strand
AGAGAAGTTGTCTTACCTCACTCTGTGGCTTAGCTGAACAGTTTAATATTTTATGAGGAAAATACTGTACTGTGCGCACAGCATGTTTCTGTGGTATGAGGTTTAACCCTGACAGTGTCAACAGATTATTTGCCAGACATGTAATACATGTCTGTTGTCACCATTGGACCATTCAAGGAGACTACTAAATTGGTTTGAGAAAGAATACCAGTGTGCCAAAGCCAGACAGTTAGCTTTTTTCCCTTCAACATGTTGACTACCAGGCCATGTTGGCCATGGTGAATCTATGAAAAAGCACATTTGGCTCTTCTCATTAAACAAGGTAATACATGCTTGTGTACACTTAAAAGTATTGCTTCTTTCTGGAAATGTTACACTGCCATTGCTGAAGTCATGTGTGGCATTGCCTGAAGGTAGTTGTTTAATTTAAAAGAAATATGGTGTCCAGGTGTCACTATGATGTCATCTTGTATATTGTGGGAGTTTTCTTGAGAAGAATTCCTTGATCATGTTTTTCTTAACTGGAAACTGTTTTCCAGTGAAAGTCATGCACTGCAAAAAACCATCTTTAAAGTGAATTAAATCTTAAAAATGCATTTAAATACTTCAACTATTAACCAAGATGTATCCTCAAATCATCTCTGAATTGGTGCTGACACTGTTCTTCCTTCTGGAGGGTGGCTATCTTTGTGTTGTAAAGTAGCCACCGCACCAAGCTCACTCCTGTGATGGACTACAATCTCAATACAAATTAGTAAATTAAAGGCCATCTAGTAGTCCATCACCGGAGCAAGCTTTCAGCGGTGGCTACTTAACAGCACACACGGGGACTATGGGGAACAATAGTAGCCACCCTCCAGAAGGAAAGACAGTGTCAGGACAAATTCGGAGATGATTTGAGGATCTACAGCTGAGTGATACACAAATAAGAAAGATTTTTATTAATAGTTAAGGTACTTGAATGCAGTTTTAACGTTTAACTCCTGAGTTTAGTGTCATTTTAAGAGACTTTGTCACTGGGGCAAAGGGGGCAGGCGATCATGCTGCTGGCGGTGTTAAGTGGAGACACCAAGAGGTGTCTGCACATAACTGCAACAACCTACCGAACTTTCCTGCCAAGGCTAAATATCATGTCATTTAGACAGACAAAGCTTTGACACTTCCTACTCGCCCTTTCCTATTGGCCATCAAGACTGTTCTGGCTGCTAAGCCCCACCCCCATACATTCCCTTTGGCCCATTACTGTGACGTACAACTTCACTGGCTAATAAGAATGTGTAGGATGCTGGAAGGGGCAGTCAAACTTCAGCATTATCAGTAAGTACCTGTAGGTGCCTGAAGCAGTTTGCTCCACTTGTGTCAGACTACCTACCCCAACCATATACTTTTAACAAATTGGTAAATAGATACATTGTTTTTTTGTTTTTTTAAAGAATGTATCCCATACTATTATTACTGGGGCTGGTGATAAGTAGACACCACACCACAAATTACAATTCATAATGCTCCCTCACCTCATTATACTTAATCTTGCATTCTTCTAATTTCATTATATTCTATAAGATAATTATAGGAGAGTAAATTCACAGGCCGCTCATTACGATTTTAGTTTTGACATTCTTTTTTTTTCGTGTAAAACACAGTATAATTTCTAAACACACATTTAAACTATTGTTTTAATTAGTGCTAAGGATGAAACAATTAACTTTTACAAAACATTTTCCGTCATTTGCTTTTTATACTTGCTTAACACACATAATTGTATCAGCATCTCATTCAAATGAAAGATCTTCTGTTAATCCCTATATACTACCCCTACCTCCTGGTATTTTGTATAAGTTTCACATTCAGCGAGGAGAAAAATTCAGATGAAAGGTTCACAGTTTGTTTTGTGATCAGTCACATAGCTCACATTGATCATTGTCATGTTACTTGCTGTCCATATATTTACATACTTCCTGTACTGAAGTCCGTATGGCCCCTAAAGACTAAGCCTTAGTGTGAATGTTCAGGGATGTGGAACCTAAGTCTACATTTCTAGAACAAGCCCCGGGAGATTGTACTCTGAGTTCTCCTTGAAGATTTTCCATCAGAAATTTTAGTAGGTTGTTCCCTTTCTCAAGGGAGTGGGGAATATATGGGACAAATAGCTCATGAATTGTGCCTTCTTCTTGTATTGCCTAAATATAGCATGAAAAGGACATTAGTCCCTATAGTCCCTAAATAAGGTAATGGCAAATATTACATGCGCACATGACTGTATTTTACATGCACACAAAATTACCTCAGTTGAGCCCACCAAACAAAACCAAGGAGTAAACCACATGGCTTTCATACATTGTGATGTGATAGCAAATTACTCATGTGTAAGGTCTGAGGGAGCTTAGCAGTTTAATGTTGGTTCTTGGGTTCAGTACCCACTAAATTAATAAACTAATAAAGTCCATATTTTAGCACAGATTTCTTTGAACCCCAAAAGAATACTGATAGGTTCCTCACATAATTGGACATAGTACTGTATCTCTGTATGACTGAAGACCTTAGATTGTAACCTTCCTCTAGGACAGGACCTCACAAGCCTAGGAGGATAATTAATTATTCATTTTCAGCTCAGGTATTTCTCAGCAAGTGCCTTTTTTGTACCTACTTACATTTAGGTGATAAAATATTTTTCAGAATTAAGTTGTTCTTCTTTAGGATGCTTCGGGGTGAAGGAAACCTTCAAGAAAAATAAGGGTGCCCTTACAGAACTCCTAAGAGTAGCTTAAATGTTGAGGGGAGAGAGAGAGTTTATAGTAATGGCAGGTGTTCAGAGATAGTTCAAACCTGGAAGAGCATGGGAGTTTATACCTAAATTCACATTTGATTTTTTTTTTGCCAAATGTCCTGTAATGGGCTAATGGCAGTAAAAACTTTCTACTTCTCTTGTATTTCCTGCATCTCTGTGACACGAATTACAAAGTTTCTAGACTACAGCATCCTGCTCTGCCTATTGAAGTAATAAAATGAACTAGGATCACACTAATCCAGCATGTTATTCATCTCACGTGCCCCACTCAATATGGCCGCCGCTTGAGTGGGGCAACTCAGAATAATAACGTGCTGGATTAGTGTGATCCTAGTTAATGTTATTACTTCATTGCTGCGCTGTATGTGTATAGGCCAATGCCGCGGCTGGCGCTCGCATAGAAAGTTTCTTGGGCAAACTCCCCGGCCCAAGTGGCTCCGTTAGCTAACGAAGGGGGGAGGAGTCCGTTGACGTCACATACATCAACGTCACCGGACTCCTCCCCCCTTCCCTTCGTTAGCCGTCTCGGACATCGACGTCACCGGACTCCTCCCCACTTCCCTTCGTTAGCGGAGCCACTTGGGGAAGGGGGGAGGAGTCCGATGATGTCGATGTCCGTGACGTCACCGGATCTCCGACGGGACTCCCGGAAGCCGGCGGAGAGGTGAGTGTGTTCATTAGCGATCAAAATAATTTTAATCGATCAAAAAGTTTAACGATTAATCGAGAAATTAATCTTTAATTTTCACAGCCCTAATATATATATATATGTGTGTGTGTGTACCGTACATCAATACTGTTCGTAAACACTGTGATTTTTTTGCAGTTTTATAAGTGTAATTATGTGTTGCTGAAGTAAATATATCAATTCCAATAAACAGCAGCATGATTGGGAGTTTTTACTTTGCCACCCTGGTGTTTTTTCAAATGTGTTTTATTATTCTCTCCATGAGTGAAAGTGATTGCTCTCTGTTGCTTATTACACTGTCTACGCACAACAATCTAACAATCTCTCAAATTAATTTCAGATATTTTTGTAAACTCATAAACACACTCACAGTACAGCCCTACCCCTGACTGTGCACTATGCTTTAAGTGTCTTTTATTTCTCTTATTTTCTCTGATGGTTACAAGAGCAGTGGTACCACACGCAAGCCATCAGGTATATTCTTTTACTTATGCTGGTCAGTGTCTTTCAAACAATAATGCGTACCTGTTATTGTAACTCAAGCATAGCTATTACACTATTCGAACTAGAAATTGGTGTTCCCTTGCCAAAATGTTACCAACTGATTGGAGAAATGGGGTTCTAGCCAGAAAATGCCAACATCATTAGGTTTGTGAAATCAGATGTTTTTGATTTGCTTCACTTTTTAATTGATAAAACTTTTGTAAAAAAGCGAAAAATAAATATATATATATTTTTGTTTAGATCCTTAATAAAAGTAGTGAATACTGTGTAGGTGTTGTTTCCAGATATAGATAGCCTGGGTACTTGCAGACGTCATTTGTCTGCAGCATTGAGGGGCTTGTGGTAATAAGAAATATTTCAGTCCCAAGCTAGGAGTCTATGGAGAGTCATGAAATGATGAGAGACAGTCACACAAACTGACTTGCCTCTTCGGTATAAATCACTTGCTCTCTGAGTGTGCTGCCCTTTTCAGAAATGTGCTGGATGTGTAAAGTAGCTTTTGATGGATGCGGAAGAGTGGTCAGCTCTGTGTGAAACAGACAACTTAAACTCCATGATTCAAATAAGTGCCTAATAAATACTGACTTTCATATGGCTCTTGAGCTTAATTGGTTATAAAAGGGCCTAGGAGAAGCAGCTGGTTGGACAGTTTACAGCCAATCAACAGTAAGGCACTCCTAATCTTGGCAGGGGCATAGGTGGCTCTTTTTAATATTATTTCATGTTTGACATTTGTATTCTGTGCTACTTTTTAAGTGCAAAACTGCTGCGTTGAACGCTTTGCTCAGCAAGGGTCTTAACATGCTGTTCACAGTAAGATTTTTCATCAAGGGCTATCTCAATTTTTAGGGTTAGAAGAATTTCCAGAAGCTCATGAGATTAATAATGCAAAAAGAACCAGGAAATATAAGTGTTTATGAGTTTTGTATATTCATGGACATACAGATACGCTGGAGTGTTGTTTGTTACTTTAGTTTGCATGTAACATTTTATGCATATTTTACATTAGGTTGTATCCTTTTAAATCAGGTATTCCAATTGCATTTCATTGGAGATCATCACAAAAATTATATATAATTTCAGGTATGGCTGTTCAGTTTTAGCATATCTAACATGTCAGATGTGTTTTAAATAACGTTTTCACACTGCATGATATATTTAGTGTGCAAGGCATTCCACATAAATTTTTTTTTATTAACTGTGCTATTTCTTTCGCCTCTTGTCATTCTTTGTCCTATTTGTATTCCTTGTGATATGTTTGTACTTGTACTTGTCCTCAGACGTGTTTGCCGTCAGTTGCAAGGATTATTACTGATTAACGTACTCCCATATCACACAGAACTCCTTGTGATGCTCCGCTCATTCCCCTGGACACTCTCTTCATGTAGTGCAATAAAACAAAGATGGATTGTGTACTGTTCTCTGTAGGGATAGACTGACACATAGATCAGCATCTGCGCCAAGATCTTCCTAATTAAACCGTTACCATGAGCAGGAGTATTAAAAGGAACTTCTGCTGTTTTATCCTGTCATAGTCCATATTTTTTCCATCTGTAGAAATAAATAAAGTGGGGAGAGGCAGT
This sequence comes from Nanorana parkeri, assembly GCF_000935625.1. Lineage (NCBI taxonomy): Eukaryota > Metazoa > Chordata > Amphibia > Anura > Dicroglossidae > Nanorana > Nanorana parkeri. Next base: position 1,122,704 of record NW_017306328.1, on the reverse strand, counting down.
AAAAAAGCACAGCATGGTGCTTTTCACTTTGTTATTATTAACTTGATAGCTGTGGTAAAAAGTAAATTCCGCTTATAAATTTAATCGAACCCATTCTGTGCCAGTGTGAATTTAGGAGCACTGTGTGGAGCAGGAAAGATTTTTAAATGGATTTGCTGCATGTTTAAAGCGGAGCTGAAGCTGCAACAGGTCACCAGAGCATTTACCATAATGTGCAGACTTACCCTTCCTCCAAGAATGGAAGGTCCATGGTCTGTCACCGCCATTGCAGGTTCTCCTGGTCTAGTTCCAGCCCAGTACCTTCTTTCTTTGTCCATTGGGTATTGATCAACTGTTCATGTAACTTCCATACATTACTTTGGAGTTTCTTTATCTTAGCACCCAGCTCCTACTCTCTGCATTTTATAGATGTTGGGACAGTATAATGTGCATACACTGCAGTCAGTATATGAGTAAAAAAGAAAAAAAAAATGCTAGCAAAAAGGGAAAGGCATTGTTTCTGTTAGAATAGACATACAAAATCTCTCCTAGCAAAACATTTCTGCAATGTTGTTTTTTTTTTTTTTTTTTAGTTACAATTTAAGAATTCCTTCACTGGGAACTATGATCTGATACAACTTACTTACATTTGAAAAGTATTTTTTCTTAGTTATTAATTTATTCAGACAGGTTGATTAAGCAGTTCTAAGAAGTTTTTTTTTTGCTTTGTAGATTAAGTTCTCATCATTAATTATGTTAAAAGAGATTTCAGAATTAGTTCAAATACAAGGGCTTTGGATAAGCGTTCAGAACACCAATGTTGCTTAGCCCAAGTGTTGCCTTGATTACATGTATGAGACGTTTGTATTTAAAGGGATATTCATAATAAAGCATTAGTATAGGACACAGCCCCTTTGTTTTTAAAATATCTCAGCAGACTAACATACCTATACAGCACAATTATACTGTATGTGCAAGGCTTGGCCACAGTCTCATTTTTACTAACAGGAACTTTATGGGAACTTGTATTGGTAAAACAAGCCAGTTGTGCATGAAACCCCACATTCTCTTTCTTGTTTTTTTGGGATAGAGTTGGAAAAGACTAAAAAAAAACATTTTTTAGGTAATTTTAAAATTACATTATATTTGCTATTTGCAACAACCATTGAGCTCTAGACAAATTTCACTTGTTTACTGGACTAACTCTTAACTGTTTTGCTAAAAACTCTTTACAGAGCTGTATGGCTGAACTGTAATTTACACACAGCTGAATGATTCAGAGGGGTGACTCCCCTTCTTTGCTTGCCCTGTAAGGCTCCATATTGTGTTTTTAGTTTTCTTTAGTAGAGACTGTAACAGTAGAGGAAGCGACTTCTGTGCTCTCTCTGGTTTTGCCGCGCATTTTCTGCTTTCCGTTGTCATCGTTGTACCTGTAACTGTGTATAAAATAAAACTTTTAGAAAAACAATAAATGTAAACTGAATGTAAAACAAAAAACATATTATAATACTGATCTAAACTCATTGCTTTACAAAAGGAAGACATATGCAGACAATTTTATATTCTGGGATCATACCTATTTATTGTGTTCCCACTGGGGAAATTTCTCTGTACTGCCTAAACTGGTAAACACACAGTAAGTGAGGAGAAATTACTGGCATCCCATCAGTCTGTCTTTCATCTGCTCTATCAAAAACAAAATTTGATGGAGTTCCACTTTAAAGTGCATCTATAGGGAAAATACTTTTTTTTAAAATTATTTCAAAGTTTTTTTTCTAGTTTTGTATATGGGATAGAACCCCTGTGTGGCTTTTACTCCTATTCAAGGCATCGTTGGAGAGATTTCCCCTTACTTTCTGTTTTGGGGACATCAATTCATCAGACAGCAAGTGAGAGAAAATCTGCAACTGGGAAACGTACAAAAATAAAACGCTAACAGAGCTACTGTGCTTATTTTATTTGCTTCTATCTATGTTGCTGTTGGAGAGCTTCCATCACTTTCTCTATGGTAGAAAGGTTCTCCCTGGGATAGGAAATGAGGGGATATGTCTCTAACAACATCCCAGACAGCAGTAAAAGCCCAACAGAAGTTCTAATTCTCCCCAGCCTATACAAAATGTAAAATAAAAGTTGGCTACAGATAGACTTTAGTTGTATGTATGTGTGTGTGTGTGTGTGTGTGTGTGTGTGT
>NW_017306328.1:1089639-1120521 GCF_000935625.1 Nanorana parkeri | reverse complement strand
TATATACAGTATATAAATATATGAGAGAGAGACGCCACTGGTTAAATGTGTATTGACTATTTACCTCTAAAAACTATCTCTATCAACCTAACCACCTCCCCAAGAAGAAGTAAAGAAGGTATGCATTTCTATACAACACGCCTAATAATCTTTTGAAAGAAAGGTGATGTAAAAAGTACTTATCTGCACTTATGTATGTCAGCTTCCTTTATGCCTTCTCATTTTCATCTCAATTTGTGCACTGCTTATGTTATATAATGTGAGTATACCATTGCAAGGACAAGGTATTTATTTGCAGAACTGGGAAGGAGGGTTTTGTGATGCTATATGATCAGCTAGGTGAGATTTATATAGGAAATACTTGCTATTATGTTAGACCTTGCATCAGTTGAAGCAAACTACATTGTGTTTAAAACAGTCAGTAGGGTTCTAAGACTAAGTTGTTGCTTTTATTTTTTTTAAACAATTGTGCTTCAGTATGGCTGAGTAATTATGGTAGTGTTGAATGCGTTTCCAACTTTTTCAGTGTGAAGAAAGAACATTATTTTAAGTAAACAGAACTGGCACAGTTGAAATCACCCCCTCAAATCACACCCACACTACATCTCCATTGTTTTTACAGTAAAAGATTGTCACATCTATTTGCATATGGGTATTTATTTTTACTCGGTTACCAAGTAAAGCACCCACATGCCTCTTTTGGTATTGAAAGAAAGACTGGTCATTACAGTATAGAAGTAATCTGGCTTAGTGTCAAACTTCTATAGCACTAGAAATGCCACCATGAGTCAGTATATGTGTATAGATTCCTAGAACATCCAATCACTGCATTCTTTTAAAGCCAGGGAGTTAATTTCAGCATCTACTATGAATGTTTGAGAACATCTAAATAATCAGAGGTCCTGGGGCAGACCTTTAGCAAATTGGAGGGAATATGTTTCCCATCTGGGCCAGAAATGTCCTATTATCATCAAAGAAACAAGTAAATGTATGGACAGGAAAAGCAAAATTTGGGTTGGCCAGTTAAGCCTATTGCTTCTTGGATTCTGGACTAAGCTCTGGACTAATCATGTACAGGTGAAACTCGAATAATTAGAATATTGTGCAAAGTTCATTTATTTCACTAATGCAACTTAAAAGGTGAAACTAATATATGAGATAGACTCATTACATGCAAAGCAAGATAATTCAAGCCGTGATTTGTCATAATTGTGATAATTATGGCTTACAGCTCATGAAAACCCCAAGAACCCCAAATCCACAACCTCAAAAAAGTAGATTATTACATGCAATCAATAAAACAAGGATTGTACATAGAACAATATCGGACCTCTGAAAAGTACAAGCATGCATATGTACTCAGTACTTGGTTTGGGCCCCTTTTGCAGCACTTACTGCAATTACTTTTGCACAATATTCTAATTATTCGAGTTTCACCTGTAAATGGTACATTTTACTGTCCAGAAGTATTATACACTGTGTGGTAATCTGGAGGCCACCAAAAGAACATTACATGTTGGAAGTACAGATTATGTCAACCACAGCATATTTTACCCAAAGGATATACTATTACAAAAATAATGTCAAACATGTGCCTAAAAGTTGCTTTAGTCTTTTTCTTCCAGTGCAGAAGAATAAATGGGAGAATAAGATTGCCTATTTGGGTGAGGGCAGACAAACATTAATCTGGCCCAGCTATTCTACACAACAGATCCAGTGCTATCTTTTTTGTCTATTTAGCTTTAAAGTGTATATCAAGCCATGAAATGATTGGAACTCCTTAGAGAGAGATGTATCTTTACTTCCGGCCCTGCAGACAATGGTTTTGCCAAACAGAAAGTAAAGGGAAGCCTCCAAGAGCAACACAGAATAAGATGATTTCCTTAAGTAGAGTAGGGAAAGGCTAAAACCCTTTCCAGATTTGTATCTGTCTGTTTTCCTGTTGCCCATTTTCCCTCACTTCCTGTCTGGTGAAATCATTGTCAGCAGGACAGCAGGTAAAGGTAGAGCTCCAGAGATCAATAACAAAAACCAAAAACAGGAGTTCTAATCCTTCTCCCCTCTATCCAAAGCTAGAAAAAAAGTTAATGGCTTGACATACACTTTAATTAATTTAACTCTTCCATTCTGTATAGCAAGAACAGCTCTCCCGTGAATGAGTGGGAAATGTTTTGACTTTGAGGTATAAGTGGCTCGGCTAACGTTCCTCATCTAGATAATATAACAAACACAGAAAATGTTATTTAAAATGTTGCTTTTATTCACACCAAGCATTTGAGCACATCAGCTGTGACAACAAAAAGAAATATTTTGTTACGTGTGCCGCATAAGAAGTCTCTTACTTTGATCCAGAAGTACTTTATTAATGTACTGTTCATCACATTTGCCTCACATTGCAGACTTTTATGTGGATATTTGTCACAAGCGGTGTTCTTCAGCTAGAAAAATGTTTAGCTGTCAGTGGCCAGAGCAGGGAAATTATTCCTATGGAAGAAAGCATTCTTCAACATGCGGCATGTCTTAAATGATGTGCTAAATGGATGACTTTGTATATAGTTATTTCATGCGTATATTTATTTGTCTGGGCTGATTTCTGGTGGAACATTAAGCACAAAGGTGACCTAGCGAGTGCATATGTCAATGACAAGATCCTGCCGTAACAATCCAAAGCATGCTTTCAGCATTCGAAAATGAGATTGCAAAAATCCTCTCAAATATGACATCTGAAATGGCATTAAAACACAATTTCCCTTGGCAAAGATTTTAAGGCACTTATATGAAAAGTGACACCACTTTGCACGTTCCTGTGTCAGCATTATGCGCTGCGTAGCTCACAACTGACATTAATCCATTAAGAGCGCGAGGGTCATTTATTTTCTTCATAAAGTCATTAAATACAATTATTGATTTCTGTTCAATCAGCAAGAGTTGCCAGCTTTGCTTGATCTTTTTAACACAATGTGTATTTCTGAGTATTACTGCACAGAGTCCTATAAGCCCCTGTACATTAAGGTGTCCCTTGTAAATAACAATGCTTATCTGCAGTAAAAGGTTCTTGTCATTCTTTCATTTAAGTACATTGAAGGGAGAGAAAAAAGAAAGCTGTCACTTAGAACAACAAGTAAATGCACACATATTTTAAAGTGCACTTACTGACGTAATGCCCCTGATCCATGGAAATTCCTAGCAGTTTTGAGGAGGGGAAACTGCAAAGACAGACTTGTGAACATTTTCATTTAGCTCTGTCTCTGGAGAAGATAAGGTTTTGCAAGGTCTGCTCCACCCTGAGTGACAAATGTATTTATTGGGAAGATCCTGATCAAAGGTTGATCATCACAATGTGGTTGCCCACCAACACTCAATATAATTGGGGGGTTGGTAATGAGCTGATTTGAGTCAACAATTTCCACAGTCTCACATAAACACCAGCATGACCCCATTTGATTTACAGTGCTCTGTAGACTAAGGTTCAAACATTGAAATACAATGCACCACAAACAAAGCCAGAGCTCTCTCTCTCTCTCTCTCTCTCTCTCTCTCTCTCTCTCTCCCTCATGCCATTACATTTCTTCCTTTCAAAAATAGCAGGGACAAAACGTAACAAGCGAATGGACTGGAAGGATTGCGCTAATGGTACTGCTGTGCTCCGGGCACAATTTTGTGAGTAACGTAAGCAGAAAAAGTTCAAACCTCACCACCAAGTTCAAACGCTCAAGTCACTTTTTCATGTTTGATATTTGAAAAGGCTTTATTGTTAGCTGGGCATTTCACAACCTGCCACGCCATCTCCTTTCTGACCTGTTCCTCCCCATCTAGGGTTTATGATCATGCCCTTGAGCAGGAGAAATACATCGAAGAAAGAGCTTGGCCTAGCAGTTGGTGATCAGCAAATAATAAAGCTTAAATATGTGGATTCAGTGGTGCCGTAGTTTGAACTTTTTCTGCTGTGCATGTTGCGTGGAATGGATGAACCTTGCTTGAACCTTGCCCCTGTGGCCAATGGGATAGCCATAAGTCCACCTGGGAAAGGTACCATCTTGAGACTACTTGGAGAGATGTAACTTGTAAATGACAGCATGGAAGTAAGTGGAGTTATCACATAACTCCTCCTGCTGTTATTTTTGAGATATTTTCTGGAGCTGTCTGCTCAGTGCTTCAAAAAGTTTGTGAATACTTTGGATAAGCAAGACCGTGAGGAATCTGGCATTTTCAGGAGGAGAGGTCAGCAAGAGCATCTTCCTTATTCTCAGTGCATGTTTCCTTTAACATACAACATAATAACCGTGTAAATGTTTGAAAGTCTGATACAGGAAAAATCAATACTTTTTTTCTGAGCATTTATATTTTTACAGACATTATTGATTAACACAATACACCTTCATTTTTTATTGCCTGCACATTTCTAGACAGGTACTACAACCTTGTTGTGATACCGGATTTCACCAGCTGGTGGCATTGAAGGCAAAATCTGTGTTTGTACCTCCGGATTCTGATAAAACATGTAAGCAGTGGGAGGAACCTCATTTTTGTTAAAGGTGTCAAAAACAATGGATGCTAATTTCTTTAAAATAATCTTTACAATTTGAGGAAGGAAACACACAAAAAGATGGTATTAAACTGAAGTCTGGCTATGGTAAAAGGTTGATTTTATCTTGAAATTTACCCCCACTTTACAAACAATAAATTCCTATGAAAGTATAGACAATACAGTTTTCTAAACTTTTGAGTGCATTAATTAGATTGCTGACAGCTGATTCTAATGGTCCTAATACAGTTTCATTCTAACTGGTTATAGTTTTAAATTCACACAGTCCTTGCTCTGTGCCCTCCGAATGTTTTTAAGTATGTAATGTGGCCACCACAGCTTCCTTGACCTGCTGTCATTTGTCGCTAAGCACTTTGCTCTGGCTGCTTTTGTGTTGTGGGCAGATCTGCAGGCTTAGTAGTTAATTATTAGATTTTAATGTCACTGTGTTTGGAGAGTTGGAGAGTTTGTCTTTTGTGCTATGTGGGCGAACTTTCTGCACAATCATAGCCCAGAACTGATGTGGTGCCAGCAGCTGTTTGTAGCGCCAACAGTTTGCGCAGCGCTTTACAATATAGGGCAGACATTACAATCACAATACAATTCAAGACACGATGGCAAGGAGGGCCCTGCCCCATGAGGGCTTACAATCTAAAAGGGAGGGGAAAGTGATACATGAGGAGGGTTAGGGTGTAACATGGAAAATGCCATTCTGTATCCCTCCCTCAAATGCCCCCTACACTTACCTGAATCGCAGGTTGCTTCCGGCAGGCTTCTGTATATTTTAAAATTTGTCATGGTTGTGTGGGTGGAGCATCATTCATGCACAGATTCATTCATTCAGGATCTGTGAATGAAAAAAGCTAAAAGTCCTGATTGCAACTGCAACAGAGGGGCTCATAGTTCTCATGGAGTGCAAATGAAGTAACGTTACCACACTTGTAGTCCATTGATAACTTTCTCCAACCCCATAAGGGAAGGTTTGTACCTTGGTATGGGCATGGGGCTGAAAGACCAGTCTCCAGGAAATTGTGCATTGCACCACCGTTCCACTGTTTGTGGTTACAATGCTTTGCAGGCTCCAATGCAATTTTTTAAAATATATTTTTGCAAAATGAATATATCTTTAATGGAAACCCTAACTGTAAGAAATATGGAAGCTACCACTCTGTGTTCCATTCCTGAAAATCCTAGTTATCTGGCTGTCATACTTGCCCTCTGTCTTCAATGATGCCCAAGAATAGGTATGCAGATAAGGCGTTCTGACTTTACTTGGACTGTCCTGATTTATATAAGTGTTCTGGAATGGGATAAGGGATTGCACATTAGATAGGCATTAGTAAAACTATTGAACCAACCAGCACTCAACACTTTCTATTGTACTTTAAAGTGACCCTAAACTTATGAGTTAAAGGAGAACTATGGGGTAAGTGTTTTTTCCCATAGTTCTCCTAAGGGTCATGGGAGGACATAAACTAGCGTCCTCCCGTGACCCAAAGCTCAGTATATCGCGAGCTACGCGGTATACTGAGACCGCCACAGCTGGGACGGATCCCCACATTACTGTCGAGATCCACCCAGCTGCGTGAGTGACAGCTGGTTCTGCCTATCTGGAGGCAGACCCAGCTGTACCTGCCCCCTCTCCCGTCCGTTCTGCCAGTCAGCGCTGGAGGATCGGACAGGGGAGGGTGGAATCCCTGCAGGGAGCCGTGAGTGACAGTCACGGCTCTCTGCAGGGACATGATCAAGAAGTGAGCGAGCGACAGTATGTGTTCACTCCCTTCCCGATCTATTGAGCCGACGTGTGACAGTTTCATTGTCACACGTTGGCTCGAACTATGAGGTTGAGTGAAAATCACTTACCTCATAGTTCTCCTTTTAAATGTAAAACTGCATTCAAGTACCCTAACTATTAACAAAAATGTATCTTATTTGTGCCTCACTCAGCTGTAGATCCTCAAATCATCTCCGAATTGGTGCTGACACTGTCCTTCGTTCTGCAGGGTGGCTACTTTTGTTCCTCATGGTCCCTTGAACAAATGTAGCCACCCTCCAGAAGGAGGGACAGCTGTCAGCATGAATTCAGAGATGATTTGAGGATCTACAGAGTGACAATGAGGTACAGTATTGTTAATAGTTAAGTACTGGAATGCATTTTTAAGATTTAACTCCTGCATTTAGTGTCACTTTAATAAATCGGTGCACAGTACAGTGGGTGTGCAACCAAAGCAACTAATCAGAAGTATTCTATTATTGGTCTGACTGAAAGAAAATCCTGATGGGTTGCTATGGGCAACTGCTTTTTTTTTTACATACCTATTTCACTCTGCTCTAGCATATATAAAAAAATACTCAAGGTTGAACTCTGTGGCACCGCTTGCCACTTCTTTGAGTTCTTGATATTCCCTAACAAACTATCTTTAAGGGTAATTCTGGCTAGCTCTTTGCATTGAATACAATTACAGTCACAGAACAGGAAAAAAGACATACACAAATGATTCTCTAGAATATAAAAATATGTTCAGAAGAAAGAAATAGCAATAAATGCATTACAGTTAGCTTGTTCAGTGTTCACACAAACAAGCTTGACAGGTTCACTTCAAAGAAAGGAAGGATAGTGCTCATAATGTAATGGAGCTGAAATGTTTATTTTTATTGTCGACATTATCAGTCAGTTCTGAATATATTGGTATTTATCAATAAAGAAATGTTAGATCTATCACATGCTTTGTTTTGTTGGAGGTACAAATCCTACAAGCATAAATGAAGACAATACTGTTGTAGATTTCCACCTGATGGCATAAAACAGGGTACTGAATCAGCAAGAACCAATCTCCATGGAATGTCTTTGTGTTGGGGGACTCCTAAACAACTTTCCTTGTAATTAGTACTTTTTAATTATAAACTTTTGCAAATGTTAAAAGTCAATGGCATGCCACCTGCTGATGCAGAAAAAGAAATCCAGATGAAAATGGACTGCCGCTGCTTTATCAAGGTTGAAGTTTAAAGGTCATCAGAAAAAATCAATTATGCCGAGCAAAATGCTGTTAATTGAAGAGTCAATGGGGTAATTGCAGCAACCTACAAATCAAGTTAATGCTGTGTTTTTTCCTTTATAGGCTACATTCCTGTTATTGCATTTTTCCAGTAGTTTTTTTGTGTGTGCAAAAAGACCTTAATTAGTCAAGGAATAAAGCATCCTGTAAGAGTCCTCTTTTTATAACGTTGCTTTGAAAATTTGGAACCTAATAGATCGGTGTACTGTGAAGACAACATTAAAGCGTATCTAAACCTAAAAACGAAACTTTTGCAAATTGCAGCTTACCAATCCTGACATGTAGCAGCTGATTTAGTTTTCTTTTTGTAGACTTTTTCCTTTATTTTCTACTAGTGACCCGGCCAGTAACACACTGTCTATAGAGAAGCCATCCTAAAGGTGCCCATACACCTTACGATTATCAGACAAAACCTTTCGTCTGATGATCGAACCGTCGTACGATTTTCGTAAGACGGCCCCATCCTGCCCCGATTATCGCAAGGTTCAATCAGCGGTAGTTAAAAAAAAACACATGGACGACTTGCGGTAATTGACTGCAACTATTTTCGTTTGAGCATGCGCAGTGTTAATCGTACGACGGACGGAAATGCCACCAGCCATGCGAACATTCGATCGCATACGATTATCGTACGATAATCGTAAGGTGTATGGGCACCTTTAGACAACAGCATTGTTACCATGTCTAGAGGGTAGTGCTAGATGCACCAGCGATTTTAGATGGACTTGATTAAAAAAATAAATCTGAACTCCAGCTAACACTTGTTAAGCAGTTTTTTTGTTTTTTGGGGGGGATAAAGGTCTTACATAAAGGAAGTTGAAAAATAACAGACTTGCTGGCTGTATTGCCAGATGAAAATAGTAACATAGTAACATTGTACAGTAGGTTGAATAAAGACAGGTCCATCTAGTTCAACTTATGTAGGGTTGTGTGTGTGTGTATACAATACAAAAATAAAGGAGAAAAAATAATAATTAAACTAATGCAGATACAACATCTAAGAATTGGTAAACTGCAATTTGGGGTGGAATTTATCTAAACTGGAGCAGACAAAATCGGGAGCAGATTTGCACTGCAACCAGTCAGCTTCTCTGTCTCATTTTCAAATCTTAACTGAGCAAACTGAAAAGAGAAGCTGATTATTTGCCATGGGCAACTGCTCCATATTCTCTCTGCTCCAGTTTTGATAAATCCCCCCCAATGTGTTTCATATTTGCCTTTGGGTTTAGATACTCTTAAACCTTCCAAACAACATGTACAGGTGAAACTCGAATAATTAGAATATCGTGCAAAGTTCATTTATTTCACTAATGCAACTTAAAAGGTGAAACTAATATATTAGATAAACTCATTACATGCAAAGCAAGATAATTCAAGCCGTGATTTGTCATAATTGTGATGATTATGGCTTACAGCTCATGAAAACCCCAAGAACCCCAAATCCACAACCTCAAAAAAGTAGATTATTACATGCAATCAATAAAACAAGGATTGTACATAGAACAATATAGGACCTCTGAAAAGTACAAGCATGCATATGTACTCAGTACTTGGTTTGGGCCCCTTTTGCAGCACTTACTGCAATTACTTTTGCACAATATTCTAATTATTCGAGTTTCACCGGTATATGAATGGAAAAAATGCTTGAGGTATGAAAGCCTAAGATTGCGTCTGATTAAGTGCGTATTGGTTTCCTATCACATTGCTAGCAAGATACTTTCTTATATTAGGAGAAAGGAGATATAGACTTGGAAGTAGGTGATACTGTATACCTTGGCCCTATAATAAGCATTTGTGTGACCTTACTTTGAATTTATATTTCTGTTTAAGGCACAAGTTCACCAAAAGGATGTGCTGAAACTGAAAAGGGCAGAAAATGAATCAATTGTATGGAGGAAATCTGCTATGAGGAAAGAGTTATTAAAATGAATGTATAAGTGCAATTAAAGGAGTATATAATAACATTGTAAATATATAAATGACCCATACGGAAAATTCAGGGATATGTTTCTCATGCTGAAGCCATTCCACAAGAAAATGAACCATAGAAACTGGTTCTAGCAGTAAATTGCATTTAAAAGGATTTGATTCATTTCTAGAAGCAAAACATATATTTATAATATTGATCGATTCTAGAGAGTAATACTGCTTGAGGGATCAGAAAGGCATTTTTCTTTAGTAAAGCAAACTAGACCATAGTTTATAAAGATGTTTTTCTTATTCTGGATCAGTTCTGATGATATAATACATCACTTTAGGCAGCACAATAGCAGAAGAGTGGGCTCTCCCCACCCTCTCCTCCCAAATTAATTTCTTGATCTTTCTGTCCCTATATACATCAGAGTTTTAGCCTCTGCTATTTCCTATTTTGTGTATTAAGGAGCCTGAAATATGGAATTTAGCCTTGAGTGTCTATGCTTTTTTATGTGGAAGTCTTTTGCATATTGTGCAATATTCTCTGTGGGTGCAGTCAGGTGTTATATATGTATTATCATTTAACATACCTTGGATTTGTCTACAATCCTCAGGACCCAATGAGTTTTGTAGATTCTTCTTGGGTAGTTCAATATCTTGTTGTTTTAAAGCCCAACTGAACTTTCAGTTTCAATCAGTTAAATACATTTCAGGATTATCAAAACAAAAGGTGAAGTCTTATAGTATCTTTTCATTATAAAGCAGCCATAGACTGGGTAGAAAAGCCTGTCCCCTGCCAGCATGTTGTAGAGATGGAGCCTTGCTCTGTGCGTGGAATCAGTGTTCTCTCTGCATAAGTCTGACATTTCCTCTGCTGAGTCAGAGCTAGAGCTCTTCAATCAGCAGGGAACATGATCCTTGCTGATTGGCAAGCTATAGGTCTGAATCAACAGGGAGTGTGTCAGACCTCTGCAGGGAGATCAATGCTTCTACACCAAAGGGGTCTTTCTCTACAGCATGCTGGCATGGACAGACTATTCTACTCTTACTGTGGCTGCTTTCTCAAAAAAATTAACTGTAAGACTTTGCACAACTCTAAAGCGGAATTCCAGGCAAATATAAAAACACGCTTAAAAACAGTTATGTAGTATTTTATATATAATTTTTTTTTATCCAACTAGTGTAAATTCCTTACTTGATGTCAGTCTGTTGTAGTCCACTGTACCACAGCACAATAGAAACCAATTAGGTGTGCTGTATGTTAGGGATGCAACTAACCATTATTTTGATAATCAATTAGTTGGCCGATTTATTTTTTCAATTAATCATATTAAAAAAAAACCCCACCATATATTCCATATTTTATTTAATATAAAATACACAAATGGAGTGATACAAAAATAAAGTTTACTTCAGAATAAAACTGCATGCACAATTTTTCGTAATCGCCCCACACTAGAACGCAAGGCTATGTGGTACCGCACGTTCCAATGCAGGTGATCGCACTGTGGGCAGGAAGTGTGTTTTGGGGTGCCATTGAAATGAATGGCCACCACAACTGACCTCCCATAACAGAATTTGTCAAGTTGAAACTGAATTTTTTTCCACCTTTTCAATTTAAAAAAAAATTATTGTATGTATTATATTAGACATTTTAATTAGTTTCATGGATTTAAAATAATCTGAATTGAGAAACTCCAAAGCCAATATAACAAATGAACCTAACTGTTATTTAAAATAACACACCAAAATTGAACACGTATATGTCCGGTCATCAGTTGAGAGTTAGCCATGAATATTCAGAATTATTGCTCTCATTCTGGTGCATGCAGCAATACCTGACATTTTTTTACATAGATGCACCTGACTTGTGTTTCTGTTTCTATACGTGCATTTGCGGGGGGGGGGAGGGGGCTTAACATTTTTTGGGTATTTCTAAATTTTATTTTATTTGACTTTTTTGTTAACTTAAATGCTATCACCAAGGGAGGCTCACAACACATTGTAATAACTCATTGGAGGTGACAGGTTCTCTTTAAGTTGACATAAGGGGTCTATTAGACCTCTAAGGGTCACCTTTAAACTTCAAAGGAGCTATTCAAGCACACATGGTTTGAATAGCTTCAGCCAGGGAAATGTAAACACAGCAGGCAGTGGGTTTGGGGAATAGCCAGCCTGCTATTGCAATATGAAATAGCCAATAGCAGGCTGGCTATTGCACCAGCCCACTGTCTGCTGTCAATCAGCAGAGGAGGGACCTAAAGGAGGGACCTAAAGTTCTTTTTCAGGTCCTCCTCTGCTGATTGACAGCAAGTGACACAGATTGCAGCACGAGGAGGACAGCGGCAGAGTCGGTGGCGGCGGTGGGGGGATGGGGGTTTTAGTGGCTCAGCAGAGTAACGGCGGTAGGGGTGGTTGTAGAAAGACTGAGCTGAGTCTACTAATTGGAATCAACTAATCGATAATGAGAATTGTTGACAACTATTTTCATTATCAAATAATGCAGCCCTACTGTATGCACATATCCTAACAAGGAACATGATAAACGGGAGATACCAGAGAGATGACCACTTCAGTCTGCTGCTGCTCGTTTACTGTCATTTCACAGGATAGGGAGGTGACCTAGCTGTTTTGAGAACATCCTGTAGTGGAATATTCTCTGGCAGGGCTGTGTAAATCTCAGGACTGAATAGACCTACGTATTATTTGTTTGGCCAGTAAAACCACTGCCATGTATGTATTCAAATGACTTATTCAGCTGTTTGACTGGAGTACAGTTTTAAGGTTTACTTTTTATTGTCCGGAGGTGGGGAGATGGTGCAGTGAAAAGAATCTGTGATTTGTATCATTATTGTGGTGTTATTGGGCAATACCTAAAGTGAATATATTGTGAAAAAAAATGTATTATGAATATTGCATTTAATTTAATTTTATAAATAGCTTTATGAACGTATAAATAGTTTTCAATTGTAATAACTCCCGTTTTCCAGCATCCTTCATCAGTATGTGCTTAGCACTATAAGAGGCTGCCTTTGACAGGAGATAACAGACCTTATTTATGGATATAAGCCCTACTTGGTAATTAGACTTATTAGGAAGCAGCAGGAAGCACTCCTGGTTCTAAATCTCCAGATTAAATAAATCTCTTTTTCATAATATTTCAACAATGAATTGTGGATTCATTTAATGAGACATAACTCGTGATTAGAGAGCAGCATGTTGCAGGGTAAATTACTGAGTCAAGAAACTTCATGTAAATAATAAAAATACTTATTATAAGATAGCCAACCCACTGGAGGTCATTGGCCTTTTTCTTGACACCTACAAATGGACATTAGATCTTCCAATATCCTGCTATTAGACTAAATGAGATGGTTAATGTCAGCATGTTCCTAAGAAGTGACAAAAATTTTATTACATAGACAATTTTCATTTAATTCAGTATGTGTTTGTTGAGAAATGCATTTTGTCATTGTCAGATATGTAACTTAAATTATTTCTTTATCTGATCTACAAGGGCTTCTGATCCAAGAAGCCCGTGTGATGTGCTGTGTGGGCAATGATTGGAAATGTGGTCAGAGCAGTTTATAATGGTGTATATCTGCAAGTTCTGCCTTGCAGAATTGGTGGACCCCAGTTCAAATCTTGGTCATTACATTGTCTGTATGGAGTTTTCATGTTCCCCCTTGCTTGTGTGGGTTTCCTCCAGATACAGCTTGAAGGTCAATTGGCTCCTGTCTATGTATGTGAGATAGGGACATTAGATTGTAAGCACCTTGAGGGCAGGGACTGATGTGCATATGCAGTATGTAAAACTCTATGGGGTCTATTCACAAAGCTGCCGAAGGATCTGGCCGTAGCTTCGGCCGAACCTTCGGCTAGCTTCGGCCCCAGGACCCCTTCGGTTCAGGAGAACCGTGGGGGTGCTGTACGGGCTATTCAAAATAGCCCGTACAGCTCCCGATCCCGGCCGAGCGGCTCAGTCGAGCCGATCGCATATGCCTCGGCTCGGCTGAGCCGTGCTGAAAGCTTTCAGAGAGATCAGCTTTCAGAGAGATCAACTTTCAGAGAGATCAGCTTTCAGAGAGATCAGCGTCCCTGGTTGCTAACCCACCCTCTTTTGCAGTTCCTCATCAGCAGAGGGCGGGTACAATGCTAGTTTACTATTGGCTATTGCAAATTAAAATAGCCAATAGTAAACTCCCAATGCTTTTGAATGGGAATTCGTCTTTTTTTTTCTTCTCTCTATTCTGACATCATAGTGTTCGGCTCACTTCACTTCTGATCGGTCATTCACTCGGCTGCCCTCGGCAGCTTTGTGAATAGACCCCTATGTAAATTGTCGGCTCTATATAAATACCTGTAATAATAAATAATAAGTACTATGAGGTGCTGATATTACAAGGTACTCAAATGACAACAGATGAAGGTGTGGAATGTAATCTTTTGGTGGATTGGGTTCAGTGACACTTTAGGCCTCACCAAATATATTGTGTATATTCACAAGCAAAGCTTCCAGCTACATCTTTGAATTGAAGGACCTTCTTGTCGATCTCTGATTAGTCAAGAGAAATGCACAGCCACCAACTAAATATATGATATGTTGCTAATTCCCTTTGTCCTCTAACTTTAGTGGAATTAACATCCAGTCAGGGCAGCGAGTTCTGCTTGCTGTCATTGTAAATATTTTCAGAGCTGACAAGAGAGCTAAAGCAATAAGAAGCTGGAGAGAAATAGCTATTGCTAGAGTAATTTGTTCATAAGCTGAGTTTGCTGGATTAATTACTTTATAAATAAAGAATTACATTTTTGTATTCAATTCTGGGACATTTGTAAAGCTGGCATAATTAAATCTCTAATTGAACTCCAAATGGTACACACCATTATAAGAGGCTGCCCAAAAGTGGATTCATTGTCTGTGCACAGTGGTGGCATAGGATGTGAGTTAACCCCAGCTATTCTAGCCCTAAGAAACCAACAACGTCACCCTTTCTGGCCATGGCTATAGGCAGATGAGACCTCTGCTCAGGACCGTTCCTCAGATTGCTGCTGCCTTTTAAAGCACTAAAAGGGAATGTATGGTCTTTACAGTGTTTGCTTTTTTTTTGTTTAGATATTTAAGTGAATGATCAACTAGTTGTCAATAGTTATTAATGTTTGTCAATGTTTTTTTTTTTTTTAAATCATAGTTTGTAGTATCAGCAACAATATTTGCTTATTTCCTATGCAACCGCTGTTTCCTGCTTTGCAGTACTACACAATGGTTGTACTTTACTGCTCCTTTTAGCAATGCAAGGCTATGAGTTAACAAGCTCATTAAGAATAATTAACTTGCTGTGTGGCTGATATCTTATTTCAACAGCTGTTAAAACTGAACTCCTCCATAAGCAGAATATTGTTTAAATATAAGTCATGTGTATTTTACTTGAATCTTTGTGTACTGGCCCCAGATCTGTCCAGTAAACCAGTGTGAAACTCTGCCTCTGTGGAGGAGCTTCCTGTGATGAAGACCAGTCACTGCTGCTCTCTCATCTCGTGTGGGGTGACTGGTCTTTATTCCATGCCCCTCCTCTAGTTTTTTAATGGCAGCCTGTATTGGGTGGAGCCTTTTGTCCCCTCCCACAGTTCTGCTTTCTGCACAGGCTATGTACAGCACAGTGATGATGTCACCACTACATTCACTACATATCTGTGTTTACAAAGGCATTTGGAGCACACAAAGAGGATTTTTATCCTTTGTGGGTTTTGAGGAATATATTTAAATGATGATTTTGAGTTTAACTTTAACCAGTGTGATTGAATTAGGCTGAGTCAAATACAGAGCTCACTGGGGGGTGGTTAACCTCTAAATTCTTATATTTATTGCAATAGCAAAAATATGGAACAACAAGCATTTCAAAATGTGAGAGTCAGATTAAATATTGCATTAATATAAACACTGTGATAGTAACTCAAAAATGCAGACTATCAATGGTATACTTTTCTTTTAATTGCTACCCCCTGCTTGTGTGATAAGCAGGGCCATCTTTATTATTAATTCGGCCCTGGGCAAGATTCTGCAGATGGGCTCCACAATCCTCCCCCACTTTCCAACCCAGACCCCCGTTTCCACCTACATCACCTTCACACGGCCAAAAATAGGGCCTGGGGTGGGGGTTGTGATGGTGGTTGTGCATATCAAATGCTTAGGGGAGGGGGGTTGGTGGGTGCTGGCCAACAAAGCAGGGCTTAGATGGTCAGCGGCCACATTCAAACTGCAGGGGGGATCAGTGGCCACACGCACTGGAATGGTGGGGGCAAGCAGCCCTGGGAGATCTCCCCTGTTAGCCCTCCTAAAGTAGAACGGGCTGGCTGGTGACGGAGATCTTCTGTGCCAGACTGCTACACTGTGCCAGACTGCTACACTATTTATCGCTGCTACACTGTGTCTTGGTATTGAGTTTGTGTTTCCATTTTTCATGACGCTGGTTCATACAGACCCCTTTCAGCATTCACCACCATCATCATCACTTGGCTGATGGAGGCAGCAGATGACCAAAAGTAACCAGCAGTAAACTGCCCAGAGTTCTGCAGTTCTCTGTAACATGGTGATTCTATAAACGATGGCGCTGTAGTGTGATCATCCACAGGTTGCTACTCCTGCGCTTGTTGTTCCAACTGCGTTCACCTGAAGGGAAGGGGGGTTGGTAATTAGTGGCCGGACTCACCGGACCATTGGAGGGGTGGGAGATGGGGTTGGGGTGTATACTGCACCCACTTCCCCCCCTCCACTGCGTGCAGTATGCTGCCAGTTGCACAGATCTCTAGTAATTAGACAGAGCCGAATCAGCTGAGGTAAACTACGGTAACAAGAAGGAAGGGATAAACGTGAAAGAAAGTATATCGCCAGCTGGGTGGCCATGCCTGCAGGGGAGATCGCCCATCAGCCCTCTTACAGGAGAATGGGCTAGCCGGTGATGGAGATCTTTGATCTCCCCATTGTCCTCTCCTGGCTGGTGCTTCGGGGCAAGGGATAGCTGCTGTGGGCCCCTGTAAAATTAGAGCCCAGGGAAGTTGCCCCTTTTGCCCTGTGGTAAAGACAGCCCTGGTGATAAGTCTTGTCCCCATGGCAGAACAAAGGCTTGCCCAGGTCACAGAAGCTGTAGTTACTCTGGGTCGAGCATGTCATTGGGATGCTTCAGAAGTGGGCTCTACCCTGGAACAAGCACCAATTCTGGGAGTCAAATAATGACTACCTTCAGAGCTACATGGCAAGCTTAATAGATAATTTATAGATCCAGAAAGTAAGATTAGAGACATCTTCTATGCAACTAACCTAACATAATACCCAGACATCTCAACTGTCCTGGATTTTCCGTGGGTCTCCCTCTATAAGATAGCGGCTACTGGACGCCCGGGAGAGAATAATTTTCTCCCGGAAAGGTTTACTCTGCTTTATCTAACAGAGTAAACCTTTTCACTGCCACCGTCAGTCAGAAAAACAAAACAAACAAAAAATGGCATAGGAATGAATAGCTAGATTGCTATTGGCTATTTCAATTTGCTATAGCCAAAAGCAGACTAGCTTTTGTACCGCCCAATGCTACTGTCAATCAGCAGAGGTGGACCTGAAGTTCTCAATCAGGTCCTCCTGCTGCTGGCAGCAGCAGAGAGCGGGTGCAATAGCCGGCTTGCTATTGGCTACTGCAAATTGAAATAGCCAATAGCAATCTTGCTTTTCATTCTTATGCTGTTTTTTTTTTTTATATATATATATACTCTGACGGCAGCAGCTGTCAGAATACTAAAAAAAACAGCAGATAGCAAAGGAAGCATTACTTTCTTTGCTATCTGCCATCATTTCAGGGAGGTGCTCTCTTCCTTGTTGTTGCACCCCACCCCCCACGGAGGGGGGGGGAGAATTGACAGAGGGCGCCTCCCTAAAATGAGAAGGGCACCTCCCTGAAATGACTTATTTCAGGTTGGGATCCCTGGTAATACCTGAGGCACAATTTTCATGTTGCTTAATGGTAAGAAGGGTCCTTCTAGATCATTGGTTGCAGTGGCGATTGATGTGTACCTGTGGGGAAGAGAGAACAATCCCTTATCTGCTGCTGAGATTTTCCAGGATGCTCCAGCACTCTGAAAAAATGATATAGATTTTTATGCATCCTTTACTGCCTATCAAAAGACATTGCAGCATACTGGCATATTTTTAACCAGATCAGCAGATTTGCCCTTGCATTTAAAATGATTAAATTACATGAAACCTAAATTGAATTAGTGAGCTTGACATCACATCTTCCACTGGTAGGGAATTCTATAATCTAACACCATAAGCAGGCCATAGATGACATTTGGATGCTATAAAAGCACCTAAAGATCCTGTTGTGTGACACTCATCAAACCTTGCTATCTACAATCTGAATTGCAGGGTGGAATCAGACCAAAAATGTATATCCTAACTTTATTCCAACATAGATTTTAATATGAAAACTCAGTTGTGAAAACAGCGGTTGTTAGATTAAGGTTTTGGATGTGTATGCTTACTTTTAGGGCTCATGCACACAGGCATATTAAAATAGTTCCATCTCCACTGGATCTTTCTGCCAGAAGCTCAAGTTATATGCAAATCTCGCCTTTCTCTGTGCCCTTTCAAATCTGGTTATTCTTCTTTTTAAAAATTGTCTCCTTCTTCCTCCAGCCGATCCCCAAACCACTGGCCCTGACTACCTGTTTGTGGGTGTCTCCTTTAGCTAGCCAGCTGCTGAGGAGACACCTGCACACTCTCTTCTGGGACCTGTGCCTAGCTGTTTGCGTCCATAGATGCACACAGCGCCTGGCAAGCCACGCCCCTGCTCCCTCCACCACTCTACCCTCAACAGTTTGACTGACAGCATCAGTAGCCTATTGTTCCAATGCCTTAGTACCCTCCTCCACAACCTGGAAGTTTGGGAAATGACACACACCTTCCTGGACCTGGTAGTGGTGACAAAGGACCAAAGGTAAGTATATGGGAACAGGGGGGGCATGGAAAGGTACTGAACATTTTGTACCTTAATGCAGAGTATGCATTAAGGTTTAAAAAAGCCTAGCATTTGGTACCATTCTGGTTAACCTAGAACCATCATTCAGAATTATTTTTTTGCTGCGATAATATCAGAAAACAAGTCATTTGTGGTTTGGGGTTAGTGCGCCTTGTGCATGGTCATTAGTGGCTATGGCAGGTACCCGCTATAGAGGTACAGCCAGCCCCTGTATCTTTATGAATCACCTTCTGAAGCTTTTCAGCTAATGTTTATTTAAGGCAGAAGAACCTCTATGTTTTGCATGTTTTCACTGAAGGTCAGATTTTATAGGCTAATAGAATGTTCTGTTTTTTTATAAAGTATATTGTAGCAACTTTTAGTCTGTTGTCACAAATGGGAGACAGTAAGGGCTTTTATTATATGTAGCATTTTCTAAGCAGGAGTCCAGGCAACCCATGCTGCATCCTTCTTTGGGGCCTACTCTGGCAAATTGAAGGTTAACTTTTTATTTTCTGCCAGATTTTGTTCAATGAAACCTGAGCACAGACGTGTTACTAATGTATTATGACAAGCCTTTTGACTTTCAGGCCAGAAAGGTTCTAGCTATCCTTTTCCAGTTGGAAAAAAGCCTCCCTCACATAATGGAAGAATGTAGTGTGTGCAAGCATCCTGCTCATCACATCTAAGTGCTCGTCCTTTTCAGGCACGGACGGCAAGAGAGCCACAAAGCTTCAAGTGGCAGCGTTAAATATCGTTCCCTTCATAATGCTTGAATACATTTTCCGGAGACTGATCAGCGCAGCTGCCGTGATCATGCTTATTTGTTTATTCTTCACCTTGGTCCGCGTGGACTGCTGACCTAGCTAATCTGCAGCACATGTAAGAAAATGTTTTAATATTCATAGCTGAAATCTCCTGCTTAGTAGCAAAAAAAAAAAGATAGAGAGCGAGCCACGTGTCGAATGTGTCTGAGGTTACTCTCTATCCGAAGCTGGGTTTTTTCTGTCTTTCCCTACGTGCCTTCAAATGCATATTAAGAAATAACGGCTATGGATGCTGATGGAGAAAATGTACCAGCCTGACTTTTAATGGATTTCTTAGAACAAACAGACTATGGTACTGATAATTGTGGTAAGTAATGAAAAGCCCACTTTCTGCCTGAGTTCCTTAGCAGATGTCCTTCCATTATATTTAAGAGTCTTCTAAACAGTGTAGTCCTAGTTTTATGACTTGCCCTTCATTTACTTGAAACTCCCGAAGTTCACAGTGCTAGGCTCATTTTGAAAGCTGGATGTAATTACTATGGAGCTATCTTCTGCTTACCGACTGCTTTTTTAGAACAATTTAATCATCATTACTTGTGGATACTGTAAATTGAATATCGCCCACCTAATTACATTAAACTCAAGGGTTGCATCTGCTAACATTCCCAAATACCAAAAGTTCACATTTTACTGTCAAGAAGAGAGTGTTCCTGTATTTGATCTGGAAGCTCTGCTTTATTGCATTATATTGTCAGGTACAGACAGAGAAGGATACATGGTAATTAGCTATTTAATGAGAAGTCTTCGCATAATAGGCTCTTGGATAGAAGGTATTGTATAGAAGTTGAACTAAATTAGCTCTCTCTTTCGTGTGTGTTGCACTGTAACCGTTTATATACTGTGTGGGGTTGTGTAATGGAAAAAATAAGGAGTCTTGTAGCCTAGTTTTCAAATTGCACAGGAATGAATTGGTAACTTATTTATAATAACTTTTGTGTTTCACATAACTTTTTTCTTTATTACTTTACATACTGTTGTGGTAGCTATCAATATAGTAGTGCTATCAATATATAGTACCTTATAGCCTAAGTGGTGTAATATATATCAGACAGACAGCAGGTACAGTGCAATTTTGAAACAGGGTCATCACAGTGGGCTTTCAATGCATTGAAGCAGATATAAGAAGATGTCAGAAAATTAAATTATGCCAAACCAACTTTGTGATATTCTATATAGAAAGAAAAAGTCAACAGGGGGTCTTAAGACTTCCAGTTATCCCCATAAACTACATTGTGACTTACCTGACAAATAGAAGTAGTAAACATGCGGTTATCTCTTCATCCCTTTTTCTTCATATAAAAGGGAATAATTGGAACCAGTCAAACAAAGAGATCTGTTGGCAACTTGAAACATTTCTGGGTGTGCAGTAATTAGCACCCTGGATATTTAGAAAGTCTCATTATTACCTCCTACTGAAGATGAACATGGCCTGATATTCTTCCGGCCATAAAACGTAAACCTTATATCTGATAGGATAGACTTGTATGTAGTAACCCTTACTGAATAATCCAGTTTGTGTTTACCTGTTCTTAAACTAATATGTCAGGCTTATTATGAATTTCATCTGACCAGAATAAACTGAAATTTGATGTATTGCTCTGACTTACTGTATTTTCCTTATACGCATTGCGCTGTGCATTCCCCTACTGAAAAAGCCTATTACCTTTCAAATGAGGGCCCATTTATACTTGTGGGCTTATATTAAGGTACACATATATGCGTCCAGTGGTGTGTATTGTGCACACAAGCTGTGATACATTTACGAGGCATCACTGTGCTTGCTTTTTTGCATTTCTTAACTAAACTACTCTTGACCGTTGATTTAGTTCTATGCAGCATGTTGCAAAACATATTAGCACGTTGGAATGTGCTGTGCAAAACTGCAATATATCTTTCTTTTTTTCACTGCACACCTATGCATTGTGTCGGTGTAATTTAAAGCAATAGGACATAAGGCAAATTGTCTTGTCTGCCTAATGCTGCTTTGGGCCACATTGCCCAGTGCCACCAAACAGGAATGGTGTGAACAAGCCCTTAGAGCTATTGTTAGCATGTACCACTCTAACACAGAAGGTCCTGAAATGGATAGTAGGTTCTTTAACTAGAAAATAACTAATAAAATATAGGAGGTTAAATAGTGGATGGCAAAATATAAGAGGCATAGAGCCCAGTTCTCATGGGCTGCAGTGGTTGTTGTATTAGTGATGTTTGAATAGTTACATATATATTATATATATACAGTGTATGGATTCATATATCAGCCTCATTGTAATGAAATTACTTTTTTGTAGTATTTGTCATGATGTTCTGTACATGTCCAGCTATTAAACAGAAATGGCTAGATATCCACAGAATTCCTATCTAAGTATTACAGAAAAGTTTGCTCTGTCAGAGGTGAAATGGCCAAGTGTCTAAATTCACTGGTGTAATTAAATATATAAAAAAAATACTGTCTTGGCAAACTTTTGTCCTCGCTGGTCGAACTTTGTTGATTGCTAACGCTCTAACAGGCGAGCAGGCATATAATGGCCTTATGATAGTCTATCCAGCTTTAAGCGTTTTTATTGTTATGACAAAATGTTTTTATGTTTGTGTACGTCTGTCATGCTATTTCTTTACCACACGGGCCTGACCTAGAAGTATCGATTGTCAATGCAACTTATTCTCCAGAGTGTCTTGACTTGTATTGACCTGCTGGCCCAGCCGCCGGACTCTTAAAGAACTGAAGGTGTTAAGTAAAGACAAATTTTGTTCTTGTAGTCGAAAATCAGACTTTAATTAGTTACTTGGTTTCTCTTAGTTTAGTATTTGACGTCTGTTCAGCTCTAGTGGGTCTGTAAATTATTGTAAGAAAACAGGGATTGTTCCAGAGAGAGATTTGATTGATTTTTGCTTGTTATAAGCATTGCACATTTAAAAGCTATGTACAGCTTACTTGTTTTCACTTAGTTATTTCTGGCAATTCTTTTTTTTTCTTTTCCTTTTCTTTACGGATTCATTAGGAACACCCAATCTATTCACAAGTGTAGTCTTTTTTTTTCTTTGTAAGGTAATGACTTACTTTCCCAGGGCACCCCCTATAGAGTCCCTTTATGACCTCTAATAAAAACCTGCCCAGACAGTACAAATTGGGGCGAAGTGGGACAGCAAGATTAAAGCTATTTCTGTACCAGGGGATTGGGATGTAGGGAGGAAATAGAACACTTTTCAGAGGCAGACATGCCACAAATACTCCATATTGTAAGGTGTGCTGCCTGCATGCATTATGAAAGCATTTAATCACAGCTCTGCCAGTCTGTTAATGTAATGTGGCTAGGCTGTGAGACGCATGGAAATGTTATTTACTATGTAAAAATGCATTTTATTTTCCATTTTCACTTGTCTGTAAATGTAATTATCAGAAGTAATATAATCGCTCAGACGGATCTCTCTAAGATGCAGGGATGAAATCTGAAAAATGAAAGTGGTATATTTTAAGTTTAATTGGCCTGAGTTATGGAAAGGTTTTGTTTTTGGCTGCGGTCACAGGAAAACAGCTGTCCCAAGGAGGGATTATTCGGCTAGGAGTAAAAGTTGACAGAGAGGTGAGATGGCATTGCACATTATGAAGTGGTTTGACCATGTTCTTACCCCTACACATATACATAAACATTACTGTATATATTTTCTGGCCATCACACAGATGGTGAACCATACTGCTGTGCTTGCCCCTTAACTAACAATGATGAACTAGGCTAAAACTTTAGGACAAGTCATTGTCCATTTTGTCTAAGTCTGGGTGGCCATCAGAGCTCAGATCTGTGATCAGTAATAATGAAGGACAAAGATCTTCGTGATTTCACCACGATTGCTGCACTGTCTCTCCCCCTAACCCAGGCAATATAACACACAGTGAAGGGATCACTACTTCATTATAGGAAAGAGCAAAGTGACCCTTCAAATGTTTTCCAACTAACACTTGATAAAGATTATCTTCTATGTTTGTTAGGGATGCACAGATACTTTTCGAGTACCAGTGCAGATACTTGGCATTTTCATGAGAACTACCAGGGCTGCAGCTGTTGCAGCTGGGACCTGGCTCTGGCACTCCACCACTGTCCAGGGAATCATTAGTCTATATTGTTTTAGAAAAACCGTTGCATGAGAATAAACAAAAATGTATCAGTACTCGTACTTGTAAGTACTCGGCAAGTACCAGTACTCATACTCGCAAAACTGGTATCTGTGCATCACTTTATTTAAATGTATAAAAACTAAATCGTACATTAAAACAGAGATGTACAAATCCCAGGAGCTCCGTGTGCTCCTTACAAATGACAGCTGCCTCCTAACTTTTGAATTTTTCTCTAGTCTAGTCTTGGAGCTCAAAAGTATCGGTACATGTACTTGTACTTTTACCGAGTACAGTACTTGGTATCTGTGCAACCCTAATGTTTGTGCAAACTTACTTTACATCCCTTAACAGCATGAGTACTTCAAACGATGACTATACCAGTTACCTAAAAAAATCATGCCATTCTTGACTAACACTGGCTTTCTGATGTAAACATTGTTCTTTGCCCGGTTGGGTAGACAGTTATTGTTTAAAGGTGTGAAAACTGTCTGCATCATGTGAAGCACATCTAATAAGCCTCACTTAAAGTCTACTTACTAAAGCTTGCCCCATTGTGCAACGTACTGCTATCATTCCTGATAGATTGACACATCACAATCTATCAGGAATGAGACTGCACCATCAAACTAATAATGGATTTAGGTGTCCAGGTTCTAGGCAGCCCATAGTGGAAATTGGCAATTAACTAAAAGCAAGTCTATGGTCAAATGTTAAGAGAAATGCACGTAACAGTCTTGCTAAGGCAAATAATAACAGAATGGCAGAAGAAATACATTTCTTAAAGACATTACTGATCATTTTCTGACTCAATGGCATGAGGCAGCACAGCCAGGAGCTCTAGGTTAGAGATATGTAACCACTTTGAGCAGCTAATATAATTATTTTTTGCTTACATATTCGGGTCTGCTCACACAAATAAGACATATTTTATCCCCCACATATATAATTCAAAATAATCTTATTGTCTAACGCAGGTGATAAAGTAACACACTGATAATTCACAAAGTGTTAAAGCGACATGCTAATTCAACACTTTCTCTACTGAAAAGTTGTTATCGCTTACGGTGATTTTTCTTTTTCTTTTTTTTTAATTGTTAAACACCACTCCACGGAGGACTTATATTGTACAATTCTGGTATTCAATCCCCAAATTATTTAGCTAATTAGTTTTATAGCAAGCACCAGTAATGAAGTTTTTTTTCTGCAGTTTTATTTTAATGAAGTCCTGTTCACTCATTTTTAATTGTTTGTCCCAGTCAGCATCTCTATTGCAAAGTAGGCCTCAGAGCCCATTGGAAGAGATGACTAGATGAGTATAGCCATTGTTGTTATTATTTATTAAATAACTGAAAGGTTTAATCTAATAAAGGTGCATCAACAGTGCAGCAGTTTTAATAGGTGGTGTCACGCTATTTAAAAATTAAGACATAAAGCAGAACTCCAGGATTTTTTTTTTAATAAACTCTTGCAGTGGGGCTACTGCAGGGGTTAATAAAAAAAATCTCGGAGTTCTGCTTTAAGTTGTTTTTTAAATATATTTTTATTATCACACCTTCCAATCTTTATTTTATTACCCTACATTTTCCAGTTAACCTCCTTGGCGGTATTCCCGAGTGTGGCTCGGGGTTCATTTTCAGTACCATAAGCGGTAACCCCGAGCCACACTCGGGATTACAGCATAGCGTCTCTTACCTTGTCCTCGATCCCCGCTGTGTTCTCCGGCCGCTGCCGGCATCCGCCTTCCGGGTTCCGTCCCTTGCTAGCGTCCGCGTCGCAGGGGGGTGGAGCCGGCGGGAATTTTAAAAGTTAAAAAAATAAAAACGAAAAAGAGATGGAACAAAAAAGGAAAAAATAAATAATCATACCACCAGGGAGGTTAATGTTAACCATGCAGTAACATATTCAAGAACATACTGAGGGGAATTTATCAAAACTGGAGCAGACAAAATGTGGAGTAGTTGCCCAGGGCAACCAATCAGCTTCTCTCTTCTCTTCTGTCTTTGTTCAGTTAAGATTTGAAAATGATGCAGTGCAATGACATGATCATACCGAACACCATGGAATAAGGTGTTTTATTTGGGAATTAGAAACTTGTCTACAATAGACGTCAAAGTTGTCCTAAAGTTTGCAGGCCCAGAAGTCTCTTGTTAAACATGTGTCTTTTGGTCAGCCTTGTTAACTGTGTAACTGTTAGTAACTATGTAAAGTTGGCCATAGAACTTAGTTATATGAACTTGGTTTTAAAAAAAAATTGGAATGTTTGATGGATTTTCCAGTAGTTAATGGGATCAAATGGATGTAGTGACTGGTGAGGATGGCAAATCTTTTTCAAAGGAACTAAATGCTAACATTAAAGTAGAATTAAAGTCTCTTTTTTTTTTACATACTGTATATCTACTGCTAGCAAACCGCAAGCCGTAGATATATGCCACAACATAAAAAAAAAGAGTCAAATAGACAATACTTAGGTCTGTGCCGCTCGCTCCCGGCTGCAGACCACCTCTTCCCGAACGGCCGTGCAAGAGGAAGTGTGTGCGGGTGTGCATGCGCAGTCCATAACACAAGAGGGGAGAGGAGGAGAGACACAATAGAAGTGAATGCACACAGCCGAGAGCGTGCACGCCAGACAGACTCTGTGGGACACAGGAAGAAATGGCATCAGCGCTGGAGGGACTGCTGAAAATGACTGGAACGAGGAAGATGTTCGGATCAAGACGTCAAGAGGCATCACTTAAGGTAAGTCTTTAGAACAGCATTACAATTGACCGTTTAATGTCCCTTTAAATTTGGTTTCACTTGGAAAACCACATTCATTCCGAAATGGAATATTAAAAATAAACAAAATTAAAAACAAAATGTATCAAGTCTCTGATGGCATTACTGAATGTACTGATGAGTTTTTTCATATAAATGTTCTTAGGAAAATCGAACAGTGTATGGCCAGTTTAACCCACTTATCGCATTAGCAGTAGTTCCAAGAATGGATGGCCTACTCATTGACGACTATGACACAAGAATTAATCCCACACACGCATACATACACATATATACTGTATAATATATCAGAAAAAGAAATGTCTCTATAGAAAAAATAGTTGTTCCTGTGAATAGGAACCTTTACAGAGGTTTTCCAGGGAAATGATTTTTCCTTTTTTGGCTGATGTATACTTTTATAACTGAACAGAAATCTTATGTGCTGGAAGATGTCTGTAAAATGCTCTACACTTGTCAGATTGTCACACAGACTGTCACTTCAAAACCCCTATTATTCATGCTTTATGCTTGTGCTGCCGAAGTAAAGCTAGCAAAGCTTAAAGTGTACCCATACTCGGGTACTTCCGGTATTAAGTAAAGCTCCCATCTTTCCAACGTAATGGCAACAATAAAGTACTTATCTTACTCTTCACAGGTTTCCTCTTGACAGCGCACCACAGTTTATAAGCGTTAAGCCAGATATAAACTCATGTATTTCCAACCTACGGGCTGAACGAAGAAACTCGAAAAGATTATAATAATTGATGGACAAATCTCCTGCTGTTTGCATTGTATTCTGACAGTGGCAGCTGGCCACTGTCAGCATACCCAAATGGAACTAGCAGCTGATTGTCTGTGAAGGTTCTCATTCATCCAGGTCATGGTATAGCTGTAAAAAAAAGTCCAGTTGCTTTGACTTTTTTTTTACAGATATAGCAGCCGATTGGCTGCCAGCTCCTTTCATCTGAGAATTTTCCAAACTGCTTCTTTCGATCTACTGATCAAGGGATGCCAGTTGGAAGGATGCCAACAGCAGCACACACTCTACGAATTTCGTCCGGTTCATTAGGAACCAGATACAATTTGCACTTGACTGTAATATGCAAATGTCAACTTTTTAAAACGACTTTAAGGGCTAATTCACAACTATATGCATACATATAATGCACATGCAGAGGTGTTTCCTTTAAAAACGCACTAAAGTTCAGGGAATCAGATGTGAATCAGCCATATAGGAAAAAATTAGATTTCTATGTGAAATGCATTTTCTTGCTATAACATTTGTATTTTACTTCAGGAAAACAGACTTCTTTGAATAGGTCATTAAGGTTTATTTTTAAGAGCAATTAGAGGCAACAAGTGAAAGAAATGTGTAAAATACTAATGACATCCAGCAGACGCAGGGGCTGTGATAAAGTCAGAAAGCACAATTGTATTACTTTAATCTGAGTTCTATGTAATCTACTACAGCCATATTTATTAGGTTTGTCTGCTACTTTTTCTCTCTCCCTACTTGCCATTAAGGCAGCTTTGAATCTGACTGCTAGTTATTGGAAGTCACTTAGTACTGACAAGTTGATACATTAAAGGGGTTCTAAAGCCTCCCGTCTTTTTGCCTATATCTACTGCTGACAAGCAGTAGATATAGGCAAACAGTTAAAAAAATAAATAAAACCCACTTGAACAGCGGTTTAGACTGACCTCATTATCGCTACTCGCTCCCGCAGCGAGAGTCCGGAAGTGTTCGTGCGGCCGCAAAGGATTTTGGGGCGGGCGCATGCGTAGTTTGGATTTTTGGCCGGGAGACGAGCAGAGACGCAAGGTAAGTCTATGGACGCGTGCACCCGCCTGCAGACACCGCTGGATCGGAAGTGCCTGTAAGCAGAGAGGAGTCAGTCAGGAAGATCGGATTAAGAGACATCATTTAAGGTAAGTGCTGACATTAACATGGGGGGGGGAGGGAAATTTTTTTTATCCTTTAATGTCACTTTAAGCTTTCTTTATGTGACCAAAAGCAAGGACTCTATTGTGGGTGTGTTTGGGAATAACCCCTTCATTAGGCCCCTTTCCTACGTTAAGGCAAATTTATAAATCAAAATCAGTTAATTCAATGATTTATTTTTATTTATTTTATTTAAAAGTCATGTGTATTTCTTTCAAATACAAATACTTTAAATACTATCAGGGTTATTCACAAAAGGGTGAAGAGTTTGGAGAAGGCAGGAGAAGTGAACAATCTAGGACACCATAGCTGATTTAGAAAAAATCTCCAATTCAGCTCACTTTCCAGTTCGGCTATGTTGTCCTAGATTGTTCACTTCTCCTGCCTTCTCCAAACTCTGCACCCTTCTGTGAATAACCCTGTGTATTTTTTTGTATATCAGCCTCTTTTAATCTCCTGCAAAGCAGCACTCAGACTAGGAGAGGCAGGTTTATACTATGATATATTTAGGTTCTGCTGTGTTGCTCCTGTACTGTGGGAATATCCTCACAAGAGAAGAGGGGGGACCTCATCAACATACTGCTGCTCCTTTATTGTCTAATCAGTTAACGCAGGGTGTTTTTGACTAAGCTGTCCTACTGCACAGGCGCTTAAGGACTGAGCTGGGCTGTCTGGCAGGGTTATACAAATTTGTCTGCACATAATTACAAATTGGCATTTGGCAGGAAGAACGGGTCTTATGTGTATATTTCACCTGTGCATAGAGCTTCCTGCCTGGATTTAAGTGTTATACTAGGTGAAAAAAAATCACACGTAGGTTGGCTATCTTTAATCTTTTCTGTGGGTTTTCTTGGGTGTTCCTGTGCCAAGAGCACATTTGCATCTCTCTCGTTATAAGTCTTGGCCTTCCGTACTTGGCCTAAAGCCTTTCCAGAAACCAATTTCTGAACGCAGTTGCTGTATAAAAGGTATGGCAGACACTTCTTTGGAAATGTCTGCCACAGTGGGTTTCTTTTTGTTACATAACTGTAATGTTTAGCAACATATTCCTAGGTAATTCAGGACATTGTTATGTAGCATCACCCCAGACTCATAATTCTTTAAACAATTATTGTGTTTGATAGTTCAGTTACTGTTTGCTACACCTTGCCAAGGACCATCACATTACTAAGCTATCTTGCGGAGAGATGCAGACATTCTCCAGAGCTCTTACCGAGGACTCCTGTGGAGCATCCGATCTTGCCTGCTGATTCTCAAAGTCTGTCCAGGAGGTCTGCCAACAGGTCACAGATGTAAAACCTCTCTAATTATCACCTATTTATCCTACTGACCCAGTTCTGATTATCACTCTGAACTTTCCTGATCATTTGCTATGATAAATTCCTACTCCTATATGTTGTGTTTAAGATGCAATAAAGCAACAGATCAAAACATATGTATGGTATATCTGCCAAAAGGTGCATGTTCAATGCCAGATTACTGGAGTGCTCACTTTAAAGAGAAAACAGATGAAATAATACATAATCTAATTGAGTATAATATGGATTTGATGCACAGGTCCACAAGTATCAAAAGTTATATTTCAGCCAAAGTTGAAAATTAAAGCAGAACTCTGGATAAAAATGTTATTAACCCTTGCAATTGGGCTACCCGTGCACTGCAAGGGTGAAATGCTCCTTTTTTCCTAGGGCAAAAAATGAAAACGTTATACTCACCAGAACCTCTGACCTGGCTTGCTCTTACCCTGGGTTCACACCTAGGCGTATCCAATACGCGCGTTTGTCGCGCGTTTCCTGATACGCGTTTTTACCGCCACGCGGTCTACCTGGCTGTATACCAATGGATACGCGCGGCAAACACGCCCCAAAGAAGCTCCTGTACTTCTTTGGGCGTAGGGTGTTTTGTAGCGCGTTCATACGGCTTGTAATACGCCCAGGTGTGAACTATACCCATAGGAAATAATGTGATTTCGGTGTTTGAGCGTTTTGCAGAGCGTAGGGACGCGCTACAAAACACCCAGGTGTGAACCGGGCCTTAGAAAAAGTTACACTCACCAGATCCTCCAAGCCGGTGTGCTCCCCCTCCGCTGTAGCGGTTTAAGATCCCTGAGTCATCCCGTTCTATACATAGTGTATAGGATGTGAGGACACAGATGGACATACCATTGCTGCAGCAGAGAAGGAGACTGTGAAAGCCGACCAGCTCGCAGGATCGGGTGAGTATAACTTTGTTAATTTTGACCCTAGGCAAAATAAATGAAGACTTAACCCTAGCAGTACGGGGCTAGCCTCACTGCAAAGGTTAATAACATTTTTACCCGATAAACCCTAAAATGAATTAATAAAACAATTGCAGCAGCTGATCTAAGTAGTTACCCTGTGTGCTGCTTCTTAAAAATCTTGCTTTTCTTCTTGGTTGAGCCAGTCCACAGTTTCCTGTCCTGAGTTCCTGGTTTATGGGTGACCCCGTTGCCTTACAGAGCCCTATGGAGCGACTCTTACCTGCATATTCCCGGGAGAGAGACTCCAACGCGCTGATGCTATGACACTGCCTGCGCTGGTATGCACAGTGCGTGCCCATGTCCAGCTTTTCATAGATAGTATAGACCTACAGAAAAAACAATCCTGGATTATTGTGTCATTAGATGCTGGTCAGTGTGCTGTGAGATATAGATCAATGTGTTGCAACGGTACAGTGAAGATAGATAGATAGATAGATAGATAGATAGATAGATAGATAGATAGA
>NW_017306328.1:1051467-1089087 GCF_000935625.1 Nanorana parkeri | reverse complement strand
TATTAAATAATTCTTATAAAGACCCCTTCACACATGAGTATTGTTAACGTGTGGCATCCTGTGTGTTGACATGTGTTGAGTTAAGGTAACCTAATAATTTTGTATGGGATGCAAACAACACATAAAAAACCTGACAAGTGCTATTTCTTTAAATGTACTGTGCCACAGCGCACAAATGGTTTCCATCTGTGGGTAATTGTACCCTATAGTGAACCTTTTCACTTCCCAAGTATGGATCTCAGTCATTACCTGTTTTAAGCACATCCATTGTTCTCCGAAACATGCAGCCTATGCAGATTAATAATGTGCAGATTTTGACTATTTCTCAAAAGTCATCAACCAAGCCTTCATCTCCATCACTTACCTCTTCCCCTTATCCACTGATCTATGCAGAGAGCAGTGACACATGCCTGTTCCAGAAAGGGTAGGGGTCTTTGCAACAGTTAACTAGGTTTCCAATTCTTCTACTGATCCCTCAATTGGAGTGTGCTGTAGAAGTGAATGCAAACGCTGTACTTCCACATTTGCACCCATGTATACATCAGGGGTATAGTGATGTCGACACTTCCTGTCAGTATGCAGGATTCGGCAGAGCTGTTGCAGCTCTGCCCAGTTTTCCCCTACAGCAGTGGATCACTGCTCTAGTAATCTATTACTGGTTGATTGCAGCCTATTATCAGTGATCAGCCTGCGTACATCGTAATGTAGTGTTAAAATGGATATTCAGCTCTCCTAAAGTAAAACGCATATGCCACAAGTCATACTAATGCATACCTCCTGAGCTTTCTGAGATGAGAAAGAGGGATAGCTTCCACCTCAATGTATTTAGGCAATGGTCACACCCTGCTACACCCCCTGTTATTCGGACTATTAAGAATTTAAATGCCAAATATAAGGGATGCACCGATACTGATACTAGTATGGGCATTGGTGCCGATACTGAGTATTTGGGTGAGTACTCGTACTCACCCAAATGCTCCAATACTTATCCCAATACCGGAACTTCTGGTCAGAGGAAGATTTCCTCTGACCGGCAGTGCCGCGAGGAAACAAGGAGCCGGCTTCCCGCCCAATCAGGAAGCTGGGCCGTGGGTAATGACTCGTGGCCCGGCTTCCTGATTGGCCAGGAAGCTGGCTCGATGCTGTTTGGCCGGCTCGATGCTGATTGGCTTGGAGTGACAACTGAGCAGGAAAGAGTGACAGGGGATTTAGTTCTAAATAAGGGGCAGTTGGTAAATATGGTAATGTAATACAATTCAGTAGACTTTGTTGATTATACTATGCGGTAACAATATGGGGGTGCTTAAAGTGGACCTTTATCCCCTTTATCTAACAATCACATCAGCATGCAGCTCTGCTTGCTGACATGAAATCATCTTACATTTATTAGTTAAACAAACATATTTTTCTTTTACTTATAATTACTGTTTTTCAACTTCCTGGTCTTCTTGGCGGCCTGTGCCCAAGCATTGCATCCTGGGAAGGTTACATCAGAATGCATTGCTGGGAAATCTCATCTATAAGCTCACGAGATCCCTTGAGATGATGTGCATAGTCACATGTCCTAGTCACATGAGCCAGAGTTCCAAGAAGTAAAGGGAAATACAATAATCTGCCCTTTGTAAAAATGGCTAGTGTGAGAAGAATGGGGAGGAACAGAAAAATAAGGTATGCAAAGAATGAAAAGCCGGCAATTATTTATAAGTATCTGTTTGTAGATTGACACTACTAAACCTTTCTAAAGATGCCTTTGTTGTAATTTCAAGGTTAGGGGTAAAGTTCTTCTTTAAGTTGTGTAAACACGCTGGCATTTAATGAGAAAAAGGCCTGGGCACTGAAGTAGTTAAAGGAAAACAGAATGTTGCTTTAATGTAATATAAATAATACAATTGGTGTAATGTACAAAAGCACAGGTTATAGTTCTAAGTGATAATATAAAAGAGGAATGAGATGGTTCAAGTTGTAAGTCATGAATGACTCTTATGTGCACCACAAATTCCTATTAAAATATCTATATTACATTTCATTTTATTTACGACCAAAAGAACCCCGCTAACGCTCAAAAATGCCTCAATTATTTCACACCAAGTTAATTCAATACTATATATAAATGTTCCAGCTCTCTAGGAAGCTTCTAGTGAAATGCTTATTGAGATGCATGTATAATACAGATTTTTTTTTTTCCCCCCAAACGGCTGGGAGTGTCAGCTTGTTGATACAAAACACACACTGATCTTTCAATCAGCAGGCTAAAATAAAAAGGCTCTGGGAGCTGTATGGCAGCTTGAAGAAGGCAAGCTTGTTATTTCAGCAGTTGTATGCCTTTTGTTGGCTCATTTTATTAGCTGTAAATATTTACATGGAATTTCTATGGCACATTTGGAAGGTTTATGCTGTATATGAGGTCCTTTACATACTCATTGTTTGAATGAAAGCCTCTGCTGTCAGTCATTTGCTTCTGTTCCTTTTTATTGGGACTTTGCAACTTGAGAGCACAGGTTACCAAGCAGAACTGTCATTAATTTGCATTTCTATGAACATTCTCTAGAAGAAACACTGCAAAATGAAATATGAAGCCTTCCATATGCAATCATGTTCTTTTCTACCTCTGCAACATAAATATTTTTTGCTGGGAAAAAAACAAAACTGTGTCACGTGTAAGTTCCTATTATACAGACCGTCTAGAATGGCAGATTGAGATGTATAAAGAAGGCGTCGTGGGATTAAATGTATGCATGAGCTCCAGCACCAAAGTCCAGGGTTGTATAAACTGTGGGATAAAAATAAACTCACTAGGTGAATAAAATATGCGGGTTAAATCCACCTTCAAGGGATTTTCAGCATTAAGTACAATTTAACAGAGCAATTCCAAGCAACGAGCAACAGCATTCAATGAGCTGCAAATTATATCCAGTAAACACAGCAACAGTTGTACATTGAAAAAAATGTATATCTCAATTGACCTGAGCCTGAGTTTTATGTAATCCTCTTCAAAATAAGATACAGGTCATTAGAGGGGCAGGCGAGTGTACTTCCTGAAGTGTAACATCCTCTCTTTCTACTTTCAGCACCACCAATTACTCAAGCTTACAAGTCAGGTGTAAGGAAGCACTCCAGGCAAAACTGTTCTTAAACATTGCAGTGGCACTACCCCCAGCACTGCAAGGGTTAAGTGCTCGTTTTTGTCTAGGTGCTAAAAAAAAGAGTTAAGCTGCCCATACACCTTTTATGGTGTATGGTGTTTTATTATTGCAAGGTTAAATCAGCAGTAATAAAAAAAAAAGCACCTGGACGAATTGCGGTAATCGACCGCATGTATTTTCGTCTGCGCATGAGCAGTGTAAATGGTACGAATTTTGACGTACGGAAACGTCACCAACCTTGCGAAAATCGTACGATCGACCGCAGTTTACTAACCTGCTGGTTAGTCAAAAGAGGATCGATTGTACAGTATTGCGCTGCCCATCAACCTTACGAATATCGGACGAAAATGCGAGCGCATACGAAAATCGGCCGATATTCGTAAGGTGTATGGGCAGTTTTACACTCGTCAGAACTGCAGAGCGGCTGGCTGTCAAAGCGCTGCTTCCAGCCTGTCTCCTCCTCTGCTGCAGCGATGGTATGTCTCTTGGTGTCCTCATTTCCTGTCCATATCGTATAGGATATGATGACTCACGGGACCATAGGCCGCTACAGTGGAGTGGGAGAGAGGCTCCAGGGAGCAGTTTAAGAACAAGCTGACTCCAAGGATCAGGTGAGTACAACTTTTTTTTTTTTTACCACCTAGACAAAAACGAGCACTTGACTCTTGCAGTGCAGGGGCAGGCCCACTGCAAGAGTTAGGAAATGTTTTGATTTAAATCTCATTGGTGGCGGTGAGAAAGCTCTTTGCACTGGTAATTTTTGTCTCATCAGAATTTCTGTGTGTCAGAGGCAGTGAGGACAATGTTGGAGCATCACTTGCTGGTGCGCTCCAGAATCACTGGATTATAGATGATGGGGAGTAGTGGGGGGAACTGATGTTATGATGTTGGTGTCAATGAATGCCATGTGAGTGTAAGCAGCATCTGGATATGGGTCCACTTTCGCTTAGGCTGGGTTCACACCAAATATGCACGGTTTTTTTAACCACGATTTGCGGTAAAAAAAAGTGCGACAAACGCGCGTTTCGGAGGGCTACCTGTCTGTATCCCAATGGATACGCGCGGCAAATACGCCCCAAAGAAGCTCCTGTACTTCTTTGGGCATAGGGCATTTTGCAGCGCGTTCCTACACGTTGTAAAACGCCCAGGTGACAACCATGCCCATAGGCAATCATTGGTTTTCACATGTTGAGCATTTTACAGAGCGTAGGAACGCGCTGTAAAACGCCCAGGTGTGAACCAGGCCTTACTGTGGGTTGCTGTCCTGTTACTATAGGGTGGATCCTGTAACAGCTTTCTGGGTTTTTTGGTGGTGGGACCCCTTTCAAATACACTCATGCTCCTTGGTCTCTGCTCTTTTTACACCCTTTCTGTACACACAGCGGAGTCTTTCATTTTGTGCCCTTATCAACATTTAAGTGCAAGTCCCTTCACACTCCAGACTTGGAATCCCAATTAAAGTAGTTCAGTTGGTGCTGTAACGACCTGCGGATCAAGTTATAGAAGAATAAGCCACCAGCACCCTAGCAGTCCACGTCATCATCTTGTCTCTATTTGACAGCAGATAAACATGGCATCACATACAAAATGCAATGTTTACGGGGACCCCGCGTGGTTCCTTCACAAGACAATAATAGTGTGGCAGATTCATCTGACAATGGTGATGTCATGTTTATCTGACGTCACATAAAGACGAGACCATGAAGTGGACTGCTGGTGTGCTGGTGGCTTATTCTTCTATACCCTAATCAGTATTACACTGATTCTCTATATGAAGTGACAACATTCTTTGACATGTGCAAAAATATATTCCCCAAATAGCCATTTGTGGACCTGAGTGAATCACTTTTTATTCATCCTAAAATGCAGAGATGTAATTTTGCTCCCCGAGTCAACCTTAAGGTAAAAGTGAGGCCAAACATTGTTGTCTTTGTTTTTGGAGGGA
Source organism: Nanorana parkeri (assembly GCF_000935625.1). Taxonomy (NCBI): domain Eukaryota; kingdom Metazoa; phylum Chordata; class Amphibia; order Anura; family Dicroglossidae; genus Nanorana; species Nanorana parkeri. Next base: position 1,083,999 of record NW_017306328.1, on the reverse strand, counting down.
GGGTTGTAACCAGTCAGTTTTTTTTTGCAATCTATGTCCTATTGGGCAGCTTTCTCTTCACTTCCTGTCCTATAAGCACAACAGGAAGTGAGAGAAAATCCTTCTAAAGTGAGGGAAATCCTCGGTCGTCAGTAAGGTCACCAGAACTAGTGTTCCCATTGGAACATTTCCTATTCATTTCTGTTCTGGTGACAAGCCAGAATTTGCAATTTTCTTTCAGTGATAATGGTCACTGGAAAACATAGAGAGGGTGAATCTTCCTAATGGGGACACAGACAGCAATAAAAAACAGGTGTTCTAATCCCTCTCCACAAAACAAACTGGCACTTTAATGATACATTAATTTTTTTTGTCCACAGCAGAGACAGTTTTTTGGTGGCCTGAGGCAACTATCTAGAGAATAAACCCTCCCTGTTTCCATAATAACAAAGGCTTGAGGAACAAAGTGTAGGTGGCATTAAGATTTTAATGTACCTGGCATTTTAGTCTTTGTTTACAATGCACCTTGGCAGTGTTTGGTTGTGGTATCATAGGCTTATTGGCTTAAATAAGTGATTTGCATAGTCACTCTACTGCCTGTTTACTGTCTGTTCCTTCAACGATCCTACGTGTCAGAGTTCTAAAACGCCCTGCTATGACCTGTTCTCTTCTCTTTCAGCATCGTAAGTGCTTTAACGTGCACTGAACTGTAGAATGTATTGTGTTTATAAGTGGTCATTGTCCAAACTGACCTCTGATTTCCACTTGAACAAAGGGAAACACATTTAATTCTATCGGTGAATCATCCAATCCAGTGTTTGTCTAGTTTCTATTCCTGTTTCTCTTCCATTTATTTAAGGACAGGTGAGCAAAAAAAAAGTTTTTTTTTGTGCTCATTGTAAAAACCTTTTCTCTACCATTCATTCATGAAGGACACCGCAGAGATCTTCAATCTCTAACCAATGGGGGGTATTATAGTACTTTACTTGTGTTTCCCCCAGTGCAAGTACATGTCCCTAATATGCCCCATTGGTTAGAGATGCATCTGTGTCCGTGAACAGGGCCAACTGATCGGAAGCCGATTAATCGATTATTGAAAAAGTTGACAACTTTTTCAATAATCGATTATAATCGATTATGTCGATTAGTTGTTGCAGCCCTAATCTGTGTCCTTTAATCCATGGAAGATATAATTTTTTTACGAGTACAAAACAATCCTATTTTGTTGCTCACCTGGTTTAGATCTGGCTCTTGAAAACATGCCTTAAAAATACATGGTAAAATCAGAAAAGAATGGGCGTTTATTCAGCTAAAAAAATAAAACAGTGTGGTCATGAAGTACAAGAAGAAAATATACTTTGGCATTAGTTGACATGCTTCCACAATCTTACCTTAGTGGAAATGCTTAGTTTTACTGGCCATGAGTAGATAATACATATGTAAAGCAGTATTTACTACCACTTAAAAAGAACACTCTATACACATTGCACGTGTCCAGCATTTTATATGTAATACTGTTTATAAAGAGCCGTTATAGCAGAATGAAACAGACACATTACTCATTTTCAGCTGCTAATGTTACAAGAAAAACATTACATTTTTCTATTTTGTAGCACGAAAGAAGGGGTCCTCTTGATATATTAATGTTAAAACCAGGGGGCGGAATCTAAGAACTACAAATAAGTGTCTTAATGCACATGAATGCCAATTGAAAGATTAATATCTATTTGGGTTTTACTCATCTTTATCATTCACTAATCTGTGAAACATTTTGTTCCCATCGGCATAACACAAGGATGTTAAAGAGGGAAACTAGCAGAAGGCCATGCATCATTTTCTCCAAATCCCAGTACCATGCTCTAAACATCATTCTGCTGTGTATGCTGGCTGTTCTGAGGCTCACACATTTCCGTATGGTACACTGTAACTCTCTATCTGGGTTTAATTTGTGCAAATGAAGCATCACTATTCCTTGGAAATGTGATTTGCTGGTCCGCATATCGGTGAGTCCACAGAACTGCAATAAATTGAATGTTATAAATTGTACTGCAAGCTTAAGCAGATCAAGAGCATATTTTTATGATTTCGGCTGCCCTGCAAATCAGACTAATCTGCTATAGAATGTGCAAATAATCCAGGCATATCTAAGTATTGCTATAAACTTGCAGCCCTCTGTCACAGGCAGCAACATGGATAAACCTAAACCATGAAGCAGTGTCTCTTTCTAAATGCTGCAACCAACTTTTTTTATGCCTTTTTGGAGCACAGCAATACTTTATTGTAAGACACTTATCTGTCTGTCTTTCCTTCTATCTGCATTTCTAACTGACAGCACGCATTACACACTGTTTGTACAGTTTCTTTAGTTATTTAAAGCCCATCTCTGGGCAAACAAACGTACCCTTGCAGTGGAACTATCCACGCACTGCTAGGGTTAAGTGCCCTTTTATGCCTAGGGGACACTAGTAAAGCTGTTTTATTTACCTGATTCCCTCTCTCACCACCTTTATCTTGGCTGCTAGACCGGTCCCCACAGCCTCTTCTCCCCTTTACTCCCGCGGTCTAAGGACTACTGACATCATCACATTTCATGAAGGTCCTCTGACCTGAGTCCCCAAGAAAAAAACAAGCACTTACCCTGTAGTGGGGCTACTGAGATGGGCTTTAACTGTACCAATAGATGCATAGTGAAAGGTCTGCTTAATAATCCATTTAATGTATGTCCAGCCAGCTAAGTCTTCACATTGTATAATTGGAAAATGTATAGGATATTGTAAACCTCCTTAGTTATGAAAATAGTTGGATAGATAGATATATCGATAGATAGATAGACACTGTAGATCATTTCCTGAGTCTATTATGTAACCCTTTTTCTTAACACATATTTGTGCAACATTACCACGGGGGATTAAAGCACCGTAGACATCATTATTGCTGTGAATCACCTTAATCAAATCATACATCTTGATTAGTGGCTGTCAGCAATTGATTTTGTATTATTACTTTGCATTTTTTTCCATGATGCTTTTTCCAGAAAAGGTTTTTAATAAGTTTTCCAATAGTAAAAAAATTAAGAACAATCAGACAAACATTTGCATCTAATCTAAGTCACATATATACACAATGTGAACCAATTCCAATACAACTACTCATCCAGGCTGCTTTTTTTTCATTTTCTAAAGGCAGGCTTTTGTCCACACCTTCAGGATTTTTCCACTGGTGGCTTTAAAAGGATAAGGTGATGCTGGAGTTTCTGGTTCATCTTCCCTATGCAATAAAACGCTTGTGCTATGCTTGCATGTTACTGGTAACTTATAAGTTTTGGGTCTGATTTATTTATTTATTTATTTATTTCTTAATGTGATATTAAAGCTTCATTTTTTTAAATTACTTTTGTAATGATGAAGCCCATACCTTTAAAACTCATTTGTTGTTTTGAATGAAAAATTTTCTGTTCCTAGTGGGTACCTGCAGCGTTCTCAACCCCCCACCCCCCGCCATCCTCCTGCATGGGCGCCACCATTAGCTAAGCAGCTGCTGTGGAGGCACCCGTGCGTGCTCGAGCGCGGTCGTGCCCACAAGTTGGCTGTGTGCGTCCATAGACCACAGGTCAAACCCCTCCTCTCAGCCCAACAGGTTGATTGACGGCAGAAGGACCCTCTGCCCTAAATCTCCTCCCCCACAACCAGGAAGTTCGGATGGAAGATCGCTTCAGGTACCGGCGGCGCTGACCAGTGGCCCTGACAGGTAAGTGTGGAGGGACACAGTAAGGTACTGAGCGTTTTTTTACCTTAATGCAGGGAACGCATTAAGGTAAAAAACACCCAGCCTTTAGTACTACTTTAAGTTTTTATGCTTTTAAACTAGTGTTTTCTCTGTGTATGTAAACAATCTGTATATTACAAATAAACAGTTAATAGAAGACAAAGTATTCCAGGGAATTAAGGATTTTCTAAAGGACCACCTAGCAATAGCAACATTCCTCCATAGCTGTCTTTGTCTGACTGAAACTTCAGAATCAACTCTTTAATAGGGAATAAATCATTGCTTTGAGTTCCCGCTGCTGGGGAACTACGAATTCCATTAAGCATTGCAAAACTCTGACACACACAGGCATGATTCCCAGAGGCAGATGCATGATGGGATTTGTAGTTTCGCCACAGCTGGAGGACCAGAGTTTGTCTGCGCCGGAGTATATATTTTAAAGTAGTCTGGTCCAGACAAAAAAAAGAGATAAAAATAAATAGCCAATTAAAAGAATAAATAACCCAAAAAACACTTTTGCGGCAGTATTCATTTTAAGTTTAGAGATTTCCACTGCGGTACGTTTTTCTGCTAGATGTCCTCAATCTAATGGCCAGCATCATTCTATCCACTTCCTCTGAGCCCATGTCATCCTGGACCCTCCCCCAGCCCCTGACTGGACCATAAAAGAAGATGCAGGACAGTGATGAGCTTATTTCTCTGTCACTCTGTTTTCTCTTCATATCAGCAAGCTTCTTGTGCTGCTTCTTCTTCTCACACTACAGCTCTGCTATGCAGAGGCTGCAATAGGCTAATACAGTAAACTCTCAGTTATCTAGTATTTAGCTAACCAGAACTCTCATCTAACCAGAAAAAAATCCCCGGTGTATTATCCTGGAAATGATTGTGTGACTTTTTGTCTTAATTTGCTTTTGATTACTGCATTTCAATATTAATATGAAGCCAATACAGAGTGTATGGTATGGTAAAGTATGGGGTATGGCATTATTAGACCTATTTTTAATAGTAACTCTCTAGCAACCAGAAACTACATTTATCCGGATCTACCAATCCTAGTGGATGCTGGATAACGGGGAGTTTACTGTACCTGGTCAGAGTCAGGTATTTAGGCTCGTTCACATCATCTGCGTTTGGGCTGCGTCTGCCATTTTTTCCATTGCAGTCCAAATGCAAGACAATCATAGAACTTTTATGAAATTTCACTTATGACATTTCAATTAAGCTCTAAAAAAAAGAAAAAAAAAAGAAACCGAGTGATTCACCTCAATGAGCACACTGGCACTGTCCGGGCATACCACGTGGCTGCTGGTGTGCGCAGGCTCTTTATATGACCAATATTTTAAAAAAAATAATTTAATGGTCAGTGATTGCAGAGCTGCATTAATTCATATATTTAAGATCTGCCTAGAGTTCAGCTTTAAAGAGTTACTTGGTTTTCAGATTATTATTCAAGCCCCAGCATGAAAAAAAAATAATTTAGTCACATAATTAAAGATGAGTTGCATAATTAAACATTCATTACACAAAAAAAGTCAAAGTAAGGGCCATAAATAAGGGTGAACCGTAGTAGTTTTATTTTAATGGAAACAACAGATGGTTTACAGCGTGTAATCTTATTGAATTTCTTCAAGAACATCTTTGATTATCAATCCACATAATTAATATTGTTTTTTTCCTATGCCTTTTCTAATAAGAAGCGCTGTTTATGCAACATGATTAATATGCTCCGCGTCATGTTGCAAGTGGGTTTGATTGAACAATGGCTGAGACTTTTATACAACGACAAATATTTAATTTGGTTTAGATTAATAATCATTGTCCTTGGTAAGGATTGTTTTGTAATTTGGTCTTTTTTAGATTAATACAGTTGTTTCCAAACACAGATCTACTGCTTTTGTTGTTTACAACTTGGTGTATGTTATGCCGGAGACATCCTGGCTATTGATCCATCTTTAGATTGAAGAAGAGAACTTTCACACACAGACACGTATAGCGGCTTGTTCTTGGGATTTGCCACTACAATGTTGGAATCCAACTACACTGATCACTCTGTAGACTTTCAATTAAGATTTCCAGTATCCTACTGATGATCCAACATTTGTTTCTCAGGGAGAAACATTTTCTCCACATGGGCCTAGACAGCTGATAAGCTCTGCTCCAGCCACAAAAAAATAAATTGCCCACTGGCTGTAATGAGACATGTGTCCAGCAAATTTCTTTTTTTCCTCCGGGAGTGTCTTCACGCCGCGTGAGAATCAATGATTATTTACTGTCGTTAATTCCGTTAATGCCGCTGCGTGCACAACACATAAGAATCCGGAGCTGTTAGGAGAGCTGGAGTTATTTGGGGGAATGAGTAAACAGCAAATTAAAGGTTCTTTCCACGTATTTCGCAAAGATTAGGATAACTAGTTTCTCTGTGCAGACTCGCAGTTTGTGGTGAGCTGCACGCTGGTGTTTTAAACGAGTTTCTGTTATTTAGTGGTTTCTACAATTACTTTACAAGGGCTGAAAAAATAAATTTGTGGATTACACAGTGTGCACATAGAGCACTTATACCAACTGGGAGATGTTTAAAGTTCTTCTGTGTTCTAACCAGACTTTTAGAGGGAAATGCTTTACTTTGTGCACGGAATGCTAAATCAGTTTAGCTTTCTATACAATCTGTTAACAATAGCCTTTGTTTATTTATAATAGGGTAAATTTGGACTGTGCAGGTAGATGGACCATGTTGTGTTGCTTAGTTTCAGTAAATTAGGACTTGCTATTTAAAATGTGTCTAAAGCCAAAACGTTTGTGTTGGTTTTGGATGGTGAGGTGTTAGAACCTATTTTAGGTATTGGAAATAGAGGAAAATCTTCCAGTTGGAACACTTGTTCCAGTAAAATCTGTCTAATAGCGGATTTCTTTCACTTTTGAAAGAATTCCTCTAACTTCCTGTTGGGTCTACAGGTCAAGAAGTGAGGGAAAATCTCCTCAATGGGGCACCGATGGCAAAAAAAAAAAACTGGCAGAGTTTTTACTGTTTATTACATTGAGAAAAAAACAGTTTTTAGTTTAGATATTCTTTAAACAAGAACTATAGGGTTAGGGCTTTTCCCCATAGTTCTCCGAAGGGTAACGGGAGGACACAAACTAGCGTCCTCCCGTTACCCAAAGCTCAGCAGCTTGCGGTATACTGAGACGCTGCAGCAGAAACGGATTCCGACAATTATGTCTGGATCCGCCCAGTTGGGTGAGTGACAGAGCCAACTGTACCCCGTCCCCCGTCCGTCCGGCTCTTTAAACAAGAACTATAGGGTTAGGGCTTTTCCCCATAGTTCTCCGAAGGGTAACGGGAGGACACAAACTAGCGTCCTCCCGTTACCCAAAGCTCAGCAGCTCGCGGTATACTGAGACGCTGCAGCAGAAACGGATCCCGACAATTATGTCTGGATCCGCCCAGTTGGGTGAGTGACAGAGCCAACTGTACCCGCCCCCTCCCCCGTCCGTCCGGCCAGTCAGCGCTGGAGGATCGGACAGGGGAAGGCAGAATCCAGTCACTCCCCTGTCACGGCTCTCTGCAGTGACAGGATCGAGAAGTGAGCGTAAGCCGGTATGTGCTCGCTCACTTCCCGATCTACTGAGCCAACCTGTGACAGTTTCATTGTCACAGGTTGGCTCAGATTATGAGGCTGAGTGAAAAGCACTCACCTCATGATTCTCCTTTAATCACGTTTGAAGGAAAAGTGCCTTTAAGACAAAACTAACTTATCCCATTTCCCTTTTGCCCTTACCCTGCGCATTATAGCCCCACAAGCTTCTATTATCTCCTTTTGGCTCAAGACTTTATTGTCTCAAGTCAAAGGAGACAGCCCCATAGAAGTCTATAGGGCTGTAATGCTCAGACGGACCTGGATGTAAACAAACGTCTGAGGCTGCGGCCTTCCGAACCCGATTAGTATGCATCTGTGGAGGGGGAGGCTATAATATTTTAGGTCAGGCTGAAGGGGCACTTTATGTTATATTTCACCACTCCTTTAAATTCAGAGTCCAGTTTTATTGAGACACAACAATCCTCTCTAGGTGAACTATATACATTGCAAAGGATTAATAAAAAACTTTTTTGTAGATTTCTGTCTCTCTCTGTTTTTGGAGAAAGTGATGTTTGTTTTACCATGTCCTTGATTTCTGAATGGAAGAATCTGCCTTTATTATAAGCACTTGCAGTAAGAAAAGCTGCAGTGTTTGCAGTACTTTAGTTGACAAAGGACCTTAGCAAATCCCACCAACAGTGAGACTCCTACTGCAAGGGCTGCATTAGAACTTGACCTGTATCTCACCACAGACTGCTGAGAAAAGCAGTGATCCAATCTTACAAGCAGGAAATTAGATTTCTGGGGGCTGTAGACTAACTTTGTACCAAACACCTTTATTAGTAGTATTATTATTATTATTATTATTATTATACAAGATATATATATATAGCACCAACACTTTGAGCAGCGCTTTACCAAACTGAGGGAGACGATACAATTAACAATACAATTTCAGTACCGGAGGTAGGAGGGCCCTGCTCTTACAATCTAGTAGCTTTAGGTAGTCATATTGAAAAGAAGCAACATTTGCATTTTTTACAGTTTTGGGAAATTTCCGAATAAGAAGATTGCAATTGAAGGAATGAAAATATGGTGTGTTTAGCAGTTATATATGTTGCATAATTTCTCAAGCAAAAATAGATTATCTGTTAGGTAGAACTAGGTCAGACTCAAAGCAGACTGGTGATTCAAGCTATCAATACACAACAATTTGTGATTCTTTGGGAAAAAAAAAGTCATACCACTTTTTTCTTTTCACTTGACAACCATGTACACGTGCCAGCGTATTTCACACAACTCCTCTTAGGCAGTTAACTGCAGTACTTATGTCAAGACTCTTAATGGAGGCCTTCGACAGGGTCGACTGGACCTTCCTCCGCCTCACATTGGAGCACATTGGGCTGGGCCCGGGTATGCTTGCTTGGATACTTGCTCTGTACTCTGGCCCCACAGCCAGAGTGAGTGTTAAAAAAAAAAAAAAGACTCTTAATGCAAACTAAAAAGGAAGTTGGCTGGAAATGTTCAATCTATACATCAAGTTTTTATTTAGTGCTACTTCTGTACTGTATATACTATCTCTTTTATGAAGGTGCCTCCATCATATTCATCACAACAGGGTTCTCTGCAAGAACAGCTTCTTCATTGGCTAGTCTTTGTGTCTTTTTTGGGTTATGACTTACATGTTAATCACTTTTGTTTGAATACGTTTTCTGTTTTCATAAATAAAGTTTGATCCGCCGTAGTCACAATTGTTATTGTATTTGGATCCTATTTTTGTGGGCGCTCAATACTTTAATGTAATTTTGCACTCGGCTTTCTGTTAAAGATGTTGAGTTGAATGTCTCCTGTTGCAATGGCAGCATAGCAGGGTGGCCATATCAAAGAACTGTGGATGTCCAGTATAGGGTGATATGACAATTGTAATTCAATTCTTTTTTGTAGCATGGAGAAGGGTTAGAACCACTCTCAGATTTTATTTGAGTCTGCGTCACCAGGACAAGGAGTGGAAATGTGCCACTTGGGGACATAGACTCCAGTAAGGTCCCAAAAGAAGTTGTACCTCCTTCACTCTATCCAAAACTTGTAAACTACATTTGTTTGGAGTTGTGCTTTAAGGCGACTTTAAAAAATCTCCAAAAAAACAAAACCAAACTACCCTTCCAGTGGGGCTAGCCCTGCACTGCAATGATCACCTGCTCGTTGCAGTGCAAGGGTAGTCCCATTGCAAGGGTAGTTGTTTTTACCTGGAGATAGGATTCAAATATTTTCTTTGCTGAAAGATATGTCAAAGTGGAAATTCCCTATATATTGCTTTCTTTGGATATTTTGTTTATGCTACCATTGTATGCATTGTGTGTGCAATTTCTTTCTTGAAAATTTACTGCTATGTCAGAGGATTGGATAGTCCCGTACTGAGAAATATTGCCTCGCTGAGTGTTTTCACTTTATTATCATCACAAATAACTATTGCTAAGCAAGGGTCTTGCCATTAACCTCTGGTCCCCTTTTCCTACCACTGCTCTACTTTAAACTCAAGGTTAAAGAAGCATCCTTTGAATCAACTTTTCAGTGCCACTGAAAGACAAAGAGAATTCAAGAAAAGCACTGCCATGAAAATTCATGAAGAACATTACATTTAAGGGCTAGTTGGTACTTTTTAGAGGCATTTTGTTATCAAGAATTTCCCTGGCATCGAGTAATTGATGGATGATACCATTGCTCCCTTAGACACAGGTCAATGCACAAGCATTTTTTATAGAGCTATTTGTCTGGCTTTAAGTACCCTAGAATGTGCAGAAAGCTCCTATGTTCCTTTTTCCTATTATGGAACAGTTTAACTATTCATTCTTTTTTGTGTATGTAGAATATCAAATAACTTATTGCCATAATATAGAGGCCAAAATGTATAGTACTTTTTGTAGTGCCACTTGTAACAATAGGCTGTTTGTAGGGTACATAGTGAATTAAAGTGACACTAAACTCAGGAGTTAAATCTTAAAAAAAGATTAAAAATGTAATTTAAAAAAGTACTCTATTAACAGAAAAGTATCTTATGTGTGCATCGCCTGGTTGTAGATCTTCAAATCATCTCCAAATTCATGCTCACACTGTCCTTTCTTCGGGAGGGTGGCTACTTTTGTTCCCCATGGTCCCTGTGTGTGTTATAAAGTAGCCACCGCTCCAAGCTTGCTCCCTAGATGGACTTCAATCTCACATTTAGTTTACTAGTTTGTTCTGAGAAGCTCAGTGTCTTGCACTGTATGTTAGTGAGAGGAAATGCAGTCTGTCCCCCATTATTTTCGGGACAGACTTACTCACAAATTATTCAGAGTAACTTGCAGTCTGTCCAAAGCAATATCCAAAATGTAATTATTTTGTTTTTTATTATTTTAGGTGTGTTGCGTGAATGTGAAGACATAACAAATATATAGTGGTTTTCTCAATTTTTAATGCAAAGGTGGAAAAATATGTTATTATAATTTTTCAGTTGTAAAAGCACCACATTACTAAGTCTTTGAATCAAGAGAACTAAAACATATACTGAGGACCAGTTGTAAAACAACTGGTGAATAGCAAATGTCTAGTAATTTATTTTCATTTTCTAATGCAAAACTGGTTTGTTACAAAATATCTTCATTTTAGCTAGTCACCCCTGTCTGTAATAGAATATAGAGGAAGTGAAAACAAGTCATTATCTTTGATAGTTTTTCTTTTATTTTTGGATAATGTTTTATGTGGTCTACCACATCTTGGCTGATTGTCTGTTGTCTCTCTGAACATACATTTGTTTTTATTTTTGGTAAACTAATAATCAGATAGGGGGCCAACAGAGTCTAGGTACTGTATATAAACATGATTCTATAACACCTGCATGATTTGTATGGCAATTTCCACCTAGGAACCAGGCATGTATGTGCATAAATATATATTGGAATGTATAAATTATGTATTGGTTGGGTAGTGAAAAGAATTTTTCACAGACATAAAGTAATTCTCTTTGTATAATAGCTATCGTGTGTACTAATACATATACATTAGTTGTTTATATGTTTTATTTTGTGCTGTTTTTCTTAAACATAGGCCTGTGTAGGCAAATCTTCTTTTGCCACTAAATTATGACATTTATCAGTGATCAAAACAAAAACAAAAGAATGCATAGGCATTAATAATTAATATGTTAAATATGAGGAAAGTTCATAAATAATAAATATGAGCTTTAAACTATGAATTATATATGACAATTAATAACTGATTGCTTACAACAATAAGCAATCATAAATGCTTATTAATATTCACTCTGAAATTAGTGCTGTAGGAGACGTGGTCTGGAGAGTGGCTCACTTGTCATTTATACAGTCGTAAACTGGTGTATTGCGTTTTTGCCATTAGAAAATAACACACTGAAAACTGGGAGATTTGTTAATATGTATGCTTAGGAGCACAGGGTATTTAGGCACCGAAAATGCAGCCATTTTGTTGGCGTGATCAATACAACACAACAATACAATTTAGTACAACATTATGCTGAACTGTTGGTTGATGGGTTTATCAGTAATACATTATTGCTCTTATGTTTGTATGGGGATGCCTTTAATAAACCCCTAGTCCCCAACCCCTCAGGAACTGTTGGAACCAGTAGTACCCAGGGGAAACCATCACAAACGTAGGGAGAACACACACATTCCAAGCAAAAACCATGTAAAGTGGTATTGCCACTAGGCCACCATGCTTAACTGGATAGCATTGAAGGAGTTAAACATCTGCAGTTGCAGATTCACTCTCTTAATGAACTCTGAAGTGTAAATGTGAACCAAAAATGCAAGTTTAGGTAAGTATAATGTGGGGGGGGGGGGGGGGGGGGTATATTTTTAATAGTATGAGGAGATGGAGAATGCAATCCTGACCACTCCAAATGCTGACTCCTAAATCCACAATCCAAAAGGAGCAAACACCACACACCACTTAACATGAATGATAAACACTCCTGACTTCCTGCAGTACTCTCTCTCTTTAGGACTTAATTGTAGGCTAAACATGTCAAAGAGAAAGGATTCTAGGTGGGGGTGAGTGCAGACTTTTAATGGCAGTTAAATTAACTTTATGCTTATTAAGGTGTATGGTGTTTGCTTGTCTTGGATTGTGGATCATGAATGATGCTCAAAAGTCATGCCGGCAGCCACGGTGGGGAGATTTAATCAAAGAGTGGGCTTGGAACAGGATTGTTTTGCTATTCCTGCTCCTACATGCCAGCAATGACACATTTTCCTTAGTGGTAGAGTTGCCGCTCATGTTCCCTTAACCCACACAGTTGCTGGTGTGGCAGCACTTAATATGCCCATAGTAGTTTCAATACAGTTGTCATTGGGTGACATTATTGTTTCCTAGTAATTTGGTGTACTGCCCTTAAGTCTCAGTCCACAAAATGGCTGATCTGTAATAAGATAAATTGTTCCTAGGCAACCCAGTAACTTATAATATTGGATAATATTGGAAGTACTGTTGACAACAGTTACATGCAATAGCAAACAATCTGTAGAGAAAGATTAATTGCACAAATATGACAGCATTGACAAAATCACACATTGCTTCTGTGTTCTACTTTTCTATTTATGTAAAGTGTTGAGTCTTCAGGAGTAAATCCAGAACTAGATTACATAAATGTGTTTGAGTATTAAGCTGACCAAATCCAGGCAGATTTTGTCCAGAGACCAACAGGCAAGCACATAATTGCCCATCCTCACACAAGTGCCAGGAGCAAGCAAGATCCTTACTCTGTACTGACAGTGGAGCATTTGTACTTCTCATGTGTTACCCTTCTCCATAGAGGATGGAAGGATCAGGATATGCTTGCAGGGAGATATTCTGACATCTTTTTTCATCATAAAAATCTCTCGGTGTAATAAAGAGAATGTCCAACTGCCTGTGACACTCACCATGGCCCACTTGTGGTTATAAAAAATTGTATGATAATTGCAAGTGATGCTTAAAATTAGGATCATTGCTTGGTTTTATGTAGCCATCTGTGGATATCCTAATGTAAAAAATTAGCTAGGCCAGCTAAGGGCAACACAACTCATAATTGTATCTGCTAAAATTTTGTTCACAACTCTAATTTTGTTGATTTTATAGATGTTTTATATACATTGATATTTTCATAGTGGGATGCCTCTATAGGATAGAAAATTGGATGCTACATTAAATTCAGAGTGGTATTTTAATCCTCATTAATAAGCAAGCAATTTAGCCTATAATAAGTTTATTTTCTTTGTGTGTTAAGCCCGTATAATTTCTTCCTGTCTTCTGGGAATGGCCTTTCTCTTTAGCTCGATGTAGGTTATTGCACTGGGCACCGGACTTGTAATCCTAAGCTATCACATTTTTGCCCTGCAGCTGTAATCTACATAAATTCACTCCTGTGACCCGTGCTTAGCATAAACATGTTCTGTACAGGACTGAATAGTGCTGTGGCTGTTTGTTATGCAAATCCTGGTCCTGGACAGATCAGAAAATGGCTATATGGCATATACGTGTCTACGTTTTGTAAGCCTCTGACACCTGGGAGCAGATAAAGTTATTGTTGCGTCTGTGCTGATATTACTGGGGCATTTCTCTGGAGCCAAGGCACAACACTGCTAGGATTTCTCAAGTTCTATTTTTTAATGTTTATTGTTTGTTTTTGCTACATTATCTTTGTTGTACAAGTGTTGAAACTTTTTTTGTTTTTTGTTTTGCTTGTTTTAGATTTGTTGCAGTGCAAGCAACCAGCCACACACAGTCGCACCCTAAAATGTGAAAACGGCTTTCTGGGTAGGTTATTCCTGTACACAGTTCCTATGCTGTGTTTTCTAAGCTAAGCAGTTGTTTCCATCCTTCATCTCAAATCCAGTTGTTTTTATGGGGGCTTTTTAAAGGGTTTTCTCTATTTCCTTGCAGATTGTATGGCAATACACCAAGCTGTCTCTTGAAATACATTCAAGTGTTACCCTGACACTCATGTCTTTGCTGTCTGTCTGTGAAGGTTCTCATTCATTCAAGTCATGGTATATCTGTAAAAAGTAAATCAAGGCTACTGAACTTGCTGTATTTTTTTCCTTAATAACGTTTTGCTGGTCATCCCACTAACTTTCTCCATTCATTCTGAATGGAGAAAGCTAGTGGGATGACCAGCAAAACGTCTTCAAGAAAAAAAAAATACAGCAAGTCCAGTTGCCTTGATTTATTTTTTACAGATATACTCTTTGCTGTCTGTTTTGGTATAAGTTGCTTTAGCTGCCTGTTGATAGTGGTGTATCGCAAAATGGCAAGTAAAGGATATCTAGTAACAGCGGTTTGAAAGCAATTGTCAGTTAGTAGATTCCTCCTGTTTCAAAAGGCCGTTTAGTCAGAAGTATGGTACATCTATAACGGGGACAAACATGTTTTGTTCCATTTTAAAGATTAAGAACATGCACACAAGTGCTCCCTGTTCCAGTTAGATAAACTTTTGTGGGTTATAGAGTGTATATTGTCAATCTGCACACTTGTATTTAGTATCTACCTATGAATGTGCAAAGCTTTAGTTCCCATTCATACCACATCCAGATCATCTCCAGACCAGGTTGTTTCTGGACCCAAAATGTATCCCTATGCTATTTCTGGCCTCTATTCACACCAGCACAGTCTGTTCCAGACCAGACCAGAAAAATACTGCATGTCTCATGTTGTCTGGTCTGGAATGCACTGGAACTTCGGCAGGTTCACAACATTTTCCGGACCGGATCTGGACCAGATCTGGTCCGGAAAATGGTGTGAACCTGCCCTTAATGATGGAGTTCACTATGATGCAGAGTATTTCAGGGCTAATTAAGTATATATGGAATTGACAGAAAAGTAATATGATAATTAGATTAGTCATCTCGTGGCCCAACTAGTTTTACCCTTTTATCAGGTTAGAGTTGTAAGTAAAATGGAAGTTGATTTCTGATTAGTTTCTATGGGTTACTTGCTTTAATATTGAATACAACTACTGTATATTAGTGATGCTGATAAATGTTGTGGTTTTATTCATAGTTCACCATTTGTGGTGCTGCTTTATATAGCCCTTTTTATATAATTAGCTCAGTTATTGGTTGTAGAATTATAGTTCTAGGTCAAGGGTACAAAAGCTGCAGCACACATCCGCTGCTATGGTTACTACAAAGTGTCTACTACCAGTGTTTTCTGCACATGATAACCCCTGCCATTTAAAAAAACACATTGTCAGTGTAAAGGCCCATTATATGTTTTTGTTATAAACACACCATATGTTTTTTTTTTTTATTCTGATAAGTATGTGTACAATATGACTCATTATTAAAACATAACTGGCTGTCCCCATAGAAAGACTAGGGGCACTCTGAGTGTCCTCTTATTAACATGCAATGCTTCTAGATCTTTAACCCTTTGTTAGGATAGACCATGTTCAAATCTAGTTTACAACTAATTAAATTAGGGTCTGCAGACATTAACTCCCCACCCACCTTGCATTCCAGAGGAAAATTCAGTTTAGTGAAAAACATATCTTTAAGGCAAGAGCATGTAAAATAGTAAGCAGTGTTGATTGGTTATTTCTTCAGTGACAGGAGGTCAAGTGAGAGAGTGCAGGGATTGCAACCTGCAGTATCCTATTAAACTGATAAGATGTCCTAAGGATCCTATTGTCAGTTGAGTGAGAAATGAATTGACAGGAGACAGTATGCAAAATATGTGCAAAATTCTGCTTTTAGCAATCTGCTCAGTCTGCTACAGTTCCCAGCCTGGATGGATCAGTTCACTCACCTGTAATTAAAGTCCAGTTTCAGGCAACATCGAAAGCAGCAAGTGAGCTACCAGTTAGATTAGATTCAGCTAGCACTGCAGCTTAGTTGTTCTTACCATTGAAATCCTTGTTACATCAGATGTGAGATGCATCAAGGAGCTGCAGTTGGGATGTTTGGAATTTCCTCAAGTTCTGGCATCACAAACAAGAGTTCCTAAATCTCCAGCTTACCAACAAAAGGAAGTGGAGTAAATTGGTGCACTACAGGGCAGGCATACCTTAATTTTCTAAGGCAAGGGGTTGTATGCATTGATTAGTATGAGTTTGGTATGGTATGGTATGGTTGGTATGGGTTGGTATGAGTTTAATGAATGTACATATACACACTCTGCTTTTTTGTGAATGTACATATCCACACACACACTCCTTTTTAGTGAATGTACATATCCACACACAATCCTTTTTAGTAAATCAGGCAAAGGTATAAGGTCAAGGTATCCATGTAATATATCCTGAGATTGACAGCCTGGCAAGTAAGTTTATAACCTTCGCAAGTCAGGCCATTTATATATCACTAAACTGCCTGAAGCCCAAGGATATTACACATACCTTTGGAACCAATAATAATACCTTACAGTGTGGAATAACGTAATATGAAACCTTATAATAAAAGTGTTTTTGACATTCTAGCTGCAAAGGAGCAATAAAGATATATTTAATAGGTTGACACACACCATTTGGAACTTGAAGAAAGGCCTTAATTTACTTTATATTACAATTTTTTTATTCATTAAAAATTCCTTGGCTCAAGCTCTAACCAGACTGGAAGCAAAACAAGGAATAGCAGTCATCTTGAATAGTATAGATTGGCAGGTCCCCTCTGCTCTATTCCACAGTTCGGATGTAAAGGAAATTACAGTATGTGGATGCAGGTATCAAGCTGCACAGAGTTGAAAGGTATGAAAGGCAAACACATATCATGTTAGTAATATCCATACTGTGAGGTTAAAGATATATCCTTTGGACGGGCCTATGGGACAGTTTTTATTTATGTTACAGGTATAGGTGTTCTGTAATAAAACAAATGAGGCAGCTGTCACTGACTGAAACATTTTGGGCCAAGAAAACTATATAATCCAAGCACAGTCATTACCCAGTCATGGCATGTGATTTTCTTATGTGTACATAATGAGATGTGTTCTTGTTCATAAGCAAAAGAATGTGATTAAGTGCAAATACGTTTTGTGTTAACTATCAAGGGTATGGAAGATGCAAAGGCTGCTGGGCCCAATACCCCTGCGGAGTTTATTTAAATTATACCATTTTCTTTGGTTTTATAATACTGCAAGCTGTGCTGCATATACTATTATTTAAATTTCCCTAAGGCACATCTATAAAATGAGTAAGTGGAAAATAGAGGTGGTTGCCTTAGACTACAGTTATTGGTCAGTGACATTATCTCATCTGTACTGAAAAAATGGCAACTGTAATGTAATTGGTTGCTTCAAGTAACACCACTACTGATTGCATCATGTTTTATAAATGTGTATGACTGTATGTCAACAGGATTATGGATCCCTTTTAAAAAATATCATAAGGGCCTCTGACATGAGTATGATTAGGACCAAAAGAAATTTAAGTTGACAAAGCTGTGTATTATTATATCAATGATATCTGGTTACCATCATTTCAGCTTTTCATATCATTATTTCAGCCTCACAGAAACACAGATAGGCTCATACAATGTTTGGATATAATAAAGCATCCACATATATTTTATTCCGGTGTTGGATTTGTATATGGTATATGAGAAGCTTTCTTTAAAGTCAACCTGTGGCCATACTATAGAATTTCAAGTATTTTTGTATTACTTATAAGCAGTAAATAAGCTCTACAACAATCCCTCCCTGACCACTGTAGCTGCAAGCACTGTGGGGAAATGTATTCACAAAATTAAAAGCAGAAGCACCAAACTCATACAAGTTATCTCAGCAGCTGAGCTCAACTTGTTGATAGTGTTGACACATAATTGTGAAGGAGTGGTCTTTTTTTTATTGTTTTGATTAGAAGAGAGGGGTTACAATTTTGTTATTGTCTTTGCTGTTGTCTATGTGCCTGTTGGGGAGTTTTCTTCCCATTTCTGGTCCCCCTGTCATAGGAACAGGAACTGAGAGAAAATCTCTCCAGTGGAGACCCACACTGCCTTGTTTTAGTAGAGTGGAATAGGTTTGTCTGTAGTTTGTCTCTAAATAAGGGTGTTTGCATAGACTAATGGCTTAAAGTACTTCTACAAATAAATGAAGTCACGACTATTTCTACTTGATTGCTATAATACGCATGTGGCTCTTAACACACTTTTATTACATATAGTAAGGGATAGCATTAGTATCTTATTTATGTATGTGTTGTATATGTGTATTTCCAAAGGACAATGTAATACCTCAGCAATGTATAGAGTACACATACCATTACACGTTATCTCTGCACTGGGAAACTTACAGTCTAATCTTCCTAACACACACATGCTTGGGCCAGTTTGTTTGCCAGTTAACCTACCAGTATGCTCTTCACCTGTGGGAGTAAGCCAGAGCAACCTGTGGGAAGCCGTGCAAATCTAGAGATAAACTACTAACTCTGTCCAAATAGTGTCCCAAGCAGAAATCAAATATAAGACCCCAGTGCCTGAAGACAAGCATGTGAACCACATAGCTATTGTACTGTAAAAGAAGATGCCTCTGTGTTTGATTGCCATTGTGGGGTCATATATAAATGGTTAGAATAAGTGATTTTTACAAATATATTGTTATAATGCTATCCCCTATCTATTGACTTATTGCTCTAGGGCAGCGGTTCTCAACCTGTGGGTCGAGACCCCTTCGGGGGTCGAATGACAATTTGCCTTGGGTCGCCGGGAGTCTCCCGCTACTAGATAGCAGCTCCCGGCCGCCCGGGAGAGAAACACTTTCTCCCGGAAAGGTTTAATCTGCTCGATCGAGCAGAGTAAACCTTTCGCTGCAATCATTTTTTAATTTTTTAATTTCTGACATCAGACCCCTGGCCGCCGTAAGTCAGAAATAAATAAATAAATCAGCATTGGAATGTATAGCTAGATTCCTATTGGCTATTTCACTTTGCAATAGCAAACTAGCACCCACCCACTGCTGCTGTCAATCAGCAGAGGGGGACCTGCAGTTCTCCATCAGGTCCCCATCTAATGATTATCATCATTATTATTAACAATAAAAACTGACACCCCCGGCTTGTGTTATATGGTTTGCCATTTTAACTGTTACAACAGTGGTTCTCAACCTGTGGGTCGCTGTGTGATTTCTGCTGTACTAGGTGAGAGTCCTCCTCAGCCCTCCCCTAGCGCAGCAGTGTCAGTTCTCCCGCCACACCGCCAGCTGTCGCTGCAGCAGCCGCGTCAACCCTAAATTTTACCGTTGGGGGTCACCACAACTTGGCAAATGTTACCAAGGGGTCCTGGCCCTAGAAAGGTTGAGAACCACTGCTCTAGGGTATAAAAAAATATATGAGCCTCACAAAAGGAAGTCAGCCTTATGGATCACCCAGTGACTGTTAGTCTGAACATTGGTGTCTTTCTTCAGAGTCGTAAGGCCTTTGCTGCGGGTTCTCCTTTCTCTCCCACATAATACCTTTGCATACATCTTCATATCTAATTAGATGAATGGATAGCAAAGACACATCTCCAGCAAGGAAACACAATTCTCTATTAGTTTAACGTAGCTTACATCCCCTTTGGAAAGATTTGCCAGCATCCCATTGTTTTATTTGTATTAATAAAGAATTGGCCAGCTGCACGATACCTTCCGGAATTCTTTACGTCAGCTACAATGAGTTCTTTTAGTATTTTAGCCATAGGAAGAAAAAGAATTGCTCCGTTATAAATTGTTATGCTTTGTAAAGGCTGTGCAAGAGCACTTTTCAATAGCGTTATTTGCATGTAGAGTTTTAATTAAGAGATAACTGTCGCCACAGGTTGACTGCATAAGGCTGCACTATCCAGCTGGGAGATAAATGCCAGTGCCAAGTTTTACAGGTTGACTAGAAAACAGGGGGTCTATAGTATAAAATGGATTTATAATTAAAAGGAGAAGCAAAAATGCTGCTGAACTTAGTCCGGGTGGGTTAGCAGAGGAAAAAAAAAGGAAAATAAACATAATACATTTTAAAGTTTCTACATATCATTCCTAAATGGGTCATCCTAGTGGTAGCCAGTACAATCACATGCATTAGTAAAAAGACTAGGAAACCTGTAGTGTCTAGGTGAAAAGAATTTCAATTGTGATGAGGAGCTATATACACTTTTTTTTTTCTTTATTACTTTGTGTTTAATGTTCAAACATTAAATACTTCTCCCCTTTAGATATCTATTGATAATAGAGGATCACAGTTGTGCAATTTCAGAAGGACTGCAGGAAAGCTGGGATGTGTATGACATACCTGCAATGATGACATTTTTTTTTTGGTCACTTGCATAAAACTGTATGTAAAGTCAAAACTTCTTTTTGTTTTGGATAAAGTGAGAAGCATTACAACCTCTGTTTTTATAGCTATGTGTCCCCCTTGGGGAGATTCACTCTCTTTCTTTGTCCTGGTGACCATTGACATTACCAGATCAGAAATACAGTAGTGGGGATATCCTCTAACTGGCACACTTGTTCCTGTGACCAAGAGGGAATTTTCCTCACGTTGGAGATATTTCCTCTCACTTCCGGTTGCCTCTTTAGGATAAGAAAGTATAGGGAAATCTATTTATAGGGGAACAGACTGTCTGATAGTATGACATTTTTCTGAAGATAACATGCTGTTCTCACAAGAGAAGTAGGGTACAGTACTATGTATGGGATTAGACAATGGCTCTAACTGTCTCTGTTCAGTAAGGCCACTTGGCAGTAAGTTAGCTTGCTAACATCCCACCATCTTTCCCACATGTTTGTGGTATAGGTTTCAAAAACTAGGTAGGGTAAGGATGGGTGGCAGCTCAGAATGGGTAGATGACTGATAGACAAGTGTATAGGACAAGTTCCAGATAGACTACTGACTGCCTTTCTAATGCATTGACAAAAAGCATTTATTAAATGTTTGTTTTTAAGCACTTTATATGGTAAATAAACTATTGGTCTATAAAAATTCAGAGCTGCAAGAAGCATTATTACCCACATCAGGCGGTACTATTGCTATTGTCATGTGAAGACTTATAACGCTGTGATATAGGAAAAAGTCTTATGGGTGTCATTGTTTCATTACAAAGCCATAAATAGGTCTCTTCTTAACTGCACTATATAGACCACCATTTGCTTATTTTTACCATGGTCTTCTTTTGTGCTGAAAAGGGTACACAGCACAATCATTATAATGGAATTTACACACCACCTCATCTATGCCCATAGCCCTCAGCTTGTGTAGCAAGCGTTTGTGTGGTACCGTATCAAAAGCCTTTGAGAATATAGTATATATTATAGTATACACTGTGGAAAAGAAAATATAATAAAAGCTCTCTTAAGGGATAAACATATCATATTAGAAACACACATATAAGAATCAAGTAGACTATAAACTAATAAGATTATGTATTGCATAGCTTAATCATTCTACGCTAAAATATCATTATAATTAGGTTGGGATGCATGTATAATTTATGATTTTTCCCTAGAAATGTGGATTGCTAAAAATACAAACGTGAAAGAACAGTGCCTAAAACACAATTTTTTCTTATGAATGGAATCACACATTTTTTTTGTAGTTGGCTCAGCCAAATTCTTGAAACAACTAATGTAACACTTTGTGTTATATTTAGCCTGGAATTCAGAGTAATCTTTTGACTGCTCGTTATCACACAATAAATAAATGATGGCACTGAAAACATATGTAGCCATGTAATGTGTTGTACTTGTAAGATTAGACACTCAGAGCTAGGGTCCACATCACTATATAGAAGTTAAAGTAAAGAGTCGGTGATAAGACTCGCTCCACAGATTAGAAATCCTTTGTGGCTGGTTATCTGTAGATTGTGGTATTTCCCGCTGTCTAACCTCAAGGAAGCCAAAAATATTTACACAGCAGATACAGCTCATGTCCACATTTGTTATATATACAATGGGGTTTTTTGATAAACCGGTGCAGCGAGAAATAATAAAGCTGGTCATAGACATTAGAGGCAGTTGGAATATGTGCCCATAATCCACCCTTCATCAGAATTTTTGAGACATAACATACAGCTCAGGGGGAGCACAATCAGGCACTTCCATCGCTATTTTATCTCTGTGATCATCCAAAAATGTGCATTATTTTAATCAGGTTGGTTATCTAGGTTTGCTCGGTACAGCAAACTGACATACATCATTCCATTGTCAGAAAGGACCTCAATGTCTACCATATTAAGCCTGCACGGGCAGGGCCCTCCTTACCATCTTGTCTTGAATTGTATTGTGATTGTAATGTCTTCCTTATATTGTAAAGCGCTGCGCAAACTGTTGGCGCTATATAAATCCTGTATTATAATAATAATAATAATATACAGCCTGACTACTGGTTAGCATTTGTAATTGCTAGACATACTGGTAAACACAAGGAGGTTTTGCAAACATTGTATAGATAATGTGGAACTGAACTTAGAAAGAGAAGGTTTGTTATGTTATTGGGAAAATTCAGAAATTTTAATTGTGCCTAAGCAGCACCCTGAAATATGTATCCCTTGTCTGAAATTTTACCGGGTCTACTCCTGTGGCTGCCTACAACCTAATAGCTGCACATCTAAAGTGTGAGATCTAAGGCACTGCTGCCTTTGACTGCTAGTCTCAGGAGATTTGGAATGAGATTTGGTGATTTCACTGCTATGCTGCTCACTGTTCTTGTTGGAGGCCCTGACATGAGGAAGCTAAAGCCATGCCTCTGCCAAGATGGCAACCTCCATACAGAGACAGTGCAGAATAAGATATGGTAAGTCAGTAATGGGGGACAGAACGGCTGTATGGAGACCACAGGCAATAGTAGTGACTAGTCTTTTGCACTCTGCTTGTCTTTTTTTGGGCATAGGTTCCACAAATTAGTTCCTCTTTAAGTCAGTCACACACACCCAAATTCACTTTTCTGGTGTATAGGGTGTCACAATAATGCATTTTCTATAGTTATAATTAGGTTGAAAACTCATGGTGGATCCCATTAGTGTGTCAACTTAGACAAAAGAGCCGACTTCTCATTACTTTTTAAAGGGTGAGAGATATGCATGTATGTGACCAACCTTTCTCTAAGTTGCATTCAGCTTTAGCAGTCTAAAGGAACCCTCTAAAATGCAGAAAGTGAACATAAGCCAGGTTAAGGGCAGAAACATTTTTGGAAACGCCCTTTGTTTGAATTACATGAGCACGTGTTTCTGGTTGCTATGGATTATTGCACATTGTCTTGCAAGTGTTTCGTATTGCTTGCTTAGGTATCCATGGACATGAGATAAGTGTTGTCACATTGACTTATTAGTCATAACTGGCCAATAGCAGTCAAGGAAGTAGTGATCAGGCAGCTTAGAAAGCTTTTTACGATCACTATGTATGCTTGGACAACTCAAATGATCAAGTTTAGGCTACAGGCTTTATCCACATACATCTAGCAGTGGCTGGATTGTGCCTGCATGGCTTACTGCTTTTTATTGTTGTAAATGGGCAGCTTTACATATGGACCAACATTTAGGTCAAAATAGTAAAAGATCTGTAATATGTTACATACTTAGCAGCATAAATTTTGCATCACTCCCCTTTTTGATCTAGTTTGTGATCTTAGCTAGATCTTTATTCTGGCCTGCATCTTTGATGAAGAATAAGTTCAGCAACTCAACTGATCCATATGCAGATATTTCAATGGAGTCTGGCGTTTAATGCTAAACAGCACAATAAACAAATATTGTCTATATACAAGAGCCATGTGTATTCTTACTTGATCCTTGGTGTGCTTTGTGTATTTCTTCCAGATCTGTGCAGTAATTCAGTGTGAAACTTTGCCTCTATGTAGGAGCTTGCTATAATAAAGACCAGCTACTGCTGCTCTATCTTCTTGTGCAGGGTAACTGGTCTTCTCTCCGCCCACTCTAGTACATTTCTGCAGACAGCCTCTAGTGGGTGGGGCCCCTAACCCCCTGTCACATCCCTGCTCTCTGCACAGGCTATGTACAGACAAGGTTTGCGAAGCATGTGGTGCTCACAAAGTAGATGTATATCTATTATGGCTACTTAGGAATGTTAAATTAAAGTTTATGTACCTGGACTTCAGCTTTAAATTACAGAAATTCACATTTGTATATTGTATAGTAAATTTTCGCAGTTTAAAAAAAAAAAAGAAAAGAAGTGTGTATTACAGTTTATAACTACAAATGCTCAAGTGTTAATATTATTGGCACCAATAATGTTTCCTTTGTCCTTTCTTATTCAAGCAGTCTTCGTTTTAAGACAGTACACAATAAAGTATCATATTATGTGATACATTAAAATAGAAGATATTTATAAGAGGCTTACTGTCATGTCCCTTGAGGAATAGTCTCTTTGATAGTGTACTGTATCTTGTAATGTACTGAGCCAGCGTTACTGTAAGACCCTAGAGAGGCTCTGTACTGAGCTGTAATATATTACTGTTTAATCCTATACAAAACCAACGATAAGTTGTCAACAGGTATAATATTGTGACAAAGCGTGTAATCCAATGTAAAACGTGTGATAAATTGTTTAATATATATGTATTTAACTCTGAAAACGATTGACGATCCTGTGATGGGCTGTGATATTGATACATTTCGCGAGCTAAATAAGAAATCATAATCATCATTGAGGCAATGGCCCTATCTTTTGATCTGTTGCTATAGATAGAGTATCTCCCTGGGGAATGCGACATAGATGTCTTTATTTGCTCTCAGGTTTTGATTAGTATTAAATGTAGCTAAAAAGTTATTCTCGTATTTTTTGTTTTGCTGTATACACAGTAATTATTTGGCTTGGTCCTGCACTTGTACTGCTGAGAACATCCCAGTGATAAATCTCGACTCAGCAAACATTTCCTGTGAACATAACAACTCACAACATTGCAAACAGAAGAAAAAACAGATTATTCTGTGTGAAGATATCGTTATTTTCTGCTGTTCTTGTGTGCTTTAAAGCTAGAATTAAAGAAGCACTGCAGATAGTATCCATGTTTGTATGATGTAGTAAAATATGACACATGTGTTGGTAGTTTTTAGACGGGGTGCTCCATCTACAGGCAGTGTATAGCACTTTCACTCTTGTCTTTCAAGTTAACAATTAGCATGTGTAAATGGCTGCTGGCAATAGTGTGTACAATAGTTCCAGGTTTGCAGAAAATGGCAAAGCCAGGTTATACTGCTTATAAATCCTGCTATTACATTTATGTTTTAACATCTTGTGTGCATGCATGCCTGAGAGCATTGAAGCTTGAATGAAATTCATCAATAGCACCCAATCCTCTACATCCATTGATTGAAGTATGCTGGCTATACACTGGTGCTCCATATTTCAGTGTGTTTATCATACAGGGTAAAGGGTGATACAAAGTGTTGTATGTGTTTTTTTTTTTTTGTATAGTGCTTTTTTAGGTAAATAACAAAATGATTTGTTCGAACTTTTAAGTGCTGAACAGATGATAAGCGAATGGAAT
Source organism: Nanorana parkeri (assembly GCF_000935625.1). Classification (NCBI taxonomy): domain Eukaryota; kingdom Metazoa; phylum Chordata; class Amphibia; order Anura; family Dicroglossidae; genus Nanorana; species Nanorana parkeri. The sequence goes on along the minus strand of NW_017306328.1, from coordinate 1,058,226 downwards.
ATTTTTGTATTCTGTCGATGACAAGGTTTTAAGTGGAGCTTGTATGGCCACCTTAAAATGTTTGTAAACTGAAATTCAAAAATGTTTACATATGAATAGTATCTGGCCTTATACAGTTTTCTTAGGCAATCAGTTTTTTGGCAGCAGTTGCAAAGTTTCTCAGCTAAATATCCCACCATTAGCAACACTTCCTCTTTCAGGTTGACAACCCTAAACCAATACCTTGCAATTTGTCAGCATGCAATGTGTGCTGCTTCAGATGGTCGTTGGGCTGCCTATCAAGAAGGCCAACGGCCAACTGAAGGAGTTTGCATAACAGGCTGCTATGTGCAAGGCATCAGCTTAGGCCTTGTTCACGCCAAGCGCGTTCCAGGAGCAGAGCAGAGCAGTTACAGACCGAAGCAAAACTGCACCCAATGTATTCCAATTGTATTTTTAGCTCCAGTTCACATCGCAGCGTTCAGTTCCAGAGCAGGTAAAAAAACAGCGGCAGGCCCTATTTTGCATGCATCAAAAATGCATGCAAACGCTCTGGAACGCACTGAAAGCCCATTTTAAACTACATTTTTATTTTTGTTTACCAAAAATGGCTCGGAACGCATCAAAATGCGGCAAAAAACGCGGCACAACCCACTGCACTCATGCAGATCTGCTCTGAATTTGGTGTGAACAAGGCCTAAGTGTTGCCTTACAATTAAACAAGAATTCCTATTACTGGCAGGTTCTCCACTTAATTAATTAGCAGATTCATAAGGAATGATTTGCTTACAAAAACTGTAAACGGTGAAGCATGATATCAAACATACTGTAAAATATTTTACTTACTGAAAAATGGTCTACATACACTTTAAGTCTTCAGCTCCAGAATTGCCCTGAAATCTCCTTACTTTGGCACAGCCATGCCCGGAGGGAAAAGGGTATAACATTTCTGCACCATGCGCTTTCGAATATATTCTTCTTAGGAATATATAGCGAACTCCAGCAATTGTGACACTGATAGCTCTTCTGAAAAAGCTGAACTTCCCTCTTGTCATGACTTTACAGGATAGAGTAGGGGACCTCCTACCAGGATCTTGGTGAGCAGTGAAGACTTCTAGATGATCAAAGCTTTCCTTACTACATCTGAAGGAGAGCACCCATTTTGGTTAAATTTACTGCTAAAGCATGAGGTTCGAGTTATATGTTTTATCCCATAAAATGATTACCTCAGTAAACCTCAGGAGTACTTTTATCTTGCTCATATTATGTTTCACCTTTTAATTTTAATATGGATTTCTCATGTATTTTTTTCCTTTGCTCATATCAACACATAACTTCATGGCTTGTTTTTACATCTTGGTTATTTCTGTCCTCAGGTTCTCCCATGCCATCCTCATCTGCTAGTCCTTCCGTTATTGAACATTTACATTCCCCTACTTCATCTCCCCATCTCCATGACAACCAGAGGTGGTTATTAAGTGCTAGTGCCAAGCAGTCAGTTCAGGACTCTGATGACGAGTTTAATGCCAGCACACATTTGGTGCATCCAACTTTTCTGTCAGAGAGTGCCCTGTGTCATGGTAAGCGTAGGACACCTTGTCCAAAGTTTTGTTCTATCCTCAGTGCATTTATTTATTTATTTATAGAATTTTCTTTTCTTTCTCTATTACTAGAACAAGAGTTTAATTAGAATATTCTAATAAAATGTGCTCAGTGTGTATTGTATTATCATGTATTGCTATTCTTCTTTAAGAGTTATCCAGCATTTAGAAGTGAAACACAAGATTTTTCCCAGTACAAAATATTGGGTCTCCAACTGTAAGACTCAAAAACATAGGACTTCTAACAATGTTGTTATTGCTCTCTGTGCCTTCCTGTCCCAGCGACATCCCCACCCACTTCATTTCTTGAGGGACAAATCTCCCCAAGGAAGATGTGGGTCATAGACGGAAAAAAAAAAAAGAATTTATAATTTCTCCCAAATCTCTAAAAAAAAAACAAAAAAAAACAACTTGGATATAGTTGCCATAGTTGCCATCCTGATACTCAGATCAGATCTTAAAAATGTTTTCTCTTTCTTCCATTGCAATGCTGTGCCCCATCTCATATGCTTCCCCTACTTAGTAATACTTGTGCTTCTATTGCATTTGTTTGTCATTCAACACTGATTGATTGAAATATACTGCATATTTATTAATGGGTAAGTAAACTATCAAAGTTTAATTACCCTTTTGCCTCTACCCCCTGAGCTCCACATAGTCGCCCTCCTTCGACTCAACTCCATACTTTCCTGATTCTTGCTATTTTGGCCCACCACAATTATTAAATCCTGCAGTAGGCCTCTTCTACCCAATGCTTGTGCAAGCTATTGGGATTTATCCTAAAACAGGAGACAGTGCCATAGAAGTCTATGGAGCCCTACTGTGCTTGTGATCAAAATGGGTAGAAGAGGCCATCTACAAAATATAAACATTGCTGTGGGCCATGGTGCCAAGAACTAGGTAACTATAGAGGTTTAGTTGAAGTCAGGGGTGTGAAGGCAAAAGGGTGAAAACATTTTGTTTGAACGTTTACATACTCTTTAAAGGTAACCAGCCTTTGCTGATCTCTTTCTGAAAATGTTAATTTCCTCTCTGTATTGCTGACCCTCTATTTTCAATTTGGTATAAATCACTGACCCAGAAAAAGTATGCAAATCCGAGGGCTATGACCTCACCTGTTGCATCCTTTTTTTCAGTTTTGTTCAGTATCAAAGACAGAAACAGCCAGACATTTAGAACTTTCTAAGGAGGGTAGCCCCCAGGTCTCTCTCATGGCAGCATTCCTTTAATTTTGTTTTAGTATAAGGCTGTGTAAGTGCCATTTCATTCATCTAGGCTGCAGATTAGGATAACTGTACTGCAATTATACTTGTTTGCTGCAGAATAGGTTTGCTTTAATCAAAGGTTTGGTTTCTACACTGTTCAAAGCACATATGCGATTAAGCAACATAAAAAATATGCCACCTATACCAGCTGCTTCAGCAGCATTCAGCGTACATTTGTTTGCCCAGAATGCCACAGAAATTAAATTCAGCCCCGAGCTAAGCAGCTGTGTACTTACCCTTACCCCCTGGCATCCTGCCACAGAGACATGTAACATTGACAGTTATGGTGCTACGGCAAGTTACAGAGCTGTCTATCAGCTTGTCAGTCACAGAACACAGTTACAGCTCATTAGGTGCCAGGGCACACTATTCACAATGGTCCATGACTGGGCAACAATGTTAATTCATATTATCTGTCTGTACAGTTTTATCAAGTTTCATTTATATTGTTTAGAAATCATGCACAAAAAAAGAAATCTAGAATTCGTGTTGGGTCCCATGAAATAAAAGATGTAAATGATGCTGTATGTCTTCTGTTCATGTCTGTTTATAATCATGAGCAGAATTATTGTGCAGTTAAACCCAAAGGTCCCATTCATCGGGGATGATGTTTGAAGTGGACACAACCATGTATCACTTCAAACATCCAATCAGGTGCTGTGAACTCTAAAAGATAGAAACTTTCCAGTATGCAATTCAGTATCTGAAACAAATGCAGGTTCAGTGTATGTCACCCTTTGTGTGTCTTTGGGGATAGCTATTTACTTTGGATTCAATAAAACAGAATTTCAGTCTTGGAAAAAGCAGAAACTTAGTTGTGTGAGGTTGCAGTGCACATCTTTTAGCTAAATTAATTCCACTAAACATACAGACAGAATTACAACATTTGGGGGATCTGGGAAGTTTTATGTTTTGCTAAAAATGGTGCCAGTAGCAACAATGTCATCAAATTACTCCTTCAACAGTTTTTCGAAGACGTGTTTAAATAAAACTAAGGTCACATTGCATTGATGGGTTTATTTCCTTGTAAACTGCTTTTTACTTATGGAATCAGTGAAGTGCAAAATTACATAAAGCAGAACCGACCAGATGTAACAGCATAACAGTGACGTACAATGTAATGAAAATATTCTAGAGAAACACATCATACCAATACACCATTATAATACTTAATGGCATAACACCATAATAAAACACCAAATCAATGGTACATAACATCATATTCCAATAAAATGTTTTACCATGGAGTTAGCAAAATCTGTGCATGGTTTGGCACAGTTATGGCACCTATGTGTTAGGAAGATACCAAATTACTTGGTATAAAATTACACCAGATTTTCTGTTGGTTCATTTAAAATCTGTCATATGTAGAGTAGTAATTTGCAGGCTGATTTACTAGAGTGAAGAAAGTGTGAATACTCACTTAAAAAGTCAAATTCTGTAAAAAAAAAAACACATTCCTTTTTACTTATTTCACCTGCAAATGATTGGATAATTGAATTTAATATTCACACAATTTATTGTGTGAAGATTCTTAACTTCTTTAGTAAGTCATCACATTTGTGCCATAGTGCTGGTTCACACACCTATAGACCTATTAAAGTCCTACACTTTTTTTCCTATGTCTAGCCCTGTACTGCTGTTTGTTAATTGCTAAACTGTTTTTGATATGCCTTAAAATGCCCTTTTCTGTTAATGGAAGGGTGCATCCTGCCTTTCTACTCTGAGCTCTATGCTGGAATAGTGAGTACTGGTCACATTCCTCATCACAAGCACCCATGGTTGCAGTAATAAGGAGGAGAGTAGGTGCTTGTGACCAATTCTTCCAAATTATGGAGTGCACTGGGCAGCCAATTCTTCTCAGGGGTTCCGTGCGGCCATCTTGGATTTGGGTGCCGATTGTGACTTCCTCATCACTCACAGCCAGCCCTCTACTGTGTATGTTCAAGATCTAGACTTCAGGGAGCTTGGACCTGTAGCCTCTGGGATGCCTGAAGTAATCCCAGGAGGTTACAGGTGACTGGACATCATCTTTACCTAGGAGAGGAATGTATATAGAGAGAGAGAAAGAGAAGAGCCAATAAATTGCATAGGTTTTGATTGACTGAAGGCAAACTGGCTGTTCACTTTGCAAGAGGATTCTCACTTTACAGGGGAATTTTCCCTTAGGTTAGTGAATGTGGGGAAGCTCTAGTGACTTCCATCATCCAACCATGTGCAAGCAAAAATACAGTTTAAAAAAAAAAATGTTTGCTTGTGAATGGGTATTTTTAAAGTGAAATATCACTATATTCACTAAGCTAAGGGAAGTCTCGTTGCCTTTAGTAAATCAAATACATAATATATGTTTTTAGAGTTGAACCAATTGACACTGAAGCAATTGACAATCGCCTATTCACTAAATGCCTTGCATTTTCCTCAAAGAATACACGACAGTCAAAGAATACAAGAATACAAGACAATATAATTAGACAAGAGATGATGTTACATTCCTACCCCCTCCTCTTTTCCTCCTATGACAGAATGCCTTCTGTTCTTTGAAGGCATTATGTGAATGGGCAAGTAGTGAGGAGGGGCGGGAATGTGACCGGAGCACGCCACTTCTCGAATAACATTCCCTTCACTCCCCTCAGTGCCCGGAAGCCGATCCTCAGTGCCGAAGCCGATCATTCTTTCCCAGAGTTCTGCTTTTATAAAACTTGGTGGCCTGCTTTGTTTAATAACATGGACATGATAACTGTTTTTTTGTTGTTGTTTTTTTTTTGGGTCATCTTTACACATTCCTGTTTGATAAATTTTCCCTTCTATGGTTTCAAGATATTTCTTCTTGTAGCAAATTCACAGACTTTGAGAAAGCTGAACTGCGTGTTTGGCTTTTTTACGTTGCTGTACAAATATAAAAGGAACAGGTGGCAGTTAATACAATGAAACAAAAATATATCAATATATTATTTTATTTTTTTTAAACCCACTGTTTCCTGGCTATAGACACGACAGTTCTTTGAAATGCTTTGCAATGCAGCATATTGCTGGCAACCTGTTCGCCCAAATCAAATACTGCTCAGAATATATATCAGCATTGCCAGGCTTTAGAAATCCTTTCAGATCTGATGAAGAGAGAAGGTTAGCTCCCAGGAGCTTATGAATATAAAGTTTACAGAGTACCATGGATGTAATGATACATTTCCTCTTCTTTAGATTTGAAAATGCCTGAAATTGTATTCATTATATTGCTTGCCTTGCGCTACACATGATATGCATAGCACATCCAGTGACCTGAAGGTGTCTTCTGCCCCTATAGTCTTGATTAAAGTTGTAACATTTTATCGTTTGTATGGAGATAGATTTGGACCCAAAGACACAGCACAATATTCCACACACTACTCCAAATAATTGCCTGACAGTGCAGGCTATAAAATCTTCTATTAATGTATTGTTTTATTAGTGGTCGTAGAAAGGGGTTTGGCAATTGTATGGATCAGGTGGAGGGAGCATGAGTGTTACACCTAGTCCCTTACCATCCTTTGGAAAGAGAATATACTGTGCATGTATCTTATTTAGTAAACATGTTTGCTGTGTGGTTAGAATTTTTATTTCTATACCTTTTTAGAATCACATATCTGTGCAGGTCAATGCAATTTGAAAGATAATCAGCCTTCAGCTTCAGTAGCTTTTTCAGGTAATTTAAGAAGAAATCTGCCAAGAAACATATAGGTTGTCAGTGCTGACCTCCTTTTACAAATTGCTTGTTGTTTAGCTCTCATTCTGATCCTCCGGTTTCAGTATTTTGACTCACTGAGATGGATCAAGGATGCAGTTGTCACGTATTGTGCTTTTCCCTTGGATTGAGCTGATGACTTAAAGGATTGAAATGAAAGGCAGCCGGGAAACTAACATTTTAAGAAGAGAAGATG
>NW_017306328.1:1024219-1051399 GCF_000935625.1 Nanorana parkeri | reverse complement strand
TAAATGTGTGAAAACATGTTTTGTCATGTTTGTCAAGCATCAGCATATCCGCGTGATCAGATTTGAAACTTAGTAGCAAGCCATATAGTGAGTGGCTGCAGCAAAGGTTGAACTGTGTTAGAAATTTGTGAACCCAGGCACCAGGATTTATATGAGTGTGTCGTCTTTGAGACAGCATCCTGTAAATTAAATGCTGATCCTGAATGATACTGGAACAAAAATGGTACTATTGTTTTGGAGAGGTAAGCAGATGAAAGCATTGCCAGGGGGAGTATTGTAATACTTGTTAGAGGTAGCAAATACCCATAAATGTTACACTCACACATTACTTAGCATGCATTTGCTTAATATAACAGGAAAAACAGGAAAAGCATGTGGATTTCCTTTTTTTGTTGCATTGGACCATTGCAACCATGATCAGTGGATGGTAGGTGCAAAGCTTTGGCTCCTCCAGTCCCTGTCCGTACCTCGGTACGCACCTCAGTACAGACTTGGAGAATGTAAGAATGGACTACAAGTGGGCTGATGTCACTGCACTTATATTCTGTTGGGAACTGTGTGGCTGATGGGACTTGTAGTGCCTCTGCATTTACAGATCCTGTCAACGGATCTGTAAATGAAGAACACGGTTGTGTGCTTAAGCTGCCAAATTCAAAAACTGACAGCAGCCTGCAGGGAGGAGAACCCCGCCAGTCAGATAAGTGGACGGGTGTGATGGGTGTGGGGACTGGCGATGTCACCATGTTTCAAGTTATACCCTAAATATGGGTGTAACATGAAACATGGTATTAAAGGTAAACTTTGTCTTTAAGCTTGTTGACATATTTTAAAGACGCTCTGATAAAAATAAATCTAGCAGTTGCAGAAAAGCTGTGTGACCGGGGAGGATAACTGCTTATTCAGTGCAACAAAGTTGCAGGGTGTAAACATAACATGAATTGTCATTGGAATAATAATTTCAGTGACGCATCTCCTTGGCTAAGCCCAGATGTCAGATACTAGGAAACGCAGCATGACCTGATCACAGCACACAATTGTAATGCAATTCTCTTGTATTATTCTATTCAGTTTAAATGCTCTCCTTCTATAAATGACTTTCAGCACAGATGCACAGATACTATATTCCATAGTATCTGTGCATTTAGCTGCTCAGATCCTCAACATAAACATTGACATTGGCAATAGAACAACTGTTCCTAAAGGAATATATGAATTGGGGTTCTATCGTATTAATGTGTAAATGGAGGATAAACAGATTTTGCCAAGAAAATTAAATATTTTTGTAGTACATTTTTGTGATTGACATACATTTTTTAGAGTTAACCTTCGGTAGTGCGCAATGAGAATTTACCAGTATATAGATGCAGAGAGCTAGCAATGCTCCATCCAACACCCGAGCATGCATGGGTACAGGCTAGGAGCCGTCCATGCTCCCAACACAGCAACTCAAAGAAAAAAGCTGCACACCGCATCCAAGTGACGACCAGCTTTTAATCCACAAGGCTTCCAACATACTTCCAACATACTGAGACCTCCTGCTTAGGAGCCGAATTTGCCATTTAATGATACTGTTGGTTATGTCCCATAACATTTCAGGCCCATAGCTGGAAATTAGGGATTTCTCAGGCAGTTTCTTGTTTTCTGTAGATTTTGGCAATCACAGTTTGAACTAATGAGAGACAAAATTACTTGTCTTTTCTCTTCCCCTGATGAGGAAGCTGCGTTCAGCTGTTTTAAATGTTTTACAACATTCAGTGCAGGTACTGGTCAAGGCTAAAAAATATGTATTCAGATTTACATACTGAAACACTATTGAAGTTAACTGCTGATTTGAAGTCTAACAAGTCTCTCTTTAAAGAAGAACTCTGGGCACTCAAACGTACCCTTGCAGTGTGGCTATCCCCGCACTGCAAGGTTTAAGTGCTTGTTTTGTTTAGGGGGCTCAAACGAAGCTGTATTGCTCACCTGTCCTCGGTCCCACCAGCTCCAGTTGGGCTGCTAGACTGGTCCCTGCAGTCTCTTCCTCCCTGGACCACTAAAGTCATCACTTCTTGTGCAGATCCATTGACCTGCATTAGATGTGAGGCTGCCGAGGGACATTCTATAGCCGAAGTGGAGGGAAGGAGAGGTGAGCGCCAATGGATTAGGATTTTTCTTTACCTGAAGTTCTTTAAAGTGGACAAAATGCATTAACATTGCATTAAATTCCTAAAATGTCACATTATATAGCAACAACATAATGTTTGTAATGACTGTACTGTGTTTCATCGTTTTTCAGCACAAAACATGTCAGAGGTGCCCTTGATCCTGTTTAATAAATAGGAAAAGTTGCTGTAGCCCAGAGTGCTGTGATTCATTTTCTTGTCTGTCCAATTTGCCTTATTAGCTTGAATAGTTCCATTTGCCCAAATTGCTTTGTGCACCTGGCATAACAATATGTCACAACCTCCAACCCCTAGTCTCTAGCTGGCAGAAGGGCATTTGGACTGGACCCTTTTCACTGTCATTACAGGAACATGTGTTTCAGCTGGGTGGAGGCACAGGTGATATAATTCAGATCCAACTCATATAGGCAAACTCATGGGCCCTTGTAGACCAGTAAATTAAACTTATCAAATATAGGTGACCTATCAGATCTATACAAATTCCTTTTAAGTGTTTCACTTTTTACTCTTTCAAGGTAAGTTATACTTTAGACTGAATGTTACTAGACATACATTAGACTAATATACTCTTGGCCTCATAAGCACACACAATAGTGTTGGTCATTAACAAACCCTCAGCAGTAAGAAGGTACAGTCCATACTCTTATCTTCCAACCTGCAGCTTCCCTGCAAATCTTGTATAGCATGTCAACAGGTGTTATATACATGCTGCAAGGGTATGTGCCCCAGGGCTGTTAAGAAACAAATTACAACAAGAGTCCAGACAGCTGGTGTCCTATAGATTTTCAATTCTTTTAATGTGTAAGTGCAGATAGCTCACTACCCAACTTTCTAAAGTAATAAAGAGGGATATTTGTTTTAGCACAAAGTATGTAGGCAAAAGACAGTCTCCTGCAATGGCCACAGATCATGAAGAAGCAAGTATAATTGGTTAAACCCACAAGTGCTTCTTTTCTACACTACTTTTCCTTTATAATTAACCAATTAAACCACAATATCTAAATCAGTGTACGTATAAAAAGATAATCTTAAATAAATATAATAGCTAATGTGTCAATAAGCATCCCACTGTGGAATTCACATACATTGCAATAAAGTGCAAATAGAATCCACAATATAAATTATTTAAAAAGTGTTATAAATATTCTTAAACTCCAACATCTAGTGTGGAGAGTTTCCTTCTCCCAGTAAATTATTCATCCAGGTGCATATGTAAGTGTACATAGATGCAAAATAGTGTTTCAATCTTCCATCATATCTATTGGCATGCAACAGGTTTCTGCAATCCACCATGCCCCAAAAAAGCCTTTGAAACCGCACTCACCGGAATTATAGGGCTACATTAAATCAACACTTTATCACTGGTGTTTCTCCTCTCAGTAAGATTTCCAAGTCCTCATGCAACACTAACACATAATCAGACCAAACCTTCCAATAAGAATCATAATCTAAAAGCTTTACATTTTCAGGATGCATACAGGACTTGATCTGTGGAAAGGCTCAGAAAAAAAGGTCACTTCCTCCTTTCACCTCTCAACTTCCTGCTTTCTTTCAGCCTCAATAACTTGTAAGCCCAAGCTCAAACAGAAATTAAAATCCCTCTCATGGTGTAGTATTTTGCAATTCAATTTGTATTAAGAAATAAAAACACTTACATAAAAGATAGTTCAGTAGTGTAAAGAATCCTCCATTCGTCCATTCGTACAAGTAACAGCAAGCCAGTATCAGGAAGCGTGTGTATGCTCCGCCCACCAAACACGTTTCGCCATCACAGACTTTTTCCAGTCTGTGATGTCTATATCCAGTCTGAGTTTTGAGTTTGTATGAAAGATTTAGTACAATATAACACTTTTAGTGCAATATAACACTATTAATAGTGCATTTTTATAGAGGTCTATAAATCAGACCAAAGAGAGGGATGTCTGAGGAGGGAGGAGGATGATGAGGGACAGTCCCTCCAAGTTAGGGACTATTGGGAGTTAAGCAGATGGCAATATCCATATATGAGGGTGAAGGCAATCTGTTCTGCTTTACCAACTTTTAGGTTGCTTTAAGGTGCTTTAAACACACCAAGAAATGTTTACTCTCTACAAGCGGTGCGTTTTTATAGTCTACAGTATCATGGCAGGCTGAAGTTACATTTTTACTGCAAAGTGTTATTTACAAGTGTTGCAAACCCAGAAACATCTTAACATCTATCCATTTTAATCCAAAACTCAAGTTCAGTTTTCCACAACACAGGGAAAAAACCATCTCCAGATGTTTTGCAAATATACATTTTAATTTACTCTTCACATTTATGTGGAAAAATATGGTTTCCGAAAGGATGTCTGAGTGATAGAAATTCTTGACTGACAGCTGAAGTTCCTTGGAAATGTCATATTACTGCTTGCCAATGGGAAATACAGTACCCGAACAAGTATCTTTGATTTTGCATAGTTTTTATTTGTTAGCCGTTTTAATGATGTTTAACACAACAAAGTAAAACTAACAGGGCTGGAAGTAGAAGTTTTTTTTAGAGGGTATTGGCTATATTGTCTGTTCCTCTTCCATGCATAGAGGGGCTGGATTACAGAATCAAGAGCAAAATATACCAGAGCAAGAGTAGAGTCTTTCAAATGAAACAAAAAATTGATTGTATTTATGTTACAGCTCCATCTGTAGCAGGCAGCTCCATACATTCGACTTTCATCTCTGCTTTTCTTGATCAGATAAGGAGGACTGGAAACAAAGAATGGCATTCCCTCCACCTTACTTATAGGGCCCATATACCATGCAAATGCTTCTGTCGTACTGTACAAAATATAACAATTGCAAGCCATTTTTTTTTATTTTAAGCCTCTGAAAAGTGCATAGGTACAGTTCCCCATATCTGTGTTATATGACCTATTTTTTCTACTAGAATGTGATGTCCTAAAGTGAATAACCCTAAAAAAGGGTGAGTCAGGTCATGGACCATAGTCCCTAACATAAAGTAATATTAAAATCAAAAGGTTTTGAAGCTATTTCAAATGCTCATTGTGACGGACCACCTGGTCCCCCGTACATCCACCCAAAATCAGTTTTCTCCACTCTGGAACCGGAAAATTATAACTACAGCCAAAACCTTCCCCTAATAACTAGGCAGGACTAGGGTAACAACCAAGGACAGAGGTAACCCCTTCAGTGCTGCTGGATTCACACTCTGGTCCAGGGCAGGATACTGATGTATAGGGAAACCCAGTCTCAGCTCCTCATGTATCCCCACATAACTTGAAAATAGGTCTCTAGGGTCCTCCTGATCCATGAAGCATAAATAAAGTGTCCCACACAGCCCAAAGCACCATGGCAAGCCCCTTTTCCAATCAAATAGAACTCCTCCACAGCCAAGGACCATAGTCAGTGGGAAGGAGGCACGCCTGCAGTCTCTTCCAATTAACAGAGTAACGGAGGCTTCCATCACACTCATTAATTCACTTAAAATAGATGCTTCTTTTGATGTTTAAAAGTTTGTTTCCCGCAGAATCAGCTGGTCCTCTGAGCAATGGTCCTGATATCCTATTTTGGGTGGCTCCTTTGCCTTGCAGGGTCCTATGGAGCCACCCTTGTGTGTGCCAGTAACCTGTGTGTGTTTCCATTAATACACAGGTACAGCAAGGCAAGACATTCTTCTGCCACCTGCTCCTTCCTACTCCTCCATTCCTTCTCCCAACTAATCAATGGGCAACTGCTGGACACTTTGTTGTCCCTTGTGATCTTGTACTGGACAGGAACTTCAGGCAAGCGGAGATGGGGGAGTTGTAGCCAATTGTTCAGAGACATAATAACTGTAAGGCCCCTTTCAGACGAGCGTGTCAGGTAGAGGATCCGTCAACAGATCCTCTCCTGATCACATCAGTGCAGAGTGAATGTCACCTCTGTGACATCCGTGTCAATACAGTTATTTCCTCCATCTTGCGATGGAGGAAAAAATGAAACTGCTGGACCCCATGTGTGTCTACGGGGAATCGAATGTAAACAGACATGTGTCCATTTACAGCAGGTTACCCCCGGTCCGACACAATCCGGTCCGTCGTTGTTTTTTCAGACTCAGCTGGAGCCACGGCTAACCTGGTTTAAACAGACGCTCGTCCGTTCAGACATGGCCTGCCCATAGACTTGCATAGAGCATGCAATCGGGTCCGGCTGAAAAACTGACAGCGGACCCAATTGGACAGCTCATGTAAAAGTGGCCTACTTGGGAAAAAATTTAGAAATACTTTGCTGGGAAATGTATATTTGTTTGATCTGGATTCATTATTGAAACAAAGGTTGAGAGTTTAATGCTTCTTCAAAGGTCACCCACCAGTCACAAAAGACATACAAACAAAGAAACGGTGACTTCATTATGGCGATTGATATCCTAAAAACATTAATCCTGTTAGAATGTAATTTTAGCTCTCAGAGCCAGAGATCGAGAACTAGGATTGGGGTTGTGTTTAAAAACTGGATGAAAAAAAGTGTTTTTGGTATCCCACAATTAGAAATTAACTTCAATATTTTAACCTTAACTCCACAAAAAAAAACCAATTCTCTCTTCCCTTCCTTTGATGTATCTGTATGGCAGGACCATTTATTGGTCATAGTAAATCCAGAATTAAGTAATTTTCCTTCTAACTTTTTTTCCTCATTGCTGTGGCATGCTGTCTAAATATATATTTTGCTCTTGCTACAGGTTATCTGCAACTCAGAATCAATATTTAACACCGCTATGGCATTTCAACCCTAAGTGTACCAGTGCCAGTTTAATAATTGACATTGAATGAATTCATTAATCCTCAGTGAAATGTCAAATGTGTTACAGAACTTGTGTTGCTTAAGAAAGTCAGTCTTTTGATATGTAGGTATGCTTTTAAAAAGAAACATGGCAGAGCACTTCCATACTAGGTGGCAAGTATTTTTAGATATGATGGACAGCGGCTATGCCAAACTTTAAGTCTCCGGTTACTTCTTTTCATGCTCTACAAATGCAATGCCATTAATCTAATCTATCCCTAAGAGGCCTGCAATAGCTCTTCAAGCAGCACCTCCTCTCCACTTGGGAATGTTTTTAGTAGGCTGACATTATAATAGCACAATAAAAGTTACATAATGCCTGCTACTGCGTGTTATGACCCCTTTGTATTGGTTTTATGCCTGTCCGCCCAAATCATCTTTAATTTAATTTCTAATTCTAACATAATCACATGAGAATAGAAGACAAAGATTATACTTTTGCTATAAACATTAACAGTGGCTACTGTAAGTGATAGTTTTACATAAAAGTCACTCAGTGATGGTATTTATTGTGAACAGAACATATTTTTATTGGTTAGATTTTGGTTCTGGGCCCCTGAGGCCACTTTTCTCATGCCACCCTATGACTACAGATCATGTAATGAAAATACTTTTTTTCTGAGCCTTTCCACAGTATGCATCCTGAAAATGTAAAGCTTTTAGATGATGCATCGTATTGGAAGGTTTGGTCTGATTATGTGTTAATGTTGCATGAGGACTTGCAATATTATTTCCTATTCCCATGGCTCTATTATGTCACTGCTTTCTAGACATCTGATGGCTGCGTGTTTTTTTTTTACTTTTGCTTAAACTGCTTCCTGCAATTAAGCTTGAAATTTATGAGCAAAGGGCACCACATTTAATTACGTTTAGTTTTTTCTAACAGCATGCAAAAGGAAGACATGTTATGCAGGCAATATAGCACACATAGAAAGTAAACTGAGATCACATTGCCCCCCCCACACACACACCGGCGTACTGTATTATTGCTTATACATAGTAAAGTCTCCCTGGCCCATCTATTCCAAGTAACCATATACAGTCGTACCTCGGTTCACAAACTTAATTAGTTCCACGATTCCGGTCGCTAACAGAATCAAACTGTGATCAGACCGCAACCTCGACTAGAGGAAGCCACGACCATGTGTAGTGTAAAATTGATCAACAATTGTTGGATCACTTACTTACAAATGCAGATTGTTTGAAAAGGGATAACTCTTTATTCAATGATTTGCATGAATTCGGGTTCAAATAATCTGGCAGATTAGCAGATGATTGCCTACTTTTTTAAGTAATGCAGAATTTGTGGTCCAATAAGATAGTGAGTTTTCATATACAGTATATGGTCACCTACACTGGAAAACTGCTATAGCTTAAGTGGTTTCAGATCCGCATGAGCCCACAAAGTCGAAATGGGTCCAAGCTACAGTGCACTTTGTGCCCATGTTAGTGAGCTGGGGTCCTACGCAAACTAGAGAAGCTGTTTACACTATACTTTGAAAGCTACATCTCCAATGACCAGGAACTATGGAGGTATGTTTTGTTGCTTAGGAAAAAAAATCTAAAATCATACAAGTTATAAAAAAATGAATTAAAAAAAATAAGAAAAATAGTATGTGTGTATGTAAAAATAGGTCCTGTGTGTTCTGTGAACAGACTGACTGAGAAAATAGCTTGCAACGTGAAAATGATGTGCTAAAATTTATAAGCTAGCCTGTCAAGCAGGTATATAATCAAAAAACCACTCCAACACACATAACATATGTAGAACAAGCAGTTTTTACATATTCCACCAAATGAATCTGCTTCAAAGGTATCAGACTGCAAGCAGAACCGTATAAATAATTGACGTTGCACATTGCATTAAAGTTTGAGGTCTCCCGTACAGCCGTCCACTTCTCTTTACATGTCTGTCTATAGTGTTTACCATTCCATAAATGTTGTACCACCATTTTATCTGTTGCTGGGCTTTCAGATGTAGTCTGCTGAGTCCTGTGTCCAGGGCTCAATAATGCTTTATATGATTGCTCAGCAGGAAGCTGCATTTTTTTTTTTGAAAGAGGTGGGAAGCTATTGTCTATAAACAGGGAGCCATACATGATTTTCAGCGAGCAATATTCCTCTACGTTTGTTTCCCTTTCTGCATTCTCTGAGTATCTTTGTCTGGATGCATCAGTGACATGACTCATGCTGTCACCAAGCCATTAGAAGCACACTAAAGTAGCGATGGTAATTTTGAAAGGATGCAGCAAACTGGCTAGAAGACACATCAGGCTCCCTCTTGCTCTCACTAGACCCAGGATTCCTATTGTCAGATGCACTGGGCATGAAAGCAGCAATTTTACAGCACAAAAACTCCAATAACATTTACTGCGGTTGGCTGAGATTGAAATGCACACAGTCACTGCCGAGTCGTGGTTGCTTAAGCACCAGCTCCCCTTGGCTTTTCGCCAGTTTGTGCATTTCAAAGAGACAAGTCCTTTAAAGAAAGAGTTTTTCCTTCGAACTTGCTGTGGGGCAAACAGACTGCTCAGGCATAGGTTTATTGCATTACATACTTGACTATGCAGAGTGGAATGCGGTGACATAATTGGGAGAATTATTGCGATCATTTGAATAAGTATGAAGAATTTCAGCATATTCCACACTACACTAAACTGAAGTAATATTGCCTGCCGAGGTTTTTTTTTTTGCTCGGCACTGGACATTGAACTCGTCTCTATTGATTTGTAAAAGAAAAACACAATACTGTCTTCGTAAAGAAGACTGAGAGTGTAGAATTGTGAATTGTTGATCACCTTCAGTTAACCTCTACACCCCCAGAAAGTAGGTTTAGCAAATTTGACGTCACCGCAGCTTTGCTGAGATTTTTGTGATCATATTAGCATTATTATCTGTAGAATGCTACAGTCTTTTTTTACCATGTTAATGGGTAATCGTTGAGTTTAAGGGCTAGGGTTATGTTTAGGATAGGGATTGGGCTAAGGGTTAGGTTTAAAGTATATCTAAACCCAACAAAAACATTTTATATATATTGCAGCTTACACTGCTGATAACATTGCTTAAGACTTCAGTGCAGCACAGCAAGTAAGGAGTTCACTAGATTTTGGGAGGATATTTGTTTGGGGGGGAATGAACGAACAGACATGACAAAATAACACTTTCAATGGGTTATTAAATAGAGAGTACACCAAAGCTTTGCACTTTAGCATGGTATCACACAATGCACTGCATGCTAGGTCTGCTGGTGCTTTCTATTGCAATTTATGGCACCCCAATCCACCTAATGGAGGCCGTTAGACATCTTCACATATAGTCGATGGTTGTGAAGATGAATGCTGATACGTCAGCAATATCCATTATGATGGTTGTGCAATCATGTAGGCTGCAATGCATGGTGCCGCTGGGTATCAATACCGCAATGCCATGCGTTGCATTGTCGGGCAGTGCACTACGCTGTGCACTGGGCTGTTAACACATCAAAATGAATGAAAGGCATGACTCTTTTCAAAACACAGTGCATATATCTTGCATTGTTGTTGACTGTGGTGGATTGAGCTCTACTGTACAATGCAGTGGGGGTGTCATTCAGAATGCGAGACACAACAACAAACACACCATGTAAACATGTTCATTTTAGCACACTTTGCCACAGTGCTGAAGTGTGAATGGGCCCTCAGAAAAACTTTTTCTACCAAATGATGTAAACAAAAACAGAGTTTTGGCCAGTGTCTAACTCTGTTCTTAGTCTGACTTGGTAATTTATATGAGTAGAAGCAATACAGTAATCCAATGTTTTTGTTCCTGTTTGTTTTAAAGGAGAACTATGAGGTGAGTGAAAATCACTCATCCTCATAGTTTGAGCCGACGTGTGACAATTAAACTGTCACACTTCGGCTCAATAAATCGGGAAGTGAGTGAACGCATACCATACCGTTGCTCAATCACTTCTCGATCATCCCCCTGCAGAGAGCAGCGACTGTTAGTCACCGCTCCCCACAGGGATTTCCCCCCTCCCTGCTCCGATCCTCCAGCGCTGACTGGAGGAACAGACGGGGAGGCGCGAGCAGAGCTGGATCTGCCTATAGATAGGCAGAGTCAGCTGTCATTCACACAGCAGGGTTGTTCTCGACAGCAATGTCGGGATCCGTCCTGGCTGCAGCGGTCTCAGTATACAGCGAGCTTTAGGGCCAGAAATGTTGATGTGTCTGGATTCAGAATAAATCTGATGTGTGTATTCATGGACTACCAAGCAGAGGGTAGAGGAGCATGCTGGCAGTTACATAAGACCTGTACTTTGGGCATGCCATTGCTGACCTATTTCTGAAAATGTTATTTGCTTGTCTCCAATACTTTTTGAGTTGCTGATCCAGAACAAGCATGTAAATTAGTGATATCATAACTCATGGTCTCCATACCAGTTCTGGGTTAGTGACTTCATAGGATGAATATTGAAGCCGTTGAAATTGAATGAAAGGCAACTACCATTTTCAGAAGAGGAGGTCAGCAGTGGTAGCAATTATATTTCAGCATAGGTTTCCTTTAATGTAACTAAAATGGAGAGGTTTGAGGGGGTGCTGTTATTACAATGGGGTTGTCACCGGAAGGGAATGTGACATCAGAACTTGGTGGTAGGACTAATGGAAACTGGATCTTTGAATTGCATTGCTGTCTGCTTCTAGCTTTAGGAATATTTGGCTAGTTGCTGAAACCAAGTCAGTCTTGAAACTAATAGAAAAAAAAGTCTTCTAAGATGCCTTCACTGTTATATTCATAGGATATTTATTCACGTAACTGATGTGTAATTAGAAACATAGGTCAACCGACTTGACTAGAAATAAGCCTAGTGCCAACTCTAAAAGTCTCAAGAGCCATGTGAAATCCAAAGTAAGTGCTAAACACAGAGCAACCTTTTGTGAGTCAGCGTGATAGGATTAGGCCAATTTGTAATGGAGATTTGACCCATATTGAGAATGATGTGAACACTGTAAGAGTTCAGTTACCTTGAATAAATGGAGCAAAAGTCTTCCTTGGCACAGGGAATCAGCTTGACAGCGCATTAGTTCCACATTGGTTCCAGTTTATCGATTTCTAATTATCTCAACATTCATTAGAATTCAGGAAATTGATGTCAGACATTCTATACTAAAATTAGTGTCACCCTGCAACTGCTCTTGATATGTTGGCGGCAATTACACATAGTATATAGGAATAGCACCATCTTGATGTTAATGCAGCCTTTCCAGCCAAAACACTTATTGATCTGTTGTGTTTTGTTTCTTTTCTTAAATAGTCAGCGGTTTTAGAGCTGAAACATGTTATTTAACACCCACGTTTTCTCTCCTGAGATGTACTAGTGATGTCATCAGATGTAATTAATTTTTAATAGTCATTATCCAATAGCTATAACAAATGCATTCTGACTGGCAGCCATTTTGTTTGTTCAATCAAAGCAAACATATCACCATATCTATCTTTCATGTTAAATGTATGCATGCTAAGTAATGCGTGAGGAAAACTCTTACAGGTATTTATTACCTCTCATTGAGTTCATATAACTCCCTCTGACAGTGATTCTATGTCTTCAGAAACCTGGCACCATATTTGTTAATGCAT
Organism: Nanorana parkeri; assembly: GCF_000935625.1. NCBI lineage: Eukaryota > Metazoa > Chordata > Amphibia > Anura > Dicroglossidae > Nanorana > Nanorana parkeri. The sequence goes on along the minus strand of NW_017306328.1, from coordinate 1,038,824 downwards.
CATCTAGAGTCAACTTCTTCTTTCAGGTTATAGGTGCTGGCTCAGGGAAGACACAAATCATACATCATGATGCAAGTGTTACACATGTTTTTTTTAGTTGTTTTTTTGTGTGCATTTTTCAGGCATTCCCATTGAAGTTTGTTGGGGCCAGAACCCTCGACTCTGCCTCAAAAGAAGCTTATGTACTTTCCTGAGCTACAAGCACGTTTAGAAGTGAACAGGGGCTATTGAAAAAAAAATGGGATCGCTCCTGTTGAACATTGTAGCACTTAAAGGAGAACTATGAGATGAGTGATTTCCACTCACCTCATAGTTCTAGCCGACCTGTGACAATGAGACTGTCACAGGTCGGCTCAGTAGATCGGGAGGTGAGGGAACACATACCGGGTTCCCTAAAAAAACATTTGAGTATGAATGGGACCTAAGTGTACTTATGTCTCATACATTTCAGTTCTGAGGTGCAGTCTCCCAGTCTGTGACCAACTAATGTAAAAATCCATTACACTCACACAGCTTAAGCTGGCCATGCTAAGAACCCAGGTTAGATTCTAGCTCAAATAGCCCATCAAGCACAGACAACTGTCGATTTCGATAATCATTCATTAACAATACTAACTCACCAAATTTTATGGATCGACAGAATTGATTTTAATTTGCGCATGTGCAGCGTTCTTGCTGCAATTTCCTTCTTACAAAAACGCCATTATTCCATCGATTTTTCATTTGATTCGAAAAAGTTTTCCAGCCTGACCGTACGAGGAAATTCGAGCGGGATTACAGTATAATAAATCGTTGGTGTCCCATCAACTGATCAATTATCGTTCGAAAGACCATTTGTGGAAGATTTCTGAACGAAAATCAAAGCGTGCAAGGGGACCTTAAGTCTCTTGCTTCCTCTCACTTTGTGATTGGCCACTGTAAAAATCCACCAAACTTCCACATCTCAGTTCCCTTGCTGCCTTCATCCTGTGACCTGCCAATGTTAATATCCATTACCACCAGGAAGCACTTCTTAGGCAGAACTGGTGAGATTGTGCCATTTTAATAATAAAAGTCAATATGTTTGACTGTTGCTGTATATTGTGACATGCCAAGAATACATTCATTCTTATATTGTTAGTGATAGACCCACATTAAAGTGCATTGAACACAATCGATAAGCCAATTTTGTGTGTAGCTTTATAATACCCAGAGCCCACCCTATTTTCCCAAAGCCCATCTCCAACCAAAAAACGTTTTTTTTAAATGTGGAATGAGGGTAAATTTAAGCACAGACAATAAAGTGTGGAGAAGTTAGAATCTATATCACGTTTTTATTGTTGTCCTTTTCTTCAGATTTCCCAGCTCTTCCTATCCAAGTGACAGGTGTCAGACAGAAAGGGATAGAGGTAATATGTCCCTAGGAGACACACAGACAGCATTTAAAATCCAACAGAAGTTTCTTACCTTTCCCAGACTATCCAAACCTAAAATAAAGAAAATTGGCTGAAATTGCACTTTAAGTTCTAAAAGGTAACAGAAGGCATTAAATATTACTACAGAAAGAGCTGAACCAGTATCCCATGTCAGTTGATCTTATGACCAAAATTGTCATGGTCAAGTCATGTTATCGTTGCTAATTTGATAAGATGCTCTGTAGCAGAAGCATCTAATCACATGTAGCAGAAGTCACATGACCAGTGCCTAGGCTTTTTGACATCTGGCCAGCTGCTGATATCCTGTAACAAAAGTAGGTATTTCATACATTCCCTTGTTTTTTATCGATTTAAAAGGTTGCATTGGTTGGATAGAACTACAGGAGCTGCAATCTCTAAAACATTGTATATTGTATATTCTGAGGCTGGCACCCTGAGCCTGGCTTCATTATTTAGAGAGTCACTCACAATGGAGTATACAGAATAGATCAGTATGACAGTTGAAGCATGCACTTTAGAAAAAAGTCAGAAAATAGTAGCTTCTATATTTCTTCTCTAACAGGTTCCCTTCAAAGCTGACCTCCACACCATTTTGCCCATTTATGTATTCATTAGAAATAACTAAATGTACTACATGGAAACAGCAAATGTTCCTGAATCTGTCTCACCGGTATCTTGTTAACCCTTGCACAGCAGCATCACACAAGTTAAAGAACAGTCAGCAGTATAAGGCCTTATTACTTGCCGTATTAAGCAGGGGAGGTTGGATCCTAATTCTGGCTAAACATAATCATAAATCCCTTGGCAGGTAAAACAGTTCACAAATATGTATTTGTGTGTATTCAGTGGAGTTTAGTTTTAAGGGAGTTGGATGAACAATGTAGCAGTGGAGGGGTGGTGGTGGTGGTGGTGTCTTATTTTACATTAGGGTCACTTTCACTTTTTTTACATTAGGGTCACTTTTTTTTACATTAGGGCCTTGTTCACACCAAATGCAGAGCAGATCCGGTAAAGTTTCTGCACACGCAGTGCAGTGGGTTGTGCCGCGTTTTTGATGCGTTTCTGCCGCGATTTTTTTTTAAGTTTAACATGGGCTTTAAGGCACTTGCATGCGTTTTTGATGTGTTTTTGCGTTTTGCATTCGTTTTTGATGCATTCTAGAGCAGGTAAAATAGGGCTTGCCACAGTTTTTTCACCTGCTCTGGATCTGCACGCTGCGATGTGAACTGGAGCTCAAAATACCATAGGAATACATTGGACGCAGTTTTGATCCGGTCTGCACCTGCTCTGCTCTGGATCCTCTGGATGGACATTTTGTAGCTTATCCAAGCCTCTTCTTCAGTTCTGATTAGAGTCAGGAAAAATACGCCAGCAGTTATATCCAAACAGGTAGTGCAGGCACTGTAATCTAGTCACTAAGGAAAGACAGATGTCAATTGTCTAAGTAAAGAATGGATGGTGTGAAACTTGTGGAACCTCCATCCTTGGTGTTAAGAAGGCTGTATAGGTGTTAAACATTTGATTGACATGGCTGAAGGTGTCCTCCTTCACTGCTATTTTTGCCACACTTTTCAATGAAGGAAGATCACATTATTTTTCAGACCCTTTTTTGACAAGTGTAGAGTTTCCAGTTACAGTACTGCATATTTTAACCATTCACAAAACACCTATGATGATTTTGACGGGGGAGAAAATCTGGTTTTAGATCAAACTCATCAAGAGCATATTAGCTTTGTGAGATTTGAACCCAGAAGCCACAGGTGCAAGGCAAAATGTACATAGCCATTTACTCACCTACATTTTAATTGTACTGAGTTATAGAGGAGGGATGTAATAATCATGCCAGTCATTGTATACTTTCACCTTCATTTAATTGGAAAGCTGGTGGCATGTAACTATTCTAAGCACATCTAACTAAGAGTATTAATGGAAAAGAAAAAAAACATTTTGTTGCTACCTTTCTGACACCTCATGGGGAGTTTTACAACACCTTGTGACAAAAATGTCCCTGAAGGCATGCCAAGTAGCTGATAATGTTCCTTTGATCACTTACCAGCACCATGAACCGTACAAGAAATAATACAGTGTGGGATTCAGTGGAATCCTGGCACCCCCTGGTCACAGCCAGTGATGTTGAAACCACATGTTGCTCGCACACTGTGGGATGGAGATGTTGGCATTAGAATCTCAACAATCAAGACATCATGTCGTTTCAGTAGAAGTTTAATATCCTTACACAGCAAGGGTTTTTAACAGGCGGTAGCTCTTATTAGTCACTAGGTACCTATATTTTATTTTCTTTGTTCTTTTTTTTCCCCTTCTCCATTTCATTAAAAGTGCTTACTTTTCTAAAAGTATGCGAATAGCTGTTTTTGCTGACAGAAAAACACAAATAATGTATAAATATATTGCTCTATGTTTGTTCCTCTTCTGTGGCAGATGAAGTACAGTAATGTGCTTTTTTCATCTAGAAATGGTTGTGTGTTGACAGATAGTGAGCATTCCTGCATTTTCCCCATATATCGGAATGCACATTGTACAGTACTGTGATTAATTACAGGACATACAGAACTGCTCGTGAATTTTATGCCTTCCTGACACACAGTAAATGTATTATTAGGCTCGTAGTCGAGTCTGGCCTTATCTCTCTGGGGATGATTGCACTTTAACAGTATTCTAGTAGGATGTGAAATAATTTGATTAAAATAGTTACACGTTACAGCACGTTCTAAATCTATGGGCTAAAGTGGCAAGAAACATAGATTTTCCTGTGCTTTGTGACCAATTTAATCTTTACTTGTGATAACTGGACAGCGTTGCAATGATAGCACGTATGTAGCAGAAGAGATTTTCCTTCATGTATGAAAAGCTGTGCAACTGTTGAAACATTATTCCTTTCTATCGTAGAAAAAGGGAATGGTCCTTTCATCCAGCATGCCCCAGTGTTTTCTGATGCTTCTTTCATGTTAAAAAGGTACAGTAAGGTTTCACATCAGTCCTGCTGGCTGCATCTTTGGTGCATTTCCTACAATACACTGACATGGCACCACACAAAAAAAGCATTGGTGTAAATGGAGTCTATTTTGAGGGTTTGGTTTTCTCAGAAATAACAGGCCGATGACCTTTATCTCATTGCCCGTCTCTTAAATCAGAACAACCGCCAACAATAAGGTAAACATTAATATCCCATTAAAATGTAAAGTAAGTAAACCAGCCTTTACTGCACCATTCAGCTTCGACCCAGATATTTTCCCTGCAGTACTTTTTCCAGCCACTAGATGTCCTCAGTCTAATGGCCATCATCACCAAGCCCAGCTCATCCTGGACCCGCCCCCAGCCCGTGGCTAGAAAGTGAAAGGAAAAGCAGCACAGTGATGAGCTCATCTCTCTGTCACTCTGCTTTCTCCTCTTATCAGCATGCTTCTTGTGAGTCCATGTACTGATAGGTCTTTGGTACTGCTTCTTCCTCTCATAGGAAAGAACTATTTATTTACTATGCTTCTCAGCTCCATCTAGGAGCTTTAATGCACTATTCAACTAAAATTACAGTCGATCTAGAAAAAATAAAAAGTTGATGTCTCCATTCGCACAGAAAAAATGTACATGCAATTTTGCAAGGTGAATGGCTCTGCAAATCGTTTATAAATACACCCCTAAATGGCATAGTCCTCTGTGCTTTGAAGTCCCAGGTCATTTAGGGGTAATTGGTAATGTTTTTGTTTTTTTTACAGTTTTTCTAATGTTTCATTTACACTAGTACATAAAGAAGGAAGTGCGAGAGAACAAATAGAGAACAGCGTCTCATGTTTCAGTTTTATAATTTATAGTTGTAGAGAAAAGTTTTGGAAGAAACCTATGGAGGGAGAAATGCACAAATATAGATTGACTTTTATCAGCAGATGGGCACTGCAGGACTTAGCCTGGTGTATGTGAAGTTTTATCCCAGCACCAGCTGATTGCTTGTTGCAAACTTACAAATAGGAAGAACTTTTGTCCAGGCCCTGCCGTGCAGACACTTAAGGAAGCACAAGTGGATGCCGTATAGAACAGGGCATCCCAATTCTCTAAATGGCCCCAGCATTTCCATCAGCCGCGTACAGCTGGACCTTGCCTGTAATTGCTGTTTGGATGAGATACTCAACATGGGGTTTTGGAGAAGCTTGGGTATGTATTGTTTTCAGACAGGAGAGTTGCAAATTTTGATAGGCTCATGCAGTTCACCCATTTCTTACTCACTGCTGGCTTGACAGCGGGCAATGGCGACAGAGGTGATGAAAATGTGAAGGCACAAAGATATTGCTTCTGCGACATACCTTCACAGTGTAACAGGGGGTGAATTAGGTCTGTAATTGTAAAACAAATCACTGCTCATTATGCTCTTAGTGTGAGGCTGCATTCATCTCCCAACAATATAACATAGCACGTTTACAAAAGAGTAATAAAACCGGAATTTCTTTCAGCAAGCAGTACATAATTGGAATATCTTTCATTTTCTCATAAGCTTTCAGCAAGAATTCCCTATATCTGCATTTTTACCACTACAAGAATCCCGACCCTTATCTAGTTGTATCTAGTACCTGATCCCAAAGAGGCTGGCTCTCATTAACATAATTACCACCTGAAAGCCATTAGGAAATCAAGTGGACAGATGTCCAGGCTAGATTTGGTAAACTAATTTAACGAAAGGTGTCCAGTGGAACATTAACATCTGGACTTGGAAATGTGGCTCTTTAATTAGAGAGATGAACCAGAAGAGTAGATAGAGGTGAGACAAAGCTGCAACTTGTCTTGTTTTTTTATATTATTTTCACTCTTCTTCTTAATGTACACCGTTGTAGTTGAAACTTAGCTTAGTGTCTTTTAAGAAATGTCTTCTATATTCTATGCAGTATGTATTATGTACTCTGTACTTCTTCATCCACATTCAGTGCACTATGTGCTTAAGGATGGCTGCAGACTGACGTTTTTTATCAATGCATTTGGTAAAAATGATATGAACCACTCATGGGTGCGTTTGAAGCATGTGCATGACAGGCAGAATATTTGTAAGTTGAATGGTTAGTTCAACTTTAAGGATTTTTTAACTCCATATACATTACAGTTTACATGCCAAATTAAAATGTTCTTACTGCTCCTAATGCTGCTCTTGTGGGCTGTCTTTCTCCATCTCGCCTACTTGACAGGATGGACTGACCGTTGGATGCGCGGGCCCAACCCCTCGCTTTCTCTCACAGCAACAGCTCAAGCTCAGCATTCTGCAAGTGAGACAAAAAGCAGGCTGGGTATGTGTGGTTAGGCAAGCTGAGGTTTTATAGCAGAGTGCTCGTTTGTGTGCTGGGGCTGTGCATCTATGGACAGGGAGAGCCCACAGGAGTAGCATTAATTGAATTGAAATGATGGTGTAAATGGTATATCACTTCTGATAGTAAGGACCACCTTGCAGGGATTTTTTTGCAGAATATATTTATATCTTTTATTGACAGAACACAATGCTTTGATAAATATAGTTTTAAAGTAAAATTATCCGTAGCCTTTCACTGGCAGAGTGGGGTAGCACAGGGAAAGTGACATATATGACAGTCGCACAACACAAATTACATGTCTGGCTCTTGGAGGGGGCCCTGTGCACTGAAAATATGGAGGGCATAACTCAACACTCTCATACATTTGAAGTTTGTATTATTATTATAGGTTTTTCAGCCTGTCTAGCATTTTAACCTCATTTAAAGTGTATGCTAACCCTATCTTTAAAAAGTTAGTTACCAATTCACGTAGTCCCTCTTTAATCCCTAAGTGATGTCTTAATTCTCTAATCCTCTAATGTTATTTCTACAAACACAAAATACCTGGTGATCCTGCCAGTCCCCTCAGGAAACAGTCCGTTCCTGCTTGCAGCTGACCATGCCAGCCACTGAAGAAGATTTGCCCTAGTGTGGACAGTTTGTGTCTCTTGTTGTGAAACAGAAGATACAGGACACTGTACTGACATACATCACGCCTGTAGTCCCGTAGCCAGAATACAGCTGCCACACCCTCACTTCGCCCTCCACAGTGTGAGTACCATGACTTCTGGCAGGGATTGGCAAGCGATGTCAATCATTTCGCCTACAGCCTAAGTGGGTTTTTCACTGAGATACAGGTCCTCTCCTGTACCCGTGACATTGGTATCTTATGCATTCCCTACCCCCAGTCCACAAATCTGCGGGAGTGGAGTGGGCTGAGCAGTGACATGATAGTTGAAATAAATGGTTAAAAAAGGTAATTTTTTTTTTTTTTTTTTAACAGGCTTTAGATCATATATATCAATAGGATATTTTCTTTTCATTAATTGCCTTGACATATACTTTGAATTATATTCAGTATCATATTATGGTATAACAGAAGACCATAATTATGATAATAATGCTTTATGCTTGATTAGGCAATTTCAGGTATCACTTACAGCCCAAATGCAACTGGTCGGCTGTGTCAGGTTATATTTGCTGCTTGTAGCCCTACTCGGGAGATTTTCCCCTACATCTTGTCAGCACAGGAAGTGATGAAAAAGTATCCAATTAAGACAAAGGCAGGCATTAGAACAGAAGGAAGGTATCAGGTCCAGCTGCAGAAGCTCACAGTCAGAGTAAATAGTGGTGTGTTACTTCACCTATAGCAGCCACTGTTCCCTTAGGCTGATTGCACCTACCGGTACTTGTATGTCCCCAGGACTTGAGCTATATGTTCTGACTAAATAATATCACAGGCCGACCCCAGGTACAAAGCAGATGTATAGATTGCAGGCTGAAGTCAGAACTTGTGGCAGAAAGAGAATGTTTCAGGGACAGGCGGAAGTCAGGACGGGCGGCAGGTAGAGAGTAATCCAGGGACAGGCTGAGGTCAGGACTGGCAACACAGAGACTATTCCAAGCCCAGAGCCCTGGGCTTGCGATGCTTACTTAAAGCTTAAAAAAACAATCCCGAGTCTCAGGGGTGAGTGGCCAGGCTCATTATCTCACAGCTGACAATAATTCTAGGATAGGTGCAGTCACGGGCGGTTTTACTCTCTCTGCTAACCCCAGACCAGGTTCCTTGATTTGCTTTTTGACCTGCAGGCTGCATACAAGTAATCTCAGTGACATCATCAAGATCACTTGTACAAAATGAGCATCAACTTCCCTGCTCTACATTTAGCCCTGCTTGCCCGAAGCAGGGCTAAATGCAGAAACAAAATACCCGCCTGGCACCCGGAACTGCATGTGTCGGGTGTTGGAATTTCACACCCATGCTGCCAAGGGCAGGCCCCGAGGCCAGGCCTTGGTGGTCTTGTGGGAAATCCGGCCCTGGGTGTAGTGGCAACAAGCAACCACAAGAAGGAGCAAGGATTAGACATACACCTAACAGATGAGTTACATGATATTTTGGCATGTGCTTTCCTGTCTTGGTGACAACCACACCCTTCCATTCTTGTCCTGGTATTATAGGCAGCATGTGGGGCTTAATTTCCACAGTAGAGGGGAGGCCTGACACAATTTTAACACTTCCCTACTCTTTTTACAATAAGCAAAAACATTTGGCTGGAGATAGGTTTTACATGACAAAAGTCTGCTGCAAGATCCATCAGACAGAGTGGAAGTTGTCTTTTTATAGTCACATGTTTGAACTTCTAAGTACAATATAGTGTTTGTTCAATCATGGTTATTACAAGCTTTACATAATACAATAGTAATATATTCAGCGGGAAGAATTCAATCCAGCTGAGGAGATCCAAAACGATAAATGTAAAGCTTTATGAAAAACATGATTAGGGAGCGTTTTTAAAAGCCACCTATTTTAATTAAAATGAAATACTCCAGGGTGCACAGTTATTCAGCCACCCCTCAGTAGAAGGTTACCGTGCTTTGCTGCAAGCATGAGGTTAGCTCTTATGGCACGGCAAACCTGACTTTCCGCTCAGCGATGTCTCTTATTAGCATGGGTATGAAGCTAGGTGCTCAATTCAAAGCAGAAAAAAATGATTTAATTTAAAAAGAGAAGATGAAAGGAAGTAAAGAAGAAAGGGAAATGCATAATCAAATATTCACTTTAACTGAAGTGAGAAAATGTATTTGGAGGGGGTTGTTTCTTTCCTATTCCTTGACCAGGCCCCAGGCAAGGATGTGGTAATATTTTGTTATTTAAACACTTCAGTACCTGTATGTATGACAATGTGCACTAATTGTAGAAACCAAGTGGAAATGACTTGTGTACTCATCTGACTGAAGTAAACTGACACCTGATTGGTAATGCCCCTTGCAATCATTTTGCTGTTTGTGCTGTTTTACCTAATAAGCCTGACAGCTCTTTCAGAAACAGACGCAGGTTGTATTTAGAGATTTATGATATCTTTAGGTTTTCAGTATGTTCTAGGAGTTTTAGGCTTCATCTGCACAACTACAAAAGGGCGTGCTCTGCGTGTGTTTCAAATGGGTCAGTACCCATGAGTGGCTAGTGAAGTATTTGCTTCTTTGTCCTGCGACACGCAGACAGGAATGTTGCCTACAGGGTCTAGGCCACGCTTGATGCTGAAGGCCTGTTCATTAACATTGCTTCCCACAGTGCCCCCCCTGCTGAGAGCTTTCGGAGCTGAGCAGAACATGGTCCATCTAGCACTAGTGAGTAGAAACCCTAAGGGACATCTTTTCATTTCCTTTAAAAAAAAAAAACAAACAAGTTTTGTGTCAGCTTTTTATAATATGCTGCTGTTGTTCATTTTGCAATTTGTTTTGTCTTCAGTATTATCACACCTGTTTGTATCCTCACTTTTTAAATTCTAATAAGCACCAGTTGAAGAACATGAAGTACTGCATGTAGAGAAACAGAAGAGGACATGTGATCTTCTGCAAGCTATGGTATCTAACTATGGTAGAGAATGTAAAAGAGGACTATGGGTTAAGTGATTTTCTCCATAGTTCTCTTTAGGGTCACGGGAGGACATAGGACATATACTAACCTCCTCCCGTGACCCAAAGGTCAGTATATCGCGGGCTGTTGCCTGCAATATACTGAGAATGCCACAGCCAGGACGGATCCCAACACTACTGTCGAGATCCACCCAGCTGCGTGAATGACAGCTGGCTCTGCCTATCTAGAGGCAGAGCCAGCTGTGCCCGCCCCCTCCCCCATTCGTTCCTCCACTCAGCACTAGAGGATCGGAGAGGGGAGGGTGGGGGGAATCCCTGCAGGGAGCCGTGACTGACAGTCACCACTCTCTGCAGGGAGATGATCGGAAAGTGAGTGAGCGACGGTATGTGTTTGCTCACTTCCCGATCAATAGAGCCGACCAGTGATAGCTTTTTTGTCACATGTCGGCTCTAACTATGAGGATGAGTGGAAATCACTCACCTCATAGTTCTTTAAACTGTAAATCCCTTTAAGAGACAGGAACTGGTGTGAATGATGCAGTGTTCTCTGTAGTTTTGTTGCAAGCAGACAAAAGGCCTGTTGCTGGAAAGAGTACACAAGCTACTTTTTAGCAGTTGACGCCGCTTTTTAGTCCCATAGACTGTGATGGGAAACTTCATGCGACACAACGTGCAACAAAACGCTCAGGTGTGAACAGGTGACATAGAAGTGAATGGGATTTCTTGTCTTGAGCACTTTGTCACGCTCAAAACAAGCAAGTGGGATTCCTTGCCTTGAGCGTTTTGTCACGCTTAGCTTTGAGGCACAAAATGCCTAGGTGTAAATGGAGCCTCAGGGATTGGTTAGCTGCACTATATATATATATATATATATAGTGCAATATAAATGGGTAGGCCATATTAGTCCAGTAGACAAGATGTCAAAGAAGACAAAAACGCAGTATTGCAGTGTGCAATGATACCTTTCTTATTGGACTAACAAAATATATAAAAGACAAGCTTTCGAGAGTGAACCTCTCTATATATTTTTTTTTTTAATGCTTCAAGCTTTAATGAATGATAGCTTGTCTCTAAAGGATAACTGAGCTTAAAGGTTTCTTTATATATCTGGCTGTAGTCCTCCTTTAAAAGCTGTGATATGTACACCTAAGAAGGTTCACTCACATAACCCATGTATTTCATTTTAAACATTGCAGCAAATCTGCTTTCTGCAAGAAAGGTGGGACATCATTACCCGTTATGTGAATTAAGTCTGTCAGACACATTGGTCCTGTAAGATATTGTCCTGTCTGGAAATCGTTAGCACATAGTACTAATAAGGTCATTACTTGTTATATCTGATGGTATAATTGTCTTGTCATAAAGAAATAATTACATGCCTTTTATTTGTCAGAAGATTCTATTATTTTGTAGGCGTTGACAGCCAGTGATAGCACTACAGTGTAAGGTTATATATGTGATTTCCTGACCTTACTACTAGCTCTCTAGGAATCCAACACATCATTTGTCACTGAGTTTAATGGATCTGGCAGAACTGGAGCCATCCAGATTGATTTACAGAACAACACAGACACTCATAGATTCGAGATAAATTGTCAGCGACGCTGACCGTCCTTACATTTGTGTCACTTTATGCCTAGACATCAAATACGTCCAACAAATTGGATCTTCAACAATGTCTCAACAAGATGCATCAGTTGCTAACATATATGTGTGTGTGTGTGTGTATATATGTATGTATATAATATATACACACACACACACATACTGTTACAGCAGTTAGAGGAGCTGAATTTACATTTTCCACTGAGAACTCTATGATGAAAAATAACCATTGACATGAACTAACTTACTGCTTAAAGTGTATCTGTTGTCAAAATGCAAAATTGTATATTCACTTCCACATTTAAGTTCCATTAGTTAATGACTATCAATCAGAATGATCTTGAAGTTTGCTAATTTTTTGAAGAATCCCACAGGATTAACTTAATTTAATGCAGAGACCCATATTAACATATTAACTATGGCCAATTAATATGTAATATTGTGTCACCCATGTCATGGAGCCTGCCTTCTCAAGTAGCCCGGAGCCAAGGTTTGCTTTAAAGGAGAACTATGAGGTGAGTGAATTACACTCATCCCCGTAGTTAGAGCCGATGCTTGACATTGAAACTGTCACAGGTCGGCTCTATTGATCCGTAAGTGAGCGAACACATACCGCTGCTCGCTCACTTTCCGATCACCTCCCTTCAGAGAGCGGTGATTGACATCCCTGCAGGGATTAGCCCCCTCCCCCCGTGGACTAGAGGAACGGACGGGGGAGGGGGCGGGCACAGCTGGCTCTGCCTCTAGGTAGGCAGAGCTCACTGTCAAACAGCCAGCGGGGTGGATCTTGACAATATTGACGGGATCCGTCACAGCTGCAGCGCTCTCAGTATATAGCAAGTATATAGCAAAAGCTTGTTATATACTGAGCTTTGAGTCACAAGAAGACATGAGTATATGTCCTCCCGTGACCCTAAAGAGAACTATGGAATATGAAGGTAACTCCACAGTTCTCTTTTTAGTCTGAGTTGATAATCTGCAGATTCTGATCAAACTAGGTATTACTTTGTTGGAAATATTAACAAGTTCTTATTTCTGTCACTACTCTGGTATGACAGAGCAGACGAATGTATTTTCCTGGTAGGGAAAGTCAAAAATGTTTCATTAGTAGCATGACTTTCATTGAAGCAATTGTACCATAGGTTCTGCCCTGTACAGTGTAACCTAGGAATCTGTTGTTGGCGTATTTACAGTCCTAGGCAGTAGTATAAATATACTTTATACATGTACGTATATAGGTTTGTTCTCCTCTGTATCTTTTATGCACCTAGCTCCCATCACAACAGGGCAGTGTAATTGAGTCAGTGGAGTTTGTGCCGTTTATTGAACTCTGCAAAGAGCAAATCTGTCAAGACAAGTGTCAGTGCAGACCACAGGCCAGTAAAATAAATGCATTATGTACCCAGTTCCCTAAGCCTCTATCTATCTATCCTATCTATCTATCTATCTATCTATCTATCTATCTATCTATCTATCTATCTATCTATCTATCTATCTATCTATCTTAGCAGAGCACAAACACTGGATTATATCAATAGCAGGCAGTGGTTTAATGAATGATGATGAGTTGTTTCTGCAACCTTCTTCAGGGTAAGGAAACAATTTCAGAAGAAACAAAAACATTGCTTCTACTTTATACAACCCAATGTTTGCATATTAATCCCATTGCTATACTTTGCTTAGTGTACAATGTACATTACAAAAGTGGACCCCTACAGACTTTTATCCATAGTTTGTACTTTTACTTCCCCATAGGTGCCTTTAGCAAATACCCTCATACATTTCAGCTGCCCCTTCAACTTATTGTATAAAGTAGGATACTCCATAAATAAAAAAAAAATAAAATGAATTCAAGCATAACACCTTGAAATGTTACCACAGGAGAGGAAGGATGGTTTAAAAAAAATTGCAACTGATAAAATAATGGTGTTCAAAGAACAGATCAGTGAGCTACGTTCTTCCTTATTAAGCTGATGCCCTAAAGAGTAAAACATTTTTGAACTGTTCTTAATGCTGAGCCTGACCCACAATGTGTCATGCCGATCTGCCTGGGCCACAATGATGCGTTTCTGCCTTATATGGTCGGTTTGTTATTTGCAGTTGGGAAGAGCATGAATAATTAGATACCTTGGGATTGCTGGTGCAGAGTGTGTGTTAATATGTGGAAGCAGGTTAGGCACCTGTCAACTGCAGAGGATTCGTTTCCACTTGAATGTAAATTTGTGGCATTTTACAAAAGCCCGCTGTGCTTGAGTATACTGGAAATCATCTGTCCTGCCAGTATTCCTTTTGTATAGAACCCTTTGTGGTCTTCCATATGTAATTCATCAAAGTCAAGAGAAAACCAGCCAGTTGTGTTTTCTAATGTGTGTGTGTGTGTCTTTTTGCTTCAGGAGACATGTCAAGATTTTAAAATTAGGTGCACAGAAATCACAATCACCTTCAGCATTACCATCTCATCAGCCATTTTGTTATCGTTCTTATTATTGTGGCGGAATCATAAGTGGTATTTTTCGGGTATGGTAAATTATAGAACACCATTTCCTTAGCGGAGTGACAAAAAAAAAAAAAAAACACATTTCAATCAAAACTATTACATGTAAATATTGGAGCATCTGCCATTCTCTGACTTGACAGATTATCCTGGAGGGCTAGAAAAAGTCATTTAAAATGCAGTTTTTGCTTTCCTCTCATGCTGTTGATTTC
>NW_017306328.1:876810-1024204 GCF_000935625.1 Nanorana parkeri | reverse complement strand
ATATATAGAATAGCCATTTTAATTTGAAAATTTGTATCAAACAGATTTGTGATAACTATTTTATCTGTTCATATGCATGCATGAACATGTGTGTTTTAGCAGAAGGAATACATTGAAACCCCTGTGTCAGCGTATGTAGAGTAGCATTAAACCCCAAGTGTATAACTGTTCTTTTCTTAAACTCCATCTGGTGAATTGTTCAAGAATGGAGCAGACAGAATCTGGAGCAGCTGTGCATGGCAACCAATAAGCATCCACCTTTCATTTTCAAATCTTAATTGAACAAACTGAAGAGAGAAGCTGATTGATTGCCATGCACAGCTCCTCCAGATTTTGTTTTGCTCCAGTTTTGATAAATTCCTTTCCATGTCTCTATCTGAAATTAAGTTATTTTTCTTCATTTGGCCCCAATCACTTACTTTAGACACTTTCAAGGGATGTCAGTGATAAGTCATGTGGTAGAATATACAACTGACTAGGGTTATCCAACAGAACAGAGTGACTGTCAATCAAAGTGCAGCAAGGAAGTGGCCTACTGCCTTGGAGTGTGCACATCGGAGTGGCTCCTTAAGATCCTACAAGGGACTGGAGCCAACTTATGGTCAGAAATGTATTACCCAGAGCTGGAAAGTATTTTTGTTTTGGTAAAAAGGCAGGCTGGAGACAAAAGGGCACACCAAACAAGAATGAGTGTGAGGTATGCTTCTGCATTTATATTTGCTGCCAAAAGTTTACTAATACTTAAGGTATAGCGCGAGCCCAAAACCTTTTATTTAGTTTTGGATAGAATGGGGAAAGACTTGAACCCCTGCAAGGTCTTTATTGATGTATGTGGCCCAAATGGAGAGATCACACTCGCTCTGTATCCTGGAGACCATTGTTGAACTGAAAAAGGAGAAAAAATACAATTTTGAGCTGCCACTTGAAGAGGAATAGAGGGCATAACTTCAAATAGGAACACTTGTTTGGGTGACAACTGTCTAAGAGGGGAGATCTGTTATTTTGGTGAGATTACTCTTTCTTTCGGTCATGTTTATGGCACATGAAGTAAAGGCAATTCTCCCCTTTGGGATGCTTATGGGAAAAATAAAAAAAATCATAGTTTTCTCTACCCTATCAAGTAAACTAAAATTATTTTGTCTTAATGGGGGAGTCCAACTAGGGGCTCATGTCCACAGACATTCTTGTCATTTCCTTTTGCACACAGCTGCAGGTGTTTGAATGGAAAACGCAGCATTTGACGAGAAAAGGTTGCATATGACCTGCTTTGCCTGTAGTTTAAACACCTCAATAGTACATGCTGTGTCTGAAGAAACACAGCCTCTGAACTATCATGTATACTATTCTATTAATGTTAATGGAAATTTTCTGACCTGTGCACATCAACTGCAAGAAAGCAACCGTGTAATTATCTTTATTAGATAATTTATCAGAGAAACAGTATTTACAAAATGCTTATGTTTACGAGAAACGTAGGTGATGAGGTCTTTTACTTCAGTTTTCTGGTCCGCACAGCTGCCACAAGAATATTGGAGGGTCCCGCTTTCCCTGATGGATTTTAATAACGTTATCTTGTGAATAGTGTAGCATAAAGCGCAGGAACACCCTGAATACCCCTGATAAAGCTGGAGTAAAAATCTTCAAGGTTTATAGAATCAGCAATGATGTGAATATATTTCAAACAGTCAACAAGAAAGCCAATGGGTTACTCAGTCCGCCAGACTCCACTTATAACAGATATAGCAATTTTAACCGGACTGGCCTTTCAAAGCTAAGATGCAAGTTTTATTGTTTTCCACAGTATATTCTAGTTGCATTTTATCTGTTCATGTGTATTTGACCTGATATAAAAATTGAAATCACTGTTCCCCCCAGCTGTAGACATAAGCGCATAGCGTAAGCACCAAATTCAAGGCAATAACACAGGTTCTGTGGACATGGTTCTACCTGTGCAGATATAAGAAGAAAATGGCAAATATAATCTCTCCATCAACATTCTTTAAATTGTATTCATTAATACTGACCGGGGAATAGAGGATACATTGAAGTCAGACATGTTGGTGACTATTGCCACTGACTTGGAACGTGATGGGAAATGTTACCAGAACAGGAGATGCGGTGAAATCGTCCAATGCGGACACCTGTTCTGGTGACATTTTCCTTAACATTGGATAGATGTCCTCTTCCTTCTCAATGTGTCTGTAGGACAGCCAGTGAAGAAAAAACAGACACAATTGTATATGTGTGCCGTTTACAAATTGAGCAGTCAGACTTACAGATCTAGAGTGTCCTCGGCAAATGTATTTTTATGCTGTAATATGTTCCATGTTTACCAGATAAAGGGATTAGGATGTAAGTGCTCCTATAGTTAAAATGTTCGACCACAGAATCATTGGATCATATGGACACATGTTCTAGTACTTTCTGTGATATGTTTTATGAATTGAGAAATACACAGTGCAGAGGTAAGGATCATAAGCCAGGCATATAGGTGCTGTCAGCTCACATCTGTGTGCCTATATTTATTGGACTTAATTTATAATTTACTCGGCTCTGAATCCATGCCTGCTGTGTTGTGAACTCTGACTAAGCACCATAAAGCCATTACCATTGCTGTCATGACAGCTGCCTAGCCCATTGTATTCTAAATCAGAAATGAGTAACATGAAATTGGAACCTGCACAGGCTGTGACTTACCTTTTCCCTACATACAGTTCAGTCAGGTGTTTTTTGATTTTCAGGCCATCAGGGTACAAAACTGTAATTCAAATTCTTAAAATTCTATGTTAGATTTATCTACTAGTCTTTATCTGACAGTTTTCAAATGTCAATGTTTCTATTATTATATTATATTTTCTATAGTTTTATTGTATTATTCTTGACTGATATTATTAACTGTCCCAATGTATTCCTATATCAGCACTACAGTTCTGATTTCTAAATCCTTGAAGTTATTTGAAGAGTTTCGCATTGAGGGGGTGTTTTACTTGGGACAGTCTGTGTTTTATAGACTGGACAGTTTGAGTTGTTAACGCCAGTTTATTTTAAGATGCTACATGATAGTATCACAGGGATAATTTTATATTTGTAATTGTCTATATGATACAGTAGATGCTACCACTAAACCTAGGTCTTGTTTCAAGTTTTCTCATGTGTGCTTTGAGCTTCTTATCTAGTGGAGCATGCTTGAATTTCCACGGAAGCTAAAGAATGGCTTTGAATAAAAGAATAAACGTGATCATCCCATCTCATGTGGTCAATAAATACATCCATATTGTCTAGTAATATAATGTTCAGGACATCAATTTGTAATACATTACAGACACCAGAGGGGTCTCCAGTCTTTGTATGTGGCAGTAACATTGATGTCCTAAATTATTCAGATTTGTGCTATTGTAACACGTCAGGGATAAAGTTAAGGACTTATGGACCCTGAAGCATTGACTGGACAGTTCCACACTACAAATGGTCTACTTTGTCTTGCATTAAATATTTCCTGAACTTACCATCTCAATCCCTGTTTACGGTTAATTGTTATTTATCATATTGATACTTGTCCTGTGAGAGTCTCAGTTGACTAGAGAATGCCCTGTTAAGCCACACTGGTTTTAGTTTGTAAACACAAGTTTGAAAAGAATCATTGACAGCAGGCTTATGCAAAGTATTTATAAAGAGCAGCACAGTGGAGTAGTATTTAGCACTTGTTCCTTGCAGCACTGGGGGTCCCAGTTTATATTCTGACCAGGACACTATTTGCTAGGGGTTTGCATGTTCTCTCTGTGAGTGGGTTTCCTTGGGGGGGAGGGCTCCGCTTTTCTCCCACACTCCAAAGACATGCTGGAAGATTATTTGGCTGCTGTCTAAATTGGCCCTGTATGTATGCATGTGAGACAAGGAATACAAAAAAGGACAGAAGGGCGCCCAACCTAGTGCAGATTATTTTTTATTTTAAAAGACACAAAGATAAAATTGCAATGGTACTCACAATGGAGGGTCATAAAACAGCTTGTGTGGATGTTTTGGAAGAAACAGCAGTTGAGACTGCAATCTGCCTGTGTGCCACTGTAGTGTGGCGGCATTGACGCGTTTCCGGGGTCAAGCCCCCTTCCTCAGAACAAGGACTTTAGATTGTTGCTCTTGTATCTTCATGTATTTGTAATGTACTTTACCTACTGTGTAGTATCCTTTCACTGTGCTGGTAATGGATTGTCCAGTTTCACAAAGAAAATGGAAAGCCATTGCTTGTCCTAGCAATGACCAGTTATAAGGGGCCCCTTCTTTCTCAAATGAAAACCAACTGGAATAGAACCCAATATGTTTTCTGTTACAGGTGCCATGCTTGATCACCTTTGAAATGTAACATTTTGAATGGCACTGCCAAAGATATAATTTGACTGAACTGTGGACTTTACATTATAAAGTCACTGGCTGCTGCTAACAGTAAGATGGTGGACACACCTTTTTAATGAAACCTGAAGTGAAAGAAATATGTGAGCTGCTTTTGTTGGACCTCCTACAGAAAAAATCTGGCTAATTGTCTGCCATGCTCATCCTCTGGCTTCAAAAATGTCATCATCATTGACCGAAAATCATGAAATCAGAATTAAGTTACAACACCCTATTTGCATTCTTGTTCTCTTTTTTTGTTTTTTTTGGGGGGGGGGTCCTTTAACTAATGCTGTGTCAGCACTATGTAATGGTGTAGTTGTTTCTTTACATTACATAACGGAACAGCAAAACATGATTTTCTGAAAACATGAATATTAATAAACATATGAGTAATTTCCCATTCAAATGTAATGTGACATCAGTAAGGCATATATCCAGCTAAAAAGAGTTCACAGTCAATGGAAGCTGACCAGAAATGTGCAGAATGCTGAGAGCTCACATGACACTGCAGCTATCTGTGTCAATATGTGCCTTTTTTCCCCCTCTAGCTGCCTGTCAATCGATCGATGTACATAGTAATTTACTTGTACTGCATAATTAACACATGGTCAAAAAATGTGTTCTTTTTCAATTTTGATGATTGCGGGTTATGTTTACTGTAAGTCAGAAGCATCTCTTAAAAACCTGAGCAAGATTTTCAGAAACAGCCTGCAATAAAAATCACGCACGCTTCATAAAACACCACTTGATTGATATCACTTGCACCATTAGGAACTAAACGACAAAGGATGTAATTTCAGTTCTCGCATGCAATATTAATCGAAAGCCTTTAAACCATCCTACTGATGGGAACTTTGACAACATGACATTTGAAGAATTGTTAACCAAAGTCATTTTATCTTAGTCACATTTTCAAGTAAATAGAATGAAAAGCCCGTTGTTTTCCCTTGCAAAATTTGCATGTTTATTCCTCTTTATACTTTAGAAAACGTAGAGCAATGGCAGCAGAGAGACCCCATATGTGATACATTTTAGTGAATGAGCTCTCTCCCGGTTAGTCGTCTATATATGCAGTGATGTATTTCAAATCTTCAAACAAAAGGATTGTACTGAGAGGAGTATGCAGGCTGTCCATGCTGAGCTCTGCTTCTGAAAATGCTAGTTGGCTGGCTATCTTGCTAGTTGACTGGCTTTCTTGCCAATCCAACAATTCAAATGTAGTGGCGTTGTTATATATATATATGTGTGTGTATATATATATATATATATTAATCTCTTCACTTTCTAAGGAAATTTGCACTTTACAGGGAAAGTTTCCCTTAGCTCAATGAATGTGGAGAAGTTTCACTTTGCAAAGAATACCCACGATGTGCAAAAGTATTTTTTCTTACACATGTTTGGATGATGGAAGTCAGCAAGAGCTTCAGCTCATTCACTTAGCAAAGTTGAATCTTTCCCGGCAAAGTGCAAATTTCCTTGCAAAACGATCAACCTATTTGCCTTTAGTAAATCAACCCCATTGAGTCACTGACCTGGAACAGTTTTTCAGATCAGGGTTGTGACTTTGCTTGTTCCGAGTCAGTTACTCAGAGAGTATTAAACCACTGAAAACCAAGCAAATAGCATTTTTAGAAGGCGACCTGTAGTGGCAGTCCTGATATTCTCTAAGCACAGCTTTATTTTTGAACACTTATCCACCTAAATATTTGAGTAGATGTTTTCACCTCTCTTTCTGATAACATTTGGAGCAAAACACTATAGGATGTGTTTATTATTGATTTTGACACTATGTAGTCAGCTGAGCATGTGCACTTGCTTAGAGGATTCGAGAGACAATGTGATTCAGGAAGGAAGATGAATTGTAGATCGAGAGAATCAAACATGTCTCACAAACAAACAATAGCATTGCATCCAGGTAGCCTCTCAGGGAAACAACATTATTTTCCGTTATACAATGAGGTCTACTACTACTTCTGTGAACAGTGTTCCATTATAGTCTATGTGAAGTTCATTAAGTATCATATCAACTCTGAGAAAAAACCTTCAGCAGCCACATGCAGATTATAGGCATATTCCTAGGAAAGTTTATTCTGCAGTCCTAATTATTTACCTTTTATTGCTTGTTTACCTTTTATTTTTGTCCTTATACAAAGGAAATAGAGCTTGTTCTTAGTAACGTTACTTGGAACTGAGGGCGCACTCGGCTATTGCTCTTTAATAAGGCAGTATCACATACCCGGCGGTGCCACTGAAATTACGTCAATGTGTCTAGCATGTGATGATGTCATTGCTCGATTCTTACCTTTCAAAGTTGTGCCTAGGATATACTCCCGCTAGTCTTAAGGCCAGTTCATACCACAAACAGTGTGTTCCAGAGCGGCCAGCCTCTGCAACGCACTGTATTGCAACCCATCCGACTCCCTGGGTTCAGGGGCAGGAGGGGCGTGGCAGTGCATTGAAGTCAATGGAACTGCAACTACGCCCACAGTGCCATTGCCCGCACCCGAGCACCTGGCACATTAGTGCCTGTATTTCCTGTCCAGTGTGGTCTGCAAAAATGGACCGGAACTAGAGGCCACCACCTAAAACTGGTGGAGAAAAGATTTAACCACAAGGGACGTGGGCGCTTTTTTTCAGTTAGAGCAGTTAAAGTCTGGAACTCGCTGCCACAAACCGTGATATCAGCTGAGAGTATTGAATCATTCAAAAAGCATTTAGATACCTTCCTCAGAGGCTGTACAGGTACTCCTTAAATACAAGGTCACAGGGACTTGAGTACACACATACACATGCACAGACACACAAAGGTTGAACTTGATGGACCTGTATCTTTATTCAACCTCAAATACTATGTAACGTAGGCATAAAGGCTAATCGCTCTAAAAGGCACAGTGTGTGGTGTGGACCAGCCCTTAGTCAATGCCCTGGAATAGCGGGAGTAACAATAAGCTTCTTGGGCCTCGCCTTTTGGGCCCTATCCAGCCATGAAGGTAGACTTCTCTAGTTCCAAGACTGACTGCAGTACAACTGAGGGTGAAACCTTTGCATTTGCAAATATAGAATTGTCCTATTTGTTAAAGGGAGTTTGTTGCTCTTTTCTGACATCCAATAAGCCAAAGGGCATAATGCACGTTAGCACTCAACAAATAATCAGCATTGGTTCCTGTCCTACCGCTATAAAATGCAGAATCTTTGGGGCATTATTATCATTATCTTTTTCATCATCGTGCTGCTAATGTTGACTCCTGGCTCGGCCAGATCCTTCGGCAGCTTTGTGAATAGACCCCATAGTCTTTCTCCACAATGATCTGTCTTCTGTTTTCAGTGTTACATCTTCGCAATGTAATGTTTATAATTTCTGTGACTGTATCCATCCACCTATAGGGTATAGATCCCTTCTCACTTATATTGCTGTTCTCCCAATTTCCAATTGATAGAGCGCTGACTACCTAGCTGAATAGAAATATTTTCATACAAGGCTTTAATGATCTTTGCCCTAGAAATCTATTTCTAAAATAGGAGATTTGTATAAACTAGGGACAGTTGGTGGCTGTTTTCTGCCAAGAGATTACACTTATAATGTTATCACTTTAAATCCTGATTTTCTTATAACGTGGAAAATACCCTTGCTCTGAGAGATAAGCCCATCACAATCTGAAATCTGCTGCTCTGTCTTTAAAGAACAAATTGGGAAGTTCTCCTAAGGGATGCCCTTTTTTACACGTTAAATGTTTACATTTTATTTCAGGCTACTGTTTTAAATTGTTCATTATATAAACTGTAAGCCAATGAGCAAATTCACATTAAACTGCATAAGAGAGTGCCACAGGCAAAGAAAGCAGTAGAGAAGTGTTTCAGTTCAGCTGCCGCTTTCATTCAGTTAGAAGGATAAACTTGTGCAGTGAGAAGACTTACTGTAATAGCCAATCTTTATGAGAAAACATTTCACTGCTGCAGTATCGGGAATATGTAAAAGTAATTATGGATGGATGGACAGGTGACAGAACAGCAGAACATGCTACTATAATAATAAGGACAATATGGAGTCTGGTGTTGTCTTGCTGGTCATCGGGGATGAAAATATATCAATCTGTATTTATTTGTAAGTCCTACCTAAGTGAGGAAATACATTTTATTTAAAACCCATTTTTAAAAGGAAAAGTGTAATGAGAAAAATTTGGTGACCAGGAATATTAGTTGATTGGTTGTCTCTGGCTTTAGTAGTCTCTAGACCCAGATCAGGCATGCAGATTACATAGTCAGGATGAGGTCTGAACTCCGGATCAGAATGCTTGTTCCAGCCTTACAAACTATAGAAGCCATTGGAACAACTTGACAGCCAGGCAAGTAGCACTTTCAGAAGCAAAGTTTATTAATGGCATTCTCTTTATTCTGCTACAAGTTTTCGCCAGGCAAATATACACAAATGATTGCAGTTATGCATTCATTTTTTTATGTCAAAATTTATTTTCAAATACGACCGGCCTAAGTGCCTGAATTTGACTTGGTCTCTTGTAATTCCCCTACAAAGCAGCACTCTTAAGAGAGGAAGGGGCAGCAACAGGAGCCAAGCAGGAGTGCTGGAATGTACATGTGTTGACAGGAAACATACTGACAGAAGGAAAGGAGAGAGTGATTACCTCATCAGTTTGCTGTTGCTCCTTCACTGTCCAATCACTGACTGACTGGAGGCAGAGAAATTACTAGGTTGTACGACTTAACAGCAGTAGAGAAAAGTCAGGTTACCTGGATAGCCCTTCTGTGCTCAAGAGCTGTGTACCGTGTTTCCCCGAAAATAAGACACTGTCTTATATTTCCCCCCCCCCCCAAAAAAAAAACAACACACTAGGTCTTATTTTCGGGGGAGGTCTTATTTTTATTTATTTTTTTAATGTCAGAAGTTCCCTCATGACTGAGGCTCAGTCACCTCATCTCACCTCACTCCGACCCCACTGGCCATGCCGTGATGTGCCGCTGCCTACTGGGAAATTTACTTTTCTGCCCGGCGGCAGCTCTCTAAGCGAAAGCCGAGGCAGACTGGTGTCGGGACACGGGCAGCATGCGGGAGCTGCGGCGCGTCGGTCAGACCCCACCGTGTACTCTGGTTGCTCTCTAGGCCGCCCCCACCCCCAAATGACAGAATTATAGAGCCCTGGCTGCGCCCCCTCCCAGCCTCGCCTCGCCCTTCCTACGGCCCTGCCAGCGGTGCAGACAGTGGACAGTGCGGTAAAGTACATGCTACCGTACCACCGAACTAGGTCTTATTTTCAGGGTAGGTCTTATTTTACAGGAATCTCTAAAGATAGTGCTAGGTCTTTCGTTCGGTGTAGGTCTTATTTTCAGGGAAACGCGGTATATCTCAAGTTGAAAGGAAATGCAAATCTTTGGCAAGTGAAAAAGCTCTGATACATGTGTTTCAACTGTGTTTTTAGCTGTTTGCCTGGAGTTTTGCACACACTGGGATGATAAATCATTAATAGTCTCTCAACACTGACCTATAGACAGAAGTGTTAAGTTCTACTAGGTCTCATCAGCATAGGACTGACAGTTCTGACCCTGCAAATCCGATTGACCAAATTCCTTTGCAAATCGTTACATACGTGGAGTTAATTTATAAAAACTAGTCCAAGAAAAAAACCCGAAAAAACAGAGGTGTAGTTCATAGCTACCAGTCACGTTCTGAGTAATATCAAGACCTTGCATTTCATTGGTTACTCTAGGCAAGGCCACATTTTTCCTTTGTTTCATTTGTTGTAGTTGTTGTGGTTCCCACTGTTTGTGGGGTAAAATCAAAATGAATCAGCCAGACCCTTAGCTGTTTCAGTGATCAAATGAAAGACATGAAGGCCATATTGTTTCCTGGTAATAGTGATGTGTGCTGTACAGCACTGATACATTAGACACAGCTCAATACAGACATAGATAGATTAATATATTAATGTATAATGTTGGATAATCTAAGGGATCGGTTACTGCACATGTATTTGGCACCTTCTCTGCTATAGCATGACATACATTAAACTGACTTTTTCCACGGTATCAGTTCTCTTCAGACAGATTTCTTTTAATTGGGTGCTGCCTTTGACTGGTTGAATTAACTTGTAACCGTCTTGTTGAAATGTGCCTGGAAGGCCTGAGCAGTGATTCTAATCAAATACAATGACACCCACTGGTGTGGATAAAGGCAGCACTGATTAATTGCAATAAAATCCACCTGACTTATAACTCTGATGAATTTATGTGGTTCTCGCTTGTCATCCATCCATGAGAATTCTATGCATGGCAGCCTAATAGAAAATACTACTAAATATTTATTGTTAATAGAATTGGCAAGCTAGTGTAATACAGGTCAAACAATTCACTTGGCATTAATTATACAGCTCAGAATGTCTCCCTTTTAAATATGCAGTCCTGATGTAGCGTGTACATGGCTGTTCTGCTGGTGGAACATTGTGAGTAATATTCATCAACTAGGAAATGTTCTGACATGATACAAATGTCATTTCTGTCCAAAGTCAATGTAGCTGTGAGACTTATATTGTAGACGGCTACACAAATCTTTCGGATGACATATAATTAATGAAGTCTTGCAGGTGTCTTGAAACTCTCCATTTAGCTTCAGCTAATATTTTACTATGCAAGTGGCGGTGTTAGGGTGTTCAAGCATGCACTTACTATAAAGGTGGCAGTGCCAGTTTTTGTGTGATAGATGATTATTAATTTTGGCTCCAAATATAATTTCTTTAAAGGGATTTAGCTGGTCAGTCAGATTTTTTTCTTTAAACATTTTGTTTTAGGACAGAGTTTTTTTTGATAATTTATTTCTAAAATTCATACATACATGTCTATTAAATTCCCCTAATTCTAAATATGATACTTGATCGTTTATTTGAAAAAAAAAATTATATAACTCTTATGCCCGGTTCACACCTGGGCGCTTTGTAGCGCGTTCCTACGCTCTGCAAAACGCTCAAACACCGAAATCACATTATTTCCTATGGGTATGGTTCACACCTGGGCGTATTACAGGCCGTATGAACGCGCTACAAAACGTCCTATGCCCAAAGAAGTACAGGAGCTTCCTTGGGGCGTTTTTGTGGCGCGTTTCCATTGGGATACAGCAAAGTAGCCCTCGGAAACGCGCAACAAACGCGCAACACGAAACGCACGACAAACGCGCATATTCGATACGCCTAGGTGTGAACCCAGCCTTAGAGTACATACATACACACATACATACATACATACATTATGGCCATCCATTTTTTTCATCTAGCTAGAACATTTTTACAACACGCATTACTTACTTATATCTTAGTAGACCACTTTCCATTTTTTACTCCGAAATTAAAACTAGACCATTTCAGCGTGTTTTTTATTTTTTTATTCCATGGCTTCTAGGCGATCACTGTATTTAAGGGCTTATTCACACCGAATGCGGGCCAGATCTGCATGAGTTTCTGCAGTGTGTTTTGCCGCGTTCCGGGCCTTTTTTTTATGCATTTGCATGCGTTCCAGAGCAGGAAAAATAGGGCTTGCGGAAGTTTTTGTTTACATGCTCTGGAACTGAATGCTGCGGTGTGAAATGGAGCCCAAAATACAATTGGAATACATTGGACGCAGCTTTGATCCGTTATGTAACTGCTCTGCTCTGCTCCTGGAACGCGCTTGGTGTGTGCACTAGCCCTTTGACCTGATTTAACTTTAGATTCTTCATTGAGATCTTCCTAGACAAAGGCAAATGAAATACAAATCCTGTGGAAGGTATAACAGTATTTTGTATATGTACTTCTGCTTTGTAAGTCTTGTGATTTTTGAGACACAGCAGAGCCAGGCCTTCAACCTTCACTGTAGCCGCAGGCCACCTCGGTCAAGGACACTCCCCTGACCTACTGATTGGACAGTGAAGGATCAACAAAAGCAGGAGTCTTTACTGCATTCTCGGTGCCAGCCATCAAGTTCCCTGTCAGCACATGTGCACTACAGCAACACCTTATTGGCTCTTAGCACTTCTCCTATCTCCCCTATCGTGAATGCTGCTGTATTAGAGATTACAGGAGGCTGGTATCAAGAAAAAAAGTTAAACACACTGGTTGCATTAACGCGATTTATTGCTAGAGCAATAATGATTTCGACCTTGAATTAACCCTTAGCAATCACTCATATTTAATGTTGATGTAGTCGGATCAATTAGAATACAAGGCTGTGACTTAGTGCTCTTTACACATCATTGTACCTCTTTACGTTCTTTTGCTGTGTAACGTTGACATTGACCATTTAGAATTATATTACTTACCACTAAAAGCTTCAAAGGACAGAATATGACTTGCGGAAAAAAGAGACCCTATCAAGTTCTTCCATTTCGATCATTCACTGAAACATTTATGTGTTTTCATACTGAATATTTATCTTTAATATGCAGTACTATATGGTCAGTTTTGGGTTAGTACATTTGATAGCTTTTTTTTGTATAATTGAACACCCAATTCTGAATAACTTATTAAACGATGTGTTAAGATCTCTGTTATGAATATATGTTAGCAGGTTGAATCACCTACGAGTTTCTTATATGTCTCTGGGACTCCGGTACTGAGATCTCCTTGATCGAATTCCCACATTCATCCACCTGATGTTTGGCTCTTCCTGTGTGTTGCTTTTCTTTTTTTTTCCATTTTTACTTGACAGGCAGTACTGCAGGAAGAGGGTCCAGAGATTTGACATACGTTAGAAGGCAGTGGCTGAATTAACCTTCTAGCATTCATATAAAGGGCCCATTTAAACCTGTGCAGCTTAATTCATGTCAACACATGTACACAGGTTATCTGTTGTATTAAATAGTGCTGGTTTGCATGTGTAAATATGATGCAATGCCATGACAATGGCAGCACATAAAACACATGCTATCTCATAACACATTTAAAATAATGTAAAAACCTGCATGGAAAGGTGTGAATCCAGTCTTATTGTTTGTATTATTTCTATATACAAGTAAATCTAATATGTGCAAGGTCTTTAGCTGAATTAAGCATTGCTCTTTTACTTTATGACCACTGTTAGACATGCCATCTTTGATTTGTGTGGAGTACAGTAATATGAGAGTGAGAGAATACTAATTTGCCTGTGTTGTAATGAAAGTAACGGTCATTAAGTATATATGTCTTCTGATGTTGTAATCAGATGTGATTCAGTCTGTTAAATATCTACACTACAACATCTGTTTCACAGAATGACCTTCTGCTGAAGAATATTTAGTATCTATTAGCAAATCAACGTACAGACCTACACACTCTGAAATCCACTAAACTGGCAGGGGATACCGCTGTTAAGCTTTTGCCTTGCAACAAATGATTACTGTTAAGTAATGCTTAAAAGAAACTGTGAAAATAATCATGGGAATGATCTGTTTTTGTAAGAACTTGTGCTATCAATTCACATTTTTCTACTTTAAAAAAAAATATTTTTGAGTGTGTTATTCTAGTTCAAAAAGCAAAGTAACTGTGTCTCATAAAACTGTTCATGTACTAATATAAATGATAACCAGTATAAAGAACCCAACACTAGTTTACCATCTGTTTTAATGTTAATTAGAGCATTGGGTGCCCAAGGTAAATTTATCACAGTAAGAATGTCATTTAAGACCCTCCAGGATAATTTTTTTTATATATAATTAATTTTCCATTTGCAGATTAATTTCATTCTACTAATGGTATTTAATATTTCTCTACTCCACAGAGCAATCGCCAAACAATCAAGGCCATTCAACGTTGCAGCCGTTACCACCTTCTCACAAGCAGCATCCTGCAGCTATTCAGCCATCCATCACATCCCTCAACCGCAATTCTCTGACACATAGGAGGAACCAAAGTCCGGCCCCGCCGGCTGCGCTGCCCGCCGAGCTGCAAACCACACCTGAGTCCGTCCAGCTGCAGGACAGCTGGGTCCTTGGCAGTAATGTGCCACTGGAGAGCAGGTAACTCTATGGGATGCCAGTCAGTAGCAAAATGAATGATCTTTAAAGGAGAACTGCGCATAAAGCTATTCATTTAGCTTTTGAGTGTAGGGTGTACACGGAAAATGCATGCACACATTTATAATTACCTGTAGCCATGCTGTGAAAATCTGTGGCATTGAAGTTCCCATACATTTCTCTGATGTCCACTGAAGGAATTCAGGATGTTGTTGGCTTAGTAAAAAATAAAGTAAATGGGACTGAAGGTAGCTAGCATGAATATGAAATTAAATGTTGATTTTGCATGGATGTCAGTTTAGTATAGTGATAGCAATCCATATCATGATCCTGGCTGATATTTCATTACATTAGCCAGAAACAGATTGGTGGGTCCAAACCATCTAAACAAACTCATTTGGACAAACTTTTAGAGGGCACATTTTGTCTAATTCACTCATCTATATTCGTCATACAGATCTAAAGCTCTGAAGGTAAAGGTGTTATATCTTGAATATGAATCTGAAGGTGCTATAACAAGGGGGTTTTACTCCCACCCTCAGTTCTAATATTTACTTCACATTTTGTTCTGTTGTAAAACATTTAGAATAATGCCACTGCACTGTTTACATAATTAAAATAGATTGGTTATGGTTAAGTGGAGACTATTAAAAATGTAGGAGTCCATAGATATCCAGCACTCAAAATGGGATCAGTCCAATAATATCTAAGGCTCAATTTTGGGGATGGAGCGTGCCAAAAGTTTGTTATTGCCTGTTTTTATGCCTTTTTGGGAATAAATTGTTATTATTGGACTGATTCCGTTTCAAGTGCTGGTTTTCTATGAACCTTTCGATTTAAGAGTTAGACTAAAACTTCCACTGGTGCCAAGATTCCATTAGTGTGAGTGGCTGTGTGAGAGTTGAGCTGCTCCCTTTCAATCTATTATCCAATAAAAATGTAGCAAACAAAAGGTGAAAGAAATGGCATGCCCCCTCTCACTGCAACACAAGCAACTCACTTGCCGTCATGTCTTGTTAGGGCTTGCACCAGTGTTGAGAGAGACAACAGCACCCCATGGGTCTTGGCAGCCACCTTCTCTTTTGTGGCACTGAGAGCTATGGCCTGCCTTTTTTCATAGCTGGGGTTTCTGTTGCCAAAAGGCATTTACACCATTCCATGGCATGCTTGCATGGGCACATGTTGGTCATGCCTACCTGTTGCCATGGTAGTTTTGTTCTCAATAATGAGGACTCATGAAGCTAAAGGCAACGCAGGACTGTCTATAGCTGACAAACAACACTAGCCCACTACACAGCACTCTGAAGGTCCACATGTCTCCACTTTCTGTGCAGGTGCTATAATCTTGCAACAGGTGAAATCCCTTTTGATATACCTTAAGGTCCCCACACACCTTACGATAATCGTACGATCTCGGGAAATCCCGCGATCGTACGATTATCGTAGGGGGTGTGGAAGCCGTGCGACCTCTACTACTGTAAGGTCGCACGACTTTAAACTTACGGACAAAACCCGCCGAGCATTGTACGATGTTCGGCGGGTCTGTAGCATGTTCATAAGATAAAAGCCGGACAGGCCGGTGTGCGCAAGCGCAGACTGCCCGTTCGGCATTGCGGTCATCGGAAGCCCGCCCCTCAGGGGGCGTGGCTTGCGATCATCTCAAGTACGATCTGCCTATGCAAGATAGGCAGATCGTACGTTTTTTTAAGTACCTTACAACCATCGCAAGACAAAAGTCTTGCGATGGTTTTAAGGTGTGTGCCCAGCCTTAGGCCACATGCATAAAATGTGTTCTAAAGGAACTTGGCTTGGTCCCTGCAGTAAACAATCTGATATTTGTTTCTTAATTTTGTAAATTACATCTGGAAAATATCAGATGTTAAAGGGCTGCTGCGGTAGGAAAAAAAAAAACACTTTCCTTGGGCATTTTGTATAAGTAAATTAATATGTACTTTGTGATAACATTGTTAACAGTGGGCTGCTTTGATTAAAGTGCTTGAAGACTTTTAGGAAGTTGGTCTTGCTGTTTATCCCAAGTACATGCTCTGTAATGCTACTTCGGAAGCCTTGGAGAACCTCCACTTACCCAAAAGCTTCAAGTAAGCCAGCTGTGCCCTGTACAGAAAAATGGAGAGCCTGAAGTCTTACAGCTGTCGGTAGTCTTTGCTTCCTCTGTTTATCAGTCAGTCAGTGTCACAAATGAAATGCTTGCAATCATTTTGTGTGCATATCATATTGCTTTTATTTTTAGTGGAAAGTGGTATATGTCTTATCCAATCTTACCCAAATCTAAAAAAATTTACACGTACAAGGGATAAACAGTGTATGTTTTAATTTTTGGGCCTCTTTCCTTTTATTTTCACCTACTGACCCTGCCATTAACACACTACTGTCCTAGAGAGACAACTCTCACTCACCATATTGTATATATGGAGAAGCAGCATTGTCTCAAATTATAGTACAGCATTTTAAGGTCACTACAACAAGTTAGAAGCTCACTGGAATTAAGGCAGGATCAGGAGTTATTGTTTTGCACTTTATCAAACACATCGAGCAAAACACTTTCAATTGTATATTTACCAGACCACAATGAGACATACAGTATCTCACAGAAGTGAGTTCACCCCTCACATTTTTGTAAATATTTTATTATATAATTTCATGTGACAACACTGAAGAAATTACACTTTGCTACAATGTAAAGTAGTGAGTGTACAGCTTGTATATCAGTGTACATTTGCTGTCCCCTTAAAATAACTCAACACACAGCCATTAAGGTCTAAACCGCTGGCAACAAAAGTGAGTACACCCCTAAGTGAAAATGTTTAAATTGGGCCCAAAGTGTTAATATTTTGTGTGGCCACCATTAATTTCCAGCACTGCCTTTAACCCTCTTGGGCATGGAGTTCACCCTAGCTTCACAGGTTGCCACTAGAGTCCTCTTCCTCTCCTCCATGATGACATCACGGAGCTGGTGGATGTTAGAGACCTTGTGCTCACTCCCTTGCTTTCCCATGTCTAGTGAGGGAGGTTTGGATGTATTTAGGGACAGCGAGGGAGCGATTCCACAGAGGTAGACTGTCCTGTGTGACTCTGTCATTGGTGCCATCCCTTAGTGAGGCCCGTCATTTAACTGTTGGAAGACAGGAATTGGTTTCATCTCAGGTTGCAAAGAATATAAGAGCCTGTATTTAACCTGGGTCTAGCATCTAAGGGAATCAAGATGGGCCCAAGGATCAGTTTGAGAATTAATACAGGTACTTGCAGGCACTGAAAACTGTCTGTACTTCAGCACTAATGTTATTGGTATTTTTTTAGGCCAGGTCTGGTTCCCTTTAAGGGAATAATAAATCAGGAATATGAGTTAATTTATATAAAAGAAAAACATAAAAGTTGATGCATCTGATCATATGAATCTAGCAGAGTTAAAGTGTTTATCATCAAGTTTGGTTTTGGCTCTGCCAAACAGAACTGATTTCCTGTTAAATAATACCAAAAAAACAACACACTTTGGCCAGCCCCTGCCTCGTCTGATATGACTAATAATGTAAACAGCAGGTTGCAGCTAAATCAGTAAGCAGTAACACATGTTGGATGGCAATGTAAAACATTACTGTGTTTCTTTACAAGGCACAAATGTACAAAGTAGTAGCATTTCCGAGATGTCCCGTGGTTCTGCAAGCTGAGAGGGGGCATCCCTGAACGCTGCTGTTTTGTACATTTCTGCTATGTACATAAACGCAAGAATGCTTCAAACTGTAATTTAGTATGTGCTGCAGCTGGTTGATGAGGAGACAGAAGCCTCAGAACAGCTCATATGCACCACTCAATGGTTTGAGAGATCGGTGATTTGCTTTTTCGAACATTAGTTTACACTTAGCTACAAAGTAAAGATTGATACAATGAACCTTACTTACTGTTTCTGGAATATGAACTGCAGTTGTTGATGTATATCAATGCTGATTCTTCAGCTGTCAACTGTGTTTCCAGCACAGGTGTAAATCTGATTGGTTGTTATGGGGCAACACAGATAATTCTTATTTCTTATCAGATAAATGAGGCCATGCAGGAAAAAAATATTTTCAAGTCATGTCTGCTTTTATATACTGCGTGTTAAGGTACCCATACACCTTACGACTATCGGACGAAACTTTTTTCGTCCGATGATCGAATAGTCGTACGATTTTAGTACGGCAGCCCCATCCTGCCCCGATGATCGAAAGACTAATTTAGCCGTAATTAACGAAAAGCACCTGAACAAAATGCGGTAATTGATTTGCCGTATTTTCGTTAGCGCAAGCGCAGTGTAGATCGTACGACTTTTGACGGACGGAAACGCCAGCAACCTTACGAAAATCGTACGATCTAGCAAAATTTTCAAATATGCTTGACCGTCAAAAGTCGTACAATTGTACAGTAATGTCGGTTGGACACTGCAATGCACACATACGATTATCGGCCGAAAAGTCGATCGCATACGGAAATCGTCCGATAATCGTAAGGTGTATGGGCACCTTAAGTAATAGCTGCTTATGTTGTTGCTTCTTATGTGTACCTCTGTATGAAAATAAAAATCAAGAGATATTATAGAAAACTTGGCCCAAGGGAACATGTAGGCTGTGGTTGCTGATCTCTTCTAAAAATGCTACTTAACTTTCGTCCATGCTGATTAAAGGCTCTGACGTCCTCTGCTACCATATATGCTTGTTCCAGATAAATAGCCAAAATCATTACTAAGGTTATCAAACAAAAATGTCACATTTGCTTCAGCATGTAATTTTAACATCTATCACCCTGTTACAATAAATGTCTATGTCCATTTAGTCCCCATAAAGACCTTTGAATAGATGCTGAAAACCACATTCACATTTCCTGTATGCCTGTGTCCACATTTTATTCTGCCTTCCTAACGTCACCCATTGTAGTCACACATTGTAGTGTTCAGAAACCAGTGCACTGTTTTTTGGGAGGTTTTTTTGCTACTCCCTGCCAGCTCCACCCTTCCTCCCTAAGGCCCGGTTCACCCTAAGCAATTTGTTGCGCTTTTTCTATCTTAAAAAAACGCTCATAAAATATACCCCAAAAAGATTCCCATTTATTTCTATGGCCCTGGTTGCTGAGCGCTTTGTCGCAATAAGCAAAGTGTCTGTCCCTGGAAAAAGTACATGAGCTTTTTTATGGCATATTACAGCTTGTTCTGGCCTCACAGACTCAATAGGAAATGCTTGAAAACACGCGTTTGCTGTGTTTTTGCGCATGTTTTACGCGCGTTTGCTCATTAATATCAATGAGCTTTACTCTGCTCAAAAAAATGTGCGGCCGGGTTTATGCGCAAAAACACACACATGAAAACAGTGCACAAAAATGCATCAAAACAGTGCAAACAAAACGTGCAAAACCGCAGTCTCCTAGGTGTGAACCCAACCTAATGTCCTGCCACACCTCCACCCACCTCTCTACTTTGCCAGTCTTTCCTGCAGCCTGGAATCCAGCTGCATGTTACATGTGGCAAAATACATTGTGGGAGATGACCCAAATTGAGATGACCCTGAAGCAAAAAAAAACAGCAGAAGCTGCTGCTCAGAACAGGCAGGGATATGAGATGTTTTTAAAAGTAAGAACATATTTTTGAGCATAATAACAAAGCCATTTAATTTATTTCACAATGCTTGTTCTGAATACCTAATGTGATGCAGGTGCATTTAGATTTCCTTTAAAGTGGAACTGTAGCTTGAGAAAAAAACGACAGCTCTCACCATAATGTGCAAACATGACAGATTTTCTTTGTTTTATTGTCCTCCTACAGTACTAACAGCTCCCTGCTCCACGCTACTTCTTCTTCCACATCCAAAGTCTTCTTTCTTTGGCCATTGGGGTGCAACCGATATTGTTTTATTATCCCAGCATTCTCGGCTGCTTACAGATGCCTCTCAGTACGGGTGCACTTTTAGCCTAGCCCTCCTACTCCTCAGTAATCATTTTAGGGTAAATCCCATTTGTAGGCAGCCCTGCCCATCTTGGAATCCAGAAATTATTGTTCACTAATATAAACAGGCCCTGCTTAGAGCTGTTGTTGTTTCCCTCCAGCCAGCGAATAGATTCACATTTAATATCAGCTGTCATTTTCCTAGCCTGGTTAGAATCTGACTATTAGCTGTGAAATCATTAGTATTGATACCTGAGGTTCTATATGTGTGGTCACTGACCTTCAGCAGGCCATAAGACTTCTCATTCGAATCTGAATATTTGTATTATCATTCTGCAGCCAATCAAAACCAATTTAAAGTGGGTAATGCTAATGAAAATGGTCTTCTCGTGTCCCTTCACATCAGGTATGACATGGTATACAACGATTTATTGTGAGACTCATTAGTACACCGCTAAACGTCCCCAATTAATTAGCACTAGCTGAAAGATTAATCAACACTGTAAATCACCGCTGTCACCTCCACATTTTTGATGACGTTAAAAAGTCTGATTTCCCTGGTTCTGCACCAGCCTGAATATTCATAGCATTGTTTAGGACTGGGATTTACCAAATACAAATATCGACAGGTCATTAACTACTTACAGAAAAAAAAAAGAAAAGCAGGTGTAAATCATACTGCAGCATAGGAAATCATTAGCCAGTTAAATGTTTTCAGGGCTTGCTAATATGCTGTTGGAGAGGCACATTTGCATATAACAGTACCTCGGTGTGGAATTCTTTATAATTAGTCACATGTGCTGATCTAACAATTTTATTTGAACACATTTACAAGCTAATGCTGGAGATAAATAATAAAACTGTTCTTTACTGCAGGACACTGTTGCATCAGAATATCATCTTCCCCAAGCAGTCACCGGAATAACCTGTCAGTGGCAATAGCTGCTGAAATTGGCCAGTTTTGCTGTGTGCGGGCAAGTAACCCTTTAGGAGACCTTGCAGTGGCCCTTAATCACCAGTACCCAAGGTCTAACCCCAATATACAACACTGATATTATAAAGTGATCCTAAATTATTAATGTAGACCTCAACCCTTACAGGATTACATTTAATTTGCTAGCACACAGTGTCATCTTTTTGTGAGTTTTTTATTTGTTTTTATTGTAAAATGTCATGTACCTTTTTTCATCCTTTTTTTGCATCTCAGTGCTGTTGATCTCCCCCACTCTTTTTCAGCCACTTCCTGCCTAC
Organism: Nanorana parkeri; assembly: GCF_000935625.1. Taxonomy (NCBI): domain Eukaryota; kingdom Metazoa; phylum Chordata; class Amphibia; order Anura; family Dicroglossidae; genus Nanorana; species Nanorana parkeri. The sequence goes on along the minus strand of NW_017306328.1, from coordinate 1,002,671 downwards.
ATGCACACTTCAGTGTTGGCTGCAGATAATTGCCCTGGGCTGGCCTCCAAAAAAGAGTCATACTTGTGCAATATGTGCCGGCATAGCAGGTACTATCTTACTAAAATCTGTAGATTTAAAAGGTTTGCAAACAACTGCCAACATTACCTAAATATTTTAGACGGTATATGAGATTTTAATAATTGGGTTTACATCTAATTTAAGTGTCGGCATTCTCGCAATGATTGCAACCCCCCCTTTTCTCATCCCATGCGCGTGCACGCACACACCACACTTTGTTAGTTAGAGGCATATCAAAGTCATTCTTTGTTGGTTACAGACCTATAGAATTCATCCTTTTTGCTGTTCAGTGGCCAATGGGGTTCATCCTTTGTGGACCGGAGACCAGTAGGATTCATATTTTGTTGAATATGTGGGTTTCTTTTGCTGACTTTTCATTGAGAATAATGCTAGTGTCTTGGCTGTTATTGTAATTCAGCGGCTTCAATGCTTTAAGTCACTGACCCAGAACTAGTACAGCAAAATAAATAAAAACTCCTGATCTGCATACTTGTTCGAAGTCAAGAACATACTGTCAGTATGACAGCCAGGCAGTTAGTATTTTCAGGAGGCTGTTCAGCAGTGACAGCCTCCATATTCCTTTCATGACAGGTTTTCTTTAACTGATTGTTTTTCCTAACATTTTCATTTAATTGATCTTTCATTGCCAAGATGAACTACAAGACAAAATACAAAACAGCCTTTTTATATGCTAATATCCTTTACCTCCATCAATTACTGCGCTTAGATATACTCCATGATTTTATTTTTAATCCAATTTAGGTCATTGTGACTTTCTCCCAAGCTGTCATTTTACCAAATACAGATAAAAATAAAAATATGTAAATGTCACAGGCATCAAGATAACCATCTCTACTTCTTTAGGCATATATATGTGGTACAGCTGACAGCTGTGATAACTTCTAATGATGTGCAAAGATGTGTCATGAATATTTGAGTAATTCAGTGGTGACTATGTTTTGGGGACCCTGGTGTTCTTCAATGTGTTTTATTATTTTTTGTCATCCATCTTTTCAGAGATTTTGTCATGTTGATGAATCCCTCTGGGCAGTATTTTTATACAGATAAATATATAATAATAATAAACATTTTTCATATGCTCTCATTCTTCTTTTTCAGTTGTTGAAAAATAACACTATAAGATAGCCATATCATTGTCTCCTTTCTGTTTAGGGTAAACCATGAGCCTAATAATGAGAAGAGCTGTGTAAACTCATTTTTGTAGTTTTAGTCTTTGTTTAGGAGTTAAAAAAATACTTATGAACTTTCTGAAATGGGAAAGAAGGACACATTTTAAGGTCAAAACATTTAGACATAACATCTCTACTAGGGCTGCAACAACTAATCGACATAATCAATTATAATCGATGATTGAAAAAGTTGTCAACTTTTTCAATCATCGATTAATCGGCTTCTGGTTAGTTGGCCCTGTTTACGACTCCAAACACGCTGCGCGCCGCACCCCCTCCCCACCTCACGCTCACCGCTTCCAGACCCGCCCGCATCCACGCTCCACACGCCGCACCTCCTCCCCGCCTCACGCTCACCGCCGTCCCACATCCACCATCGGCACAGGGATGCAGGGAGAAGAAGTAAGGAGGAGCAGGTGTGGGGGGATGACAATCGCCGATAGACAGGCCCTATCTCAGAAGCAAGTTGCTGGAAGACTGCTCAGGTAAGCCTGCACTCCCCCCCACATGGTGCTCTATAATGTATTGCTGGGATTTGTATTCCTCTATAGCTGATGGTACATTGTGCTGTAGGAATACAAATCCCAGCAATAGTACATTATACACTGTATGTTTAATGTGCTATTGCTGAGATTTGTTGTATCCCTCTATAGCTGGTGGTATTCTGCATTGCGCTGTATAGAGGACTACAAATCCCAGCAATAATACATTATACAGTTTGCAATGCCGAATACCACTAGCTATAGAGGGCTACAAAACCCAGTAATACATTATACAGCAATGCAAAATACTACCAACTATAATGTATTGCTGGCATTTGTTGTATTCCTATATAGCTGGTGGTATTCTGTATTGTGCTGTATAATGTACTATTGCTGGGATTTGTAGTCCTCTATAGCCGGTGCTATTCTGCATTCATTGCTATATAATTTTACACTTTTCATTTCACTATATTGCACACCACACTTTTTTTTTCCTTATTTATTTCCACCGCTCCAAGCTTGCTCCTGTGATGGACTACAATCTCAATACAAACAAGTAGTCCCATCCCTGGAGCCATTTTTGAAAATGTATTTTATTTTATTTTTTATCCGATTAACCGATTAATCAAACTCAATAATCGGCTAACTAATCGATTTTGAAAATAATCGTTAGCTGCAGCTCTAATCTCTACTAACTTCCATACCATAAATAAATAATATTGGGAAGTAGCTACGTATTGTATAAGGTCACAATACAGCATGTTTATAGAGTTCAATAACTGATCAAGCCATCATCTGAACCCTAAATAATGAACTAAATTACGAACATATAATGTGAATACAAAATTTACATTTAAGTCCTTTGAATGAGACAGGATAGCCAACCAGGGTATGCCAAAAAGAAACTAAACATCCCTTTACTGGAACACTGTAAAGTGCAATCACATTGCCTTCTTAGTACAGAAAGTATGCAAATGCCTTGATGCTCAATACAAATCCAAAAATAGTGTTCTATTTATGGTCATTTAGGAATGTTATAGCACATATACAGCTATTTATTGCAGTTTAGCTATTCAGTCTCTTAGCTAGTTCTAGCACTAGGTGTGAAAAAACAATAAAGACATGTGTCATGTTTTTGGTTGACAGATTTAACCAAAATGGCAGGATACATACAGCCTTAAGAATACTTTTGATTATTTTTTTTAAAATTAAATTGACCTTTTCAGTAAGTGCAGAAGGTAAGTAAATCCAGCCTGTTAAAGTAGATAATGTATGCTTCTAGCAACCTACAGGACATGGGGCCAGCAGAAAGAGCAACAGCGTGCAGTGGGGGGCCACATTATAACATGTGTTGGATACATGAGGCCAACATAGTTCTACAACGCAGCAGAGTTTTAAGACATGGGTTGCTAGAAAGGTAATCAAACATCACATTTTTTACAGGCTGACTTTAGTTTACTTTGCTGCACCTACTGACAGTGTCACTTTAAGTAAGAAAAAAAAATCATGTATACAAATAGATAGACAACTTCATATATATATAATATATATATTCAAATATCAGTAACAGACTCGCAGTTTGGAAATATATTGATGTGAAAATTCAGGAGAAACCCTACCATAGCAAATTTGCACATGGCTCAGAGTAACCTTTGTATTACATTTACACGGCACTTGCAGTATTTGCAACCTGATTTAATTAAGTAATAATTCCTGCAGAGCTAGGCCCTATGCAGCCATTAGTAAGTTACCATAGGCAAAGATTTTAATTAGTTTTAATGATTCCTTTTGTGAAATTTCTATTATTTATTTATCGAAGAGTCATTGTGTTTCATCATGTATCTGCAAAACATATACAGAGCTGTGGCAGACCCTGAGTCAGAATAAGTCCATATTACAGTGTTACTTTTTAAGCATTAAAGTTTCTGTTTAATGTCAGCAGCTGTTACTGATTCACAGACATGTTATTCTCCTCTGTCATTTACGGGAATGCTTTGGTCCACAGACGGCCTAGATTTGATGTCAATATCTATTTTTTGTCTAAAATAAATGGAGCTGCCAGCCACCCCCTGTTTGCAAGAGTTATGTGTGCATTTGAGTTACTGTCAAAAGCATGTTTCAATACTGTATGGTACATGAGCCGAAGGTGTTAAGGCAACCTGTCAGGGTAATATGGGAGCTGCCAATGCAAGATCTGAGGCTCTCATGTTTACCCTTCCTTGGAATGTGAATAAAAGGAGCATATTTATCCTGACGGCTACTTTTCAAAGAGGGTCTAATATTTAGAATAATTTAGAATAATTATAGAATACACAGGTGTATTCTAGTTATGCCCACCACAACCGCCCACTCTGACTGCATTCTCTGTTGGCACTGTACTGCAGCCCAATGTCTCTGGCGTGCAACTGCTCTAGGGAGTTGCCCCCAAATATGTGCTTCACCTGTCGAATGAATACAGCCAGGTAGAAATTGCTAAGATGTTTTCTGACATGGAGTGCCTACAAAATTAGTAGCTTGCCTGCTACATGTCCCAGCATGGCATCAGTTGACATAAAATGTGTTAAAAAAAATATATGCAATGCAACAGTTAAAAACCTGGCTGAGGCTCTTAACTTTCTTTGCCCTATCGAAAACACAAGCAATATTTTTGGCTGCAGTTATACTTTAACATATAAGTGACATAAACACCAAATGTTTATTGTGATGGCATTCTTTTTAGTACATTATTACAAATGGATGGCAACCCACTAGTAATTTGTGATGAGCAAATAACAAAAGAATCACGGAATGATTGATTTGATGATTTAACCAAATATTTGCAAGCACATCTGTCTCATCTCATAGATTGGACATACAGTATCTGGAGGATTTGTATGCACAGATTCCCTGATTTGCTCTTTTGGATGATTTGCAAATTAGTTTGCTGTTTACTACTAGGAATGTTGCAGATGTTTTTATGTCATTAGTAGGAGAGTGTTACACCTTGCTAGCCATTGACCAAAAAAGGAAGACCTAGCCCTAGATGGTACTTTTTCTTACTAGATTACAATTGCAACCTTTTGAGAGAGCCGAGGCCCATTCTTCGATGACATCATGCTGTAGGAAGAAGCCTAAACTGTCTGGAAAGCTGTAATTGCAGTCTACTCAGTCAGCCAATGAACAGGATCATTTGACTTTGTGCCTTTCTTTTTAAGTCATTACAATGTGAGTTTTGAAATTCAAGGGATACTTTGAAGATATAAAAGAAATACTCTCTTGGTAACAGTTCCTGATTTACTCACATCGATCCAACAACCCTTAAATACTACAGTCGATTGGGTAAGCTGAGATCAGAGGAGAAAACTTTAGTCATCTGTAATCACCACTAAACCATAAAATTAAAACTGTCATTTATGAAGCATGAAGGTAAAGTATGTAGGCAGAAAAATAAATATAATATTGGCATTCTGTTATAGCTAAAACAAAATGTGTAACATAGGTTTAATTTCTTATTCCACATGAAACAATTGTGGTATTTCTATAGCCTACCTGGTTAAGCTGTTTATTCCTAATGGTATAATAAGGGCCAGCACAATGCGGAGACAGGATGATCTTAACTGCGCTTCTGGACAGTAAAGCTCCTTGCACCTATATATATTTCAAAAATGTTTTATCTGTGTGCCATTCTGCTTTAACTTCAGAGTTTGTTTTAATTAATTAATGTATAAAGTCTGGCAGAAAAATCAAAACAGATGAAACAAGCGCACAACTGGTTATAGATCCTAGGTGAAAACTGGGCTGAAAAAGTATGGCGTGCAAGCTCCTACTATCAGGGAGAGGAACACTGCAATTCAGTACATATACAAAACAACGAGTGTAAGGAACGCTACTGCCTGGAATTATGACTGTATGATGTCTGATAATTAGTAAAGGACAAATGGTGTGACTTACAGTTAAAAGGCAGCTGGTGTGTCAAAGATGGTAAAACAATGACAGGTGCCTGGAGGGAGTCCGAAGAGGGATGATTCCAGGATTCAATGATAACGAGTGTGAGAGCACTGTGGAGATCCCTGGCAGCACGCGTGCACGGCTGGCCAGGCCGGGACGCGGCGGCTTAGGAAAGAGAGAGCCTTTTTTCTCAAGCTTTCTTCACTCTGAGGCTTGAGAAAGAGGCTGTGCCTCGAAACGCTTAGAAGCCACCGTATTGAGAGCCCTCTTCTTCGTACAGTTGTCCATCCTTCCAGACTTCTTCCCCTACCCAGGACTTAGCCTGGTTGCGTGACATCAGCCTGCACGCACTGAACACAGTTGTTCACAGCCGCTCGCGGCTTTCTCTTCCCTAAGCCGCCGCGTCCCGGCCTAGCCAGCCGTGCACACGCGCTGCCAGGGATCTCCACAGTGCTCTCACACTCGTTGTCATTGAATCCTGGAATCAACCCTCTTCAGACTCCCTCCAGGCACCTGTCATTGTTTTACCATCTTTGACACACCAGCTGCCTTTTAACTGTAAGTCACACCATTTGTCCTTTACTAATTATCAGACATCATACAGTCATAATTCCAGGTAGTAGCGCTCCTTACACTCGTTGTTTTGTAATGTATAAAGTCTGTGTGTATGTAGCATAAAGTACTAAAAGGGAATTTTAAATGTTAAAGCTGGTGATCTGCATCTAAACATTCATGCCTATTCACTCCCTGCATATGTGCAACACCTGAAGCAGAGCTGGGGCATGTGCAAAGCAATTTAAACACACCTGAAGTTAGGCTGGGGTATGTACAAAAATAGTTTAAGCACACTTAAAGTTAGGCTGGAGTTATGTGAAAAAAAATTTGAGCGCACATGTGAACACAGAAACTATACGATAATAAATACATTTTGGAGTTTTTATAGTATTTCCAGACAGGAAAACGTATGGAATTGCCTGAAATGTATTGTTCTCTAAGACAATTGGCACATTTTAAGGGTCATGTAAAAAGTTGTCAGCATTCTATTATTCACAATCAAGATTATAATATACTTAGAGGTACTAAAAGTGCTGAAAAATTAGTTAAGTGATTATGAGAAAAATTATATAATGGTTGCACAGGCTATTACATGAAAGATAAATGAAATCTAAGATGTCCATATTTTTTTTAAACATTTTTAATTTATTCTACGGACACATTTATAAGCCTAATAACTATAGATAATTTTAGTAAAATTATCCAACATAATGTGTAGTTTAAAATATTAATTTCATGATGAACTATTTTACAATGCAAGTTTGGTGCTCTAAGGGCCTGTTCACATGAGTTTCAGGTCCTGATCAGGTCCGCATCAGATGTGGATCTGCAGACGTGGTGCTATGTGTTTTTGCCGCGTTTGTGATGCGTTCCAGTTAAAAAAAATTTTTTTTTTGCTGGGGTGGGTCTGTCAGTATGTTAGCTGCAGTGCAGTGCGTTTTTGACGCATTTTGCGTTTCTGGACCGCTTCCTGACCGTACAAAATGTGACATGCAGTATTTTTCTGCACGGACTACGCGCATGAGAACTGTAGCCCATGAAACACATACACACATGAAACAGGGATACATTGGGATGCATTTTTAGTGCAGGAGCGTACGGATCAGGTCAGCACAGAAAACGGACGTCGTGTGAACAGGCCCTTAGAGTTGAAGGCATGCAGTCTTGAAAACCAACCAAGCCTTTCATAAATGAGCATATGTAGAATAATAGGTGTTTGAGCAGTAACATACATGTGCACACACTTATGGCCACATCACAGAGCTGTATTTTTCCTTTTGCATTTTTGTGGTTTTTCTAAAGATTGATGACGCATAGTAAATTAGGCCCATAGCACTTGTGTGAGTCTTCAGCCTAGAAACATGTTAATTCATCTGACACTCGAAAGCCTGGATTTTCCTGTACAACACACGAGTAAAATCACACATTTACACTTAAACATTTATGAATCGCTTTGAATGTGTTGCGGGAATTCACACCATAATTTATGCTTTATTTGCTTTTGAACTATTTAATAAAATATTAACTGTATGGTTACCAAACTTTACATTTAATGATTTAGAAGGGACTGGGGACCAAGCATCATTTGAATTTCTCAGTTAAACAGCAAAACGTACGTTCGATTTAGTGAAGTCTTTGTGTCAACAAAGCGATGCTCTTCCTTACGCCTAGCTTTCTTCTCTGAAAGGCACTTGCTCCAATTAGAGGAATGTAATCCCATTTGATGGTAGACCATGCATTTAATATTAATAGTTTTAGTAGCAACCCTTACATCAAAATAATCCTATATCTGAGGAATGCCCTGTATCTCATGTGACCGAAGCGAGAGCTAGTGCTGTTTGAACATCAAGACGTGTAAGAATGACCACCTTGAACCCAAAGAACTATCTTTGGTGTTCACTCTGTGGAGCTCCTAGTCATGTGACAGTGCTATGTATATGTGCTGCCCATATATACTAGCTTTGAAATGTAATAAATCAAGATTACATTTTATATTCTAAGAAATTCTAGATTCATTGCCATTTATTGTAAGATCTACTGACTGTTTGAAGAGTAAGGTGTTTTAATTGGGCAAAACAGACCTACTTAAAGTTTTAGAATTTTCAGAATTTAAAAAAATGCACATTTTGCAGGAAAAAAACCTGCTGATCACAGATGACATGATTAATAGGAAAGCAATGCTATGCAAAACATTACATTTTATGTAAAACCATTTTTTAATGTTTTGGATAGAGTAGAAAATGGTTAATACCATGATTTTATTTTTTATTGTGTGTCCTGTTGGACACACAATAGGACACAGATTGGACACAGATTGTGTTGGACACATCAGGAAGTAAGAGTAGGTCTCTCCTCTTACTTCCTGATCTCTAAAATCCAGGATATTCCCCCTCAAACAGCTGTCACCAAAACAAGTGTCCCCATTGTATGATTCCCCCATTTGCTCCTGTTCCTCTGACAATTCAAACATTTTGAATATCCCATTATTTTCTGCACGGCAGATAATGGCCACCAGGGCGCAAGAGAGGGTGAATCCCCAAAGCAATGACACCAACAGCAATAAAAACCTGATGGGGTTCTAAAAAAATAAGTTCCTCAATTTATATACACTTTAACAGTGTAAACCTGTACCATGAAAACCATTTGGGCTGCCATTGCTGACTATGCTCCGGAAATGCCAAATGCGTGTCTTTCTTTGATTTGAATAGTTAAAGTTTCTGACTCAGAACAGACATATAACATGGTGGCTTAAGTGAATGTGAAAACCCTGATTTGTATGCTTGTGCAGGGTTAGTATCTGTAAAAGCACTAAATACAATGGATCAGCATGACTTCCAGACAAGGAGCATTTTCCAGAAAAGTCTGCAATGGCAAAGTCAAAGCAAAAAGGGTTAGTATTATAGCTCCTTGTTTCTTTAATGAAAGATTTTCTTTTTAGGTTAGATTGTTTAAGCTGAGAGAGCTTTCCTGGACAGTGTTGGTAAGCAGTTTTCAGCCTCCTTCTTTAGGTAGGCGGATGCTTGTACTCCTCCTGCACATGTATAGACACAGCCATGCTAAGTGGAAATCTCTGGTCTAAGTTTAACCAATAATTGTGTGAAGATTAAATAATGTTATTTAAAAAATATATATATTTTTTTTTATTTAAAAAAATATAGAAATTACAAAAAAAACTAAATGTGTAAAATAAATTGTTCAATGATCATATTTAATAAATATATGGTTTAGATAATTGGATTATCTGCACATCTCCCCCTTTTTTGGAAAATATTCAGAAAGGTGAACTAGCCCTTTTAGCATTCATCCAGGCATGAGGACAGTCTGAGCAATCAGTAACCAAGCCATTTCCTGATTTGTGTTCAGTAATAGGCCAGATTACATGCCCAATAATAAGAACAATAACTGGACTCAGTACTGTTGACCAACGGCTTCACGAGATGTCTGGTAGCTTAGCTCTGGAGCAGCCAATGGGAAAACTTTTTCTACCACTCTGCACACGATAATAGGGAACAGTTAAGTGCATGCTAGCCAAATCTGAAATCAAAGCAAAGGGAAAGCACAGTAACTCAACTGGAGAAGGAGAAGAAAAATAGCCCAGCAACTGGGGACCTGTTAAGATGTTAAGATGAAACTGAGGTCATGGCTAAGCTAACCTAAAATTATAGAGCAATACAAGTTTGCCCAGTGGATATGGGGAGACAATAAAATGGACACCAGTCTGCATGGATGGTTAGAGGGCAAGGTACCCCTCTTACATAATAATACACAGCTTCCAGCTCCTTGCTGCAGTATCTTGACTTCCCAAGACAAATTCAAAAACAGCAATAGCACTTGAAACAACCTAGGATACTACCATAGCAATAATAATCATTTCATTTTAAAAGCAAAAGTTAAAATGGGTCTTTCCCAGCTAGGGTTGGCTCACCTCAAGAAAAGCAATCAAAAAATATATTTTCACTTATTTAATGGACTAGTAAACCTGATTGTAAGAAGACAGCATGTTTTAGTGTGATTTGTTGCATAAATAGCAAAAATGCTTGCTTTCATATCTGGATAGCTAATTTCTGCAAATTGTTTATTTAGAGAACATTGTTAGAAGCAAATTTTTAAGTATTATACCCATATTAAATGTTGCCATTAACGGATTAATTTGCCATTATTTTAATGAATGCAGCGTTTTCTTACATTTTTGTACATTGCTAAAAGGCAGAAATTTTGGTCTAATAGAATTTCACTGTTGTTTGCCATGATCACTGTGACTTTTTTATATATAAGAAAACTGTTTTAATATGCAACTTTTGATATTTCCATAACATTCAGTACTCATTAGATTCAAAAGCAAATTAAATACTGTGTATTGTATATGTCATGGTATTTGGTGTAATGCTGTTGGAATTAGCATAGAAACACAGACGTTATGGAAAAAATATATTTAAAATTAAGAGCTTCTTTTTTACCTTGTGTAAGACTAGTGCCTCTTGTATAAACACGAAAGGATACAGTGCCTCCTCCTCATGAAATGTGTTTATTGCCTTCAAATATTTAATAAAAATGTGGTACTCACAAAATTAAAAAAAGCCCATAAGACTTATATAATGCAAAAATGACCCACGCTGGATGCCCAATTCTTCACAACTTTAGCAACAGCCCCACAGTCAACATATCAGCGTAGGCTGGTGTTAAGGAATAAGGTTGTGAATGTATAGGTACCCAACGTGGTTTGTTTTTGTTTTTTTTTATTTTCTGAGTTCCTGTATTTTATTATATATTTTAAAGGAGAACTATGAGGTGAGTGCTTTTCACTCACCTCATAGTTCTAGCCGACCTGTGACAAAGACTGTCACAGGTTGGCTCAGAAGATCGGGAAGTGAGCGAACACATACCGGCGTTCGCTCACCTCTCGATCCTGTCACAGCTCTCTGCCGTGACAGGGGAGGGGCTGGATTCCTCCCTCCCCGCTCCGATCCGCCAGCGCTGACTGGCGGAACGGATGGGGCGGGTACATCTGGCTCTGCCTCTAGATAGGCAGAGCTAGCTGTCACTCACGCAGCTGGGCAGATCCAGACATAATTGTCGGGATCCGCTTCAGCTGCGGCGTCTCAGTATACCGCGAGCTGTAGCTCGAGGTATACTGAGCTTAGGGTGACGGGAGGATGCTAGTTTGTGTACTCCCGTTACCCCAAGGAGAACTATGGGGAAAAGCCTTAACCCCATAGTTCTCCTTTAAGGCAACATATTCCAGGAGGAGGAAGTGTTGAGTCCTGTTGTGTTTATACAAAAGGACTGATTTCCTTATTTTGTACCTGGTCAATCTATCCTTTTGTGCACATCTGCCATTTATGGTCCTGAGGGTGAATACTCTATTAGATTTTAGAGGAATAGAGCTGAAAGTAGTTGATTTGGAGACTAGCATCTCTTTTAACATACTTGTGGCTGTTGGTAATTGCAATGCCCGTATTTGAATGATTCAGGTCAATTTAAATAAAGTATCCTAATGGTGAAGCCATATTGCCATGGCAAATGTTAAAAATAAGTATTTTTAGTTTGCTTTTTTACCATTTATAATATGTCTAATATATTAATATAAATATGCTGCAGCAGAGGAAAATCACTAGAGAGCACACACCAAGGAGGAAGGATGGGGTGCATGACACTCAGATTGAGGCGATCTACAATGGGGAGATGATGGACACTCAGCTTTTTTTTTAAAATCCACTGTGGGGTTCATTATTGCACAGGAAGTGTAGTAAGGACACTCACAGAGGACTTGCAGGTCCAGAGAGGTAGCAAGAGATCGAGTGAAGGCAGGTTTACTGAAACACATACTGTAGGCCTAGCTGAGACCTCAGCTGGAGGCTTCCATTTTGGTAACGACAAACACATGGAAAGGGATAAAGAGTCAAAACTGCTCTGTGTTCAGTTTTGGAGATGGTAGGGATGGGTTAAATTCTCAAGTTTTAATCGCTTTTTCTCCTGATGACCATTATAACCAAGACAAAGTAAGGAGAAATCTAAAATGTTTGAGCTGTCATTAGAGCAAACAGAAGCATTGTGTTCTTCAGTTGTACATTTTACAGTATACATTTTTAGTTTGTTCTGTTTTCAATTATTTTTCAGTTTCATTACCTTTATATGCACATAGTTGCCTACAGGTTATTCCAAGGAATGCACTCTGTAAATTCTAACATAGTGTTTTGGCATTCCAAGTAGACAAGTTGTAGAAAAGTAGAGTTTTGTCAATACTGCATTACCTAGCGCAACATGCAAGTTTTAGAGGGCTGCTTAGCAAATCCCCCCAAACAAGTCATGCTCTTTGAAAAACATTGCAGGACAGATATGGTATGCTATGCACAATTTTTGTCAATGTTAAACCTACACTCATGTCTTATTCTTATGAAGTAAGTCATAAAAGAAGGCATTGCACCAAAGATATGGGGGGGAAAAAAATCACACTTGATTGAACATGCGCTCATAATTTCTCTTTGATTTTTATTTTCGTGACTGTCAAATTCAGCGATTGGCACTGGTATCTTTGTCCACTTACGTGGTTCTCCTGCTTTTTCCTGTCATTCAGGATATTGAACATAAATAATTATGTTGAAAGTATAAAGCTCAATTTTAAAAAACATTCAAGTTTTGTTGCAATCATCCATCCTTCCTGATGAAAAAAATGTAGACTTGTCCATGTGTCCCCATGTACGTACCTTTCAGGGATGACCATGGCCATGCTCATTGCACAGTATCTTAGATGTAGCTTGCTTTGGGTAATCGATTAAATAAAAAATAAAAAATTAAAATAGGTAACAGAAAACATAGAAATAAATCCTAATATAAACTATATTTCACAATAAATATTTTGTAATAATAATAGTAAAATGTTGTACATTTCCCAGTAGTAAAATACTTTTATGTCTTTTTTATGGAATTGATTTAAATCTTTGCTGCTTGATCCTTGTGTTCTTTAACCAGTTGACATCCGCGGTGTTAAACCCCCTCCCATCCAGGCCATTTTTCAGTATTCAGCGCTGCGGTACTTTGATTGACATTTATTCCGTCATGCAGCGCTGTACTGAAATTAATTTTATACCCTTTTTTGGGGACAGATAGAGCTTTCTTTTGGTGGTATTTATTCACCACTGGGGTTTTTTTTTCCGAAAAAACGAGCACATATAGACGATCGGCGGGCTATGGAGCCGCCGATCGTCTATATGTGAAAAACCCGGTAACGGGTGTTTGCATTGGTCGGGTCTTGTAAGTAATGCATTTTCCAGAAAGCAAACCCTAAACGTTTTCCTACCCACGTTCATTGTTACAGGGAACTGTGTTCGTAGCAATAATAGCTACAGTTGATACTTTGACCAATAAAGGTGTATAAAAAATTAATAAAATAACATTGGCTTTACACTATTTTAAATATGTATATAGATTGGTATATTAGTATCATTAGACCACCTCCTTTGTTAATTATATCTCAAGGTTCTATTTCTTTTGAACTTATATGTCACATTTTTGTTCTATCTCTGCCCCCTTAGAAACCTTGAAAAAAGTTTTTCGTGTGTAGTTGAAACAACAAAAGTCTTCTGGCTGCATCTACACATAATGACTGTTGGATATTCACTTGGATATTCAAAAAGGGATTCAATTCCAAAATTTTTGCATCGATAAATATCAACCATCCTCTGGTTAATGTGCTGTGTAATGCCAGGTGGTCCTAGCAACCAGCCACCAGAAGCGTCTTTCAAACCGATGTCATGATCCAACTCCTTGGCTGCTGGTGATTTGTTGCTAGGATGCTAGGCAGTCCTAGCAACTAACCGGCAGCGGTGGGGGTTGAATAATGACATATTTTGTCTGCTGTCCCCATGGGTTTTTTTTGCAAATGTATCTCTCTTCGCATTAAAAGAGCTCGGTACCAGCGTATCCTTGGGTGATTTCTTTTTTGTAGGTTATACCTGGTTTGTAAGATATCAATTTAGATATGTTTTTATCATCAGTCAAAATATGCCAGTGTCGTTCAAGTGGATTTGTTCTTATTTGGTGCTGTACCAAATAACATAAAACCATCCTTGTTTCTTGCTTATCTACATTCTGAGTGTCATTTTATGCAACACAGTGATGTGAACTGGCCCCATTCATAATAATACATTTTGCTGTCCTTTTTCTTGCATCTGTTGAAAAACGGATGCCAATGCAACAGATCTGGTGTGAATGAGGCCTTAAAGAATTTTGATTCAGTTGATTTACATGAATCTGCTGCACCACTCCAGAGGATGGGTATGTCATACATGTGACAAAAGAAGAATAAAATGCCTCGATAAGGAGGATAAATTATATGAGGGGTATCCCTTACACAGGTCTGTAGTTTTTGTAAAATTGTAACCAATATAAATGTTTTCTCTGTCAAAGAACCTCTGATAGAGATTATGGGTCTTGCTGAAAAGGGTGGGCTGGGTTTAAGAAGTATTTTGTGCGTTTTAGGTAATGCGTAAAAGACCAGGATAGTAGAGAAGAATACTTTAAAATACAGTTTCTTGGTATTAATAGCTCCTTCTCGGGTTGCTAAGTAATTAATAGTGAATAACTCTGATTGATCATTTTCAGTCTTCTATCTAGAGATTCTTTCGATTGGATTTGATCTGACTACCGTGGGATTACCACTTATATCACATAAAGTAATTCCTATGTATATGCATGGTTTATGTAGGCTTTCTTATCTGAATTGAGACACATGTTGCAACTCGTATAACATATTGTTTTATAGATGAACTGTGACTATTGAAGACAAATACTACAGTGTATTTACTTACTTGCAGCACCAGGGTTATATCATACTAGTCCATAGACATTCTTGTATTTATTTAATCATGGAATATCCAGTCGCTTAATTCATTCTGTTTAGATATAGCCAACTAAAAAAGTATAGTTCAGCTGTATTTTCAGCTGCTGAAGTTGCTGCTTATATACCGATAAAACTTTTATTTGTGCAAAAATTCCAGAGGCATACCAATTCAAGGTTTGCTATGGGGAGATATAACAAAAGACAGGATACATAAGCTCCATGAAAATAGAACCTTGAGATATAATTAATAGAGGAGGTGGTGTCACAATACTAAGATGCCAATCATTTTATTCTATCCTTTTTGGGTTTTAAATCACTTTTTAAAAATACATATTTGTCATTAATAGAGATAATAAACTAAATGTTATTTTTTAAATGCACCTTTATTTGCCCAGATCACAATTAGTCTCTCATTACTGGTACAAATATGTACGAGCTCTCCCTTTTTCAAGACCTTCACATACACAGTGCACAAGTCTTGAAAGAAGGAGAGTGCTTGTTACAGTGATGCTAAGGGTTTGCCCAATATATGGGGCATTTGAGCTCACAGGCATTATGACACTGGTCGCTCCCAGTGGCCTTTTAGCCAGGCTGTGGGTAAACTGCTATGGGGCTACAGATATTACAATTAAATTAAACTACACATTTTAAAGCTATGCAGTATTTTTAAAAGTACAAGGCTCCCTTCACTGAATGGTGCATTTTATTGCAAAGATGAACTAACCCTTTAAAATGATCTGTAGTAATTATTACCAATACAAATGGGAATCAGTAACATGTATGTCCTGGCACCCTCTAGCTATTATGCTAACCTGTGGAATAATTACAAATATTCATTCCTAGTGCTTACATAGAGTATCATAGTAATGAATGAGAATAATATATTTTATGTTTAATTGTCACTAATTAAATCCACAACCAAGAATTAAAAAAAACTGTCTTTTGCTTGAAGAACATGTAAGTTTCAGAATGTCCACAATGTTTCCCCACTTTCTCTTCATAAAGAAATGTTACTTGATAACTGCATCTTATTATGTTTAATTTCTTGTCTAAAAGAATAGTTTTTTGACAAGCTAATCCTCCTGCAGGAATGAAGTATACAGCTACAGCCATAATGCATTCATCCTATCAACATTTGTGGCATCATTTACAGTATTTCAATTTTTGTTTGACCCATTGTAATGCTATCAATGTTTTTTTTATAGAAAATTAGTAAATCACCAAGCTCTTGAAAATGGGCATGACAACCTCATAGAGATGGCTGTGTTTCCACCACCTTGCCATGATGGCGACTATGGGGATGGGTATGTGTGTCTATGTTATTTTGATCCTAAACAAATGCATACTTGGAAAAGCCAGCCACAGCAATGATAGCCTACATAGATTTTGTAGGCTCATTTTAAGTCATCTTCAGAGTTTTGGAATATTATCATTCTTTAGGGCCCATTCACACCAGATGTGTTGGGGCCGTGCATTGAGGCCTTGTCACAGATGGACACCATTCACATCATTGCATTGTGGTCAAATGTGGTTGTGACTCTGAAAAAAGTGTGACATGCCATGTTTTTTTTGTTAATGCAGTGGGAAGTGACGTGGAACAACCACCTCACACCCTGCTGTGCCAATAAAACTGGAAGAAATATCACTTGTGACATTTCAATAAAGTTCTAAAAAAAAAGTACACAGTGTGAGGTGCCGAGATTGGCACATAGGCACTGTGACAGGCAACGCACACGAGCCGTTGTGCATTTTGCGCAACAGCCAGTGTGAATTGGACTTAAGAATGTTACTGGATTGAGAGGGAAGGGGTCAAAGTTAATAGCTAAAATACTGAGAAGATTTTTAACAGTACCATGCTAGAAAGCAAGAAACGTTTTAACGGAAAATGCAAGGGTCGTAGATACTGGCTCCTCCGAAAGAATACACGCAGTACATTGCATGAAAAGGAACTTTTGTTTGGCCTGTCAGTTCACACTGACTCACATTCTTCAAGTGATGCTTAATATGCCTTTGCCTTTTAACATCTATGGATGAGGACATATGTACAAGGATACAAAATAACTGTCCCCTACTATAGTAGAATCCAGTTTAATGTGATGATTGTCCTATTAGGAAGCTTTCATCCTGGTTATCACTTCAGGATTTCTCGAGTTGCACAGAACAGAATGAGCCAGCTCTGTCTCTGTGTTTCATACTCTGCAACATCCCCTGATTTCTACCAAAACTGTTCTGATTTTCTGCCTATTACGTCTCATATGCAGGGATCTGATTAAATATGGAAATATGCAGATTGGCGTTTATTATAGATGTTTACAGCACTGAGCTGTGGTTTTGAAATAGCTCTTTTCCAGAGCTTTGCGTTTCTTGAAATGACTGTCAGGTGATATTAATTCAGGTAACATAGCAATGAAATTTATCTTGTTTGTAAGCTTTTCATTTTGAAAATTACGCTGGCAGGGATCACCTCCCGGTGTGAAAGTTGTCCAGAGATAATAGCGCATCAGTTTGAAAACATAATAGATTTGAGAATACAAACCCGCTAACAGCGTGACAATGCTGTGTATCAGCCTCCAGAACATACTGTGTCACAGTCAGAAGCATTACGTATTTGCACTTTTCTTCATTATATGCCACTTGCACTTTATTTACATGTAAATATTGTATGTTGCAGGAGGTGTTAACTGCCATGTATCTTTATAATGCTGGGCC
The DNA here is from genome assembly GCF_000935625.1 of Nanorana parkeri. Lineage (NCBI taxonomy): Eukaryota > Metazoa > Chordata > Amphibia > Anura > Dicroglossidae > Nanorana > Nanorana parkeri. The sequence goes on along the minus strand of NW_017306328.1, from coordinate 984,909 downwards.
AGATAGAAGACAAAATACTTTTGCGTTATAGCTTACTCTTGGTCTACATTGATATCTTATGTAATGCCAAGGTGACCATTCTTGCGGAGACGGTAGACCGACTATTCTTAATTATGTACTTTAGCCATTGCTGTAATATGTTTAACTCTGCTATAACAATAACAAGCTTTCTCATTGGGATATTCATCTAGCATTAGTGCTTTATACTGCCTGCCCAGTACTGTTGGGTGGAATTCTGTGTGATTAAACTCAGGTTGCTAGCCTGTGCGCCTTCAGAAACCAGATCTGCAAGCTGTTTTTTCTGCCTTCTTGCTATGTCTAGTACCTGGACTCCTCTCCCATTCATTTTCCATGGTTGTGAAGTAAGGTTTTAGAGAGGAAAACTCAACTACCATCACTGGCATAATTCAGACAGCAATGAGGGGCATGGGATACACTGTCTAGGGCTTTATTGCTGGATTTCTATACTAGGGTCCCAGTGTAAGTTTTTCATTAATGAGCTTTATCATAATGTCTTTCACTCAACACTGTCTTTTCAGTGGTCAATCTGTTAAATTGTAAAGCAAATATTTGTAGTCTAGCCTGAAGCTCCTCATACATGTTCATACATATACTTGTCAACACTGAATTAGCTGAACAACAGGGTGATGGGTACCTTTCAGCCAAATTATTACACAATAAAATTCCTGCATACTCTTCCTGAATTGTGGGGCATCAAGTCTCTTTCATTGCCAGATGTCCAGCATAATATTCAAACAAAGCCTGGAATATGGTCCTTCAGATCCCAGTCTTCTTAGCACACCATCTTTTTGTGTTAGAATACTTGTTTTTGCATACATCCAAGACTCTCTACTAAAGTAAAAAAAAATTGCTATGGGGATGAAGTTTTGCAGCACAAAATAATTAATATTCTATTGCGTCACCATAATTTTAGGAAGTTGCCTAAAAGCACACAAATCACATTTTAAAACCCTACCATTGCAAGATAATTTGAGTTTTGCATGTAGCCCATATTCACCAATATGTTTTCCATAGGAAGTTGAACATATGTCTAATACATGAACCTTTATAGCAATGGAGTTTGAATTGGATCCTTATGATTAGTATGACTATTAAGTTTACTAAATGTAAAAAACTAAAATAAAAGACAATTCCACTTTATGAATGATCCTTTTTATGTTGTAAAGGTATCCCAGTTTCTTTGAGACATACAGTAAGGGAGATTGCATGCAAAACATCAGTGTTTTATCTAGATGATGATAAGGTTAATAAAAGGTAACAGGTCATTTACAAGGCCCTCGCTTCTGTCGTTGTGGAATGTTAATAATGATGATGTGTTGAAAGTAATTCCCCCTAACCAAAACATCTCTAAAGAAGCAACCTGTGCCAAAAAAATATCAGCTAGTGATACATCAGTGCTATAATATTATAACATGGAAAAGATTGGGGATGAAATTGTGTAACATTATTTATGAAGGAAACAATAATCAACCTTTTATACCGGCATATATTTCACAAGCTTGACAGCACATAAAACCACATATCTGTATTTATGTAGCATAGCGATAGTCTTTCTGCCTACATTACCAGAAGTATGTATAGTCATGCATAGCTGCCAAACTGTGCAGCATTTTCACATGCATTTCAAGTTTAAAAGATTCATCCCTGGACAATTGTGTCTTGGTTTTAAGTACTGACCAACTCAAGAGAAAAAAATCCACTTGCACATTCTTCTAATGTTCATGGTTCCAGGGTTTTTTATTTTAATATTTCTTGAATACCATCTTCTAAAATGCACGAAACAGAATATGTATTGTAAATTTATATTGCATATGCACCATGGCTCTCTGAGGAAAACAAGCTTCAGAAAACTAGCCCAGTAGCAGCATGTCCCTGGACATTATATTATAATTTTGGAGACTAAAAATATCAGATGTAAGGAAAATTAAGTGGTTGTCCATTGCAATTTTAATTAACATTTCCTTATACCCTTCATTAAAAAAAATGCTTTAGCACAAAAATCTACAGCAAATATAAATATTTCCCATTCCCATTTTTCCAGTGCTGGCCTGAAATGAAAGGCAAAAGTTAGAATGTATGACTGATTGCTGTGGGTTAGTAAAACATTTTGAAATGGTATTACCTTCAAAACTGATTGGTGAGAGGATATTCAGGCATGGTCCGATCATTCCTGCAGATCTTTCTTGAAACATTTGGTTTGTTTTAGTGTGCATGTTTAGGCCTATGGAGAAGGGAGTGGGTACACAGCACTGGTGTTGTCTGCTCCGGCCTTGTTTCCTTTGCCACTTTATTTCTCTTTATAAAGGTGTTCATTTAGCCAAATTTTTGTTTTTACAGCAAACTGAACACTTAGTATACGGGGCACAGCCCCAAATGTTATACTTACAGTGAATCACAGTAATAAGTGATACTCATTTACCACATATTAAAATGTCAACTAACCCACAATTAACCAATAGTTCTATGAAGCAGGAAAACAGATATATTGTCTTGCCCAAAAAATAACATTTCCTAATTCCAAGACAGGGTGACTGGGAAGATGTCCCTCAAGCTAAAGTTGAAAAGTTGAATTAAGTCAGTGCGATTCATGTATTCCGACCACAAGCTACAAATCTTATTACATTTTCCAGGGTGTGCACAGCTTAGTTCAATCAATGTGTAAGCCAGTGCCTTATTCGTCTATCTCTGGAAGGTGGCATACAAAGTGGGTTAAGAGTCCTTCCAGTGTAAGAGGATAGTTTTATGAGCATACAAACAAATACAGTATATTGGAATGCGGTTCTGGTGCAGGCCTTTGGGTTGAACTCTTCCATAATGTTGAGGAGGAAAGTTTCCAGTGCATATAGCACTGCAGAGGCCAGTTTGGACTTAAGAAGGGAGTAGATTTTTGACCAATAGAACTAAATGTGAGGGTATAGCTTCAATGGCCTCTATTTTAAAACAATGTAAAGACTGACTATAATATAGGTATCATCTAAAAAAAAAGAGTATTTTTTTAAGATTAGGGGCTCTCTTGCCTTGCAAAACAACTGTGAGAGTGCTCCGACTGAAACAACCACTCTGAACTGTATATGAGGCAGTTAAAAGAGAACTATGAGGTGAGTGCTTTTCACTCATCCTCATAGTTCTAGCCGACCTGTGACAATTAAACTGTCACAGGTCGGCTCAGTAGATCGGGAAGTGAGCGAACACATACCGGCGTTCGCTCACTTCTCGATCCTGTCACGGCACAGAGCCGTGACCGGGGAGGGACTGGATTCCCCCCTCCCTGCACCGATCCTCCAGCGCTGACTGGCGGAACGGATGGGGGAGGGGGCGGGTACAGCTGGCTCTGCCTCTAGATAGGCAGAGCCAGCTGCCACTCACGCAGCTGGGCAGATCAGACATAATGGTCGGGATCCGCTTCAGCTGCGGCGTCTCAGTATACCGCGAGCTGCAGCTCACGGTATACTGCGGCCTCTCGGTATACTGAGCTTAGTGTGACGGGAGGATGCTAGTTTGTGTCCTCCCATTACCCTTAGGAGAACTATTGGGAAAAGCCCTAACCCCATAGTTCTCCTTTAACATTCAGTCTGGAAAACTGGTGACATCCAATGGTAGAAAGGAATAACTGCAGGAGACAGCTTTGATTTGAAGTTAAGTATTACGGCAATTATTTTACTGTTTCAGTACATCTTCTTTTTAAAGTAACACTTTGAGCTAAACAGTTGTTTAAATCATTGCTCTAACACTAGTATTTGTTAAATAATGTCAGAGCCTTTTAAGCATGGGTGTTTTAAAGATCCCTGAAATGGCAGTGAAACATGCTGCGCATATTTTAGGCTTCACTACTGCTCTTTATGAAAGTTCAAAAAATCCTTGTGCACATAGTGTATTATTTCCTTTTTTTATATTTTTCTCTTAAGTAAATGCTTACCTGTATGTAAATACAGCTGTCTGTATTCAGATTGAGCTGACAGGTGTTTTTTTTTTTAGTACTGGCATAAACTTCCTAGAACAGTTTCCTCTTTCATTATGCATATTTTACAAAGAAGAAGAGTTCAGTATTTGCGTTTAATTCTGGTGAAAACTCCCAATCTGATGTTTAAGGAAAGGTTTTGGAATAATCCATCTTTTTCCGTAAACTCCATGGCCCTTTTCTCTGGCAGACATCTCCTTTGCATTTGTTCAGAGCGATAAATTCCTATTATGCAGATAACTTTATTAACAAGGAAAAAAACTATTTATCCAACCTTCCTGGGTATTGAAAAGCCTGTGTGCAGATGGTTATACAGGCATTTAGTTATTTTCTTGTTCAAACATGTTTCTTTGATTGTGATTGCATTGGCCCTATTTCTTTCTCCCCCCTGAACTCATGCTATCCTTTCAATCTGTTCATTGTTGGAGGGACCTGCCTCACGGTGAACGAGATAATGAGATTAGCTGAAGACGTGTGTGCTTGATAAAGTCAAGAGATGGAGCACTTTTTTTACGGCTGCTATTTAAAGAAGCCTTTAAAGAAGCCCTTGTATATATATAGGAAGGAATGCCTTTACCTGACAATTGGCCCGAATATTAAATAAACAATTGACAACTGTAAAGAACAATGAGTACCGCCATTGTAAGAATAGAATTGTCAGCTTTTGAAGAGTGGATTCTATTCAGACCTCGGATGTACTGTGTCTGTGTTATGTTTTATGAGGAGAATCAGATCCGCTGAACTATCTCATCTTCCTCCTCTTCTAGCCAGTAATAAGCATTTATATGTTTTTCTTCTGTGCTGAGGCTCTGGTGGTTACACCCTTGTCATTAAATTGTTCCTCCTTCCCTAGCCATTACGAGGACTTAGAAAGGGAAAGACACAATCTATTACAGCATGGGTGAGTGCAAAAATGAAGAGAGGTTTCATGGTTACAAAATAAGTCTCTATAAACCCATTTAATCGAGCCAATTGACATTTCTGCAAGTTTGTTGACTAGTCACCCTATTGTTTTATGTACGATGGCATTGGAGGCAGAAGGGGACATCACGAAGACAGGTTTTCCTGTGCAACATTGTTGTAAAGGTTAGCTGTGTATTGGAAAATGTTGCTCCTAAGTATGCCACATTTACCTTTAGACATTCACCGCTGCCATTGCACCTAGTAATGGCTTCCTGATCATCCCCATTTGCATAAGCACATGGATGGTATCCCACATGACTACATCATGCCTCAAGTGCATTGTGGGCTGAGAGTGGTTTTGCCTGTTCTTCACTATAAGGAAGCAGATGGGAGGTATGAAAGGGAAGTGCTCTATGTGGTGTATCAGCTGTCTGTTGCTGCTGCTAGTTTAGTACTTTTCCAACACACTTACATTTCCCTTAACATACACCCGTCATGAGAGAAATACAGGGCTTTCATTGCTGGCCTCCTTCTGAACATTCTGATGACCTGGCTGTGCCCGGTGTGACTAATTTTGTGTCAGAGAAATCAGCTTGCAGCAAATGAAAGTCAGTGAAATGTCAGGATTCCTTATCTCTATACGTATTACTTGTCAGTAGGTCAGAAGTATTAAAACCATCTGTACCACAGCCAGATAGTAAGCATTGCAGACTGTTGGAAATGGCAGCCTACATATTTCTTTCAGTATAGGTTCCCTTCAAATATGCACTGTTACTCTTTAAATATAAATATTGATAAACTCCTAAAATATTTGCTTATTCAAAATTATTTTCATAAATCAGATAATGAAATGGAAGTAGCTGATGTACAGGGGACCATTAAAGAAAGTTGAGACAATATTACCATGGGAGCTGCCATTGCTGGTGCAGGTTTCAGGGCTGTGATTCTGATAGCTTGCTTCGCTATCTAGTAAGTCACTGGCCCATAAGTGTGCGAGACAAGAATGCAGACTTTAAGTCTTCACTAAATGCAGCTAGGGCTGCAATTAACGATTATTTTCATAACCGATTAGTTGGCCAGTTATTTTTTCGATTACACTTTTTGGGGATATTTTTTATTTTATTTAACTTTACTTTTTTTTTTACTTCATTGATATCACATGGGGAGGGCTCATAAGCCCACTGTAATAGCACATTGGAGGTGACAGGTTCTCTTTAAGGTGACACTAGGGGGTCTTTTAGACCCCTAGTGTCACCTTTCCACTTCGATGGGGCATGACAGCTGCCTGCTGAGTCAGCTGAACGTAAATACAGCATGCAGTGCCAAACTGGCTATTGCAGCGGAGGATCGCAGGCACGGTGGCAGAGGAGGAAAAGGGCATGACAGCCTTTCTGAATTAACAAAAAACGATGGCGGCGGTAGCAACTAAGTGAAAATCAACTAATCGAGATTAAGAATCATTGACAACAATTCTCATTATTGATGATAATCGATTTTATTGATCAGTTGCTTCAGGCCTAGATGCAGCGATTTACCAGTTAGCAGGACTGGATTACCATAACTGGAACCTGTAGGCACACAACCTTTTCCAGCTCAAGCAACACCCCACTGCTTTGTGGTTTTACTGGTCCTAGCCTGACTTAAAATAATGTGATTGTATGTATGTATGTACAGTATACAGTATGTATAGATAGAAGACACAAGCAACAGCCACACCTCCTTGTGTGAAATCTTTTTTTATTTGAATAATAAAAACGGTTATAAATACTCACAATTATAAAATTTCAGTCATGCTTGTCAATAAGAGACCACAAGATGGGTGTCTATGGAGTGTTCCACTCCGACTGCTTATAAAAAGCTGCCTTTGGTCACATCACCATATCATCGTGCCACCGGCTGCTTTTAGGGAGTATGCCCCTGAAATGTGTAAATCCAGCCTAAAATCAGCCGGTGGCACGATGGAATAGTGATGTGAACGGAGGCAGCTTTTTATATGCAGTCGGAGCGGAATACTCCTTAGACACTGATCTTGTGGTCTCATATTGACAAGCGTGACTGAAATGTTATAATTGTGAGTATTTATAACCGTTTTTATTATTCAAATAAAAACAATTTCACACAAGGATGTGGCGCTTTGTTGCTTTTGTCTTCTACGTATCTGATGAGAACCCCAGAGTCTCTGTGACGAGCAGCCTCTCCAAAAGCTGTAGATATTTACAAGAAAGACTACTCCTGGAGGATTGTGTGATGGTAATCATTAGCGTCAAGAGTTAAATCGATATTTTCAGTATGTATATATGTATGTATGGGATTAGTAGATATTTACTAAAAATGGAAAAATGTGTGTGACCACACATGTGTTGACTTTGTCCCTGCCACCTATAGGCACAAGTCTACTGTACCTAATGGCCCAGCTAGGCAGTAAAGCCAGGATCAGAATGGCTACCTAAAACTGCAGGTGTAAACAAATGTTGCCAGGTAGAAACATGCTTGTCAAATGTATTTAGAAGATCTGTGGTGAGATTTCTCTATCCTACATCCCAGACCCAGAACACAGTGGAAGGAAGAAATCTCTTTACTGGGATTAGAATACCCATGTTCAGCAAATCTGGGTACATTACCTGTTAGCACAATTCCCATTAGGATAATGGTACTGTAGAACAAAAATATACCCATTTTCTTTATTTTCTTCATTATAAAAAAAAAATACTTGGGGCAAATATTTTATGTTGACGTGACAAATCCAGTTGCTTTATTTTCAGCACTGTGATGTTTTCCTAAATTTGATGTATAATTCTGACTGGAAGTGTAAACAATTTTTGCTTTAGAGGCAATGTAGACATGACAATGCATTAACTGGGAAAGTGTAGCAGATGACCTTATTATCTACAGTGAAACCTGTCTGAGATCTCCTGTCATAGGTCTGTCTCCCCAATCCATTTACCAGCATATATATTAAAATGCAGGATGACTGCTTGTTAAAAGATTTTCAAGAACAACTACATTCTAACATATCACAGGTAAATGGTAAAATAAGTAAGGTCCCCCACGAGTGACAGATTTTGATAAAGATGGCCACTGCTGTCAGTTTGTCTCTTAGCTGTGCTTTATATCATTCACACAATCATCTCCTGCAGGACATACATGGCACACTACCTCACTAATTGGCCACAATATATTTTTGATATGATATATAATATAAATAAGCAGGGTCTGTCTGCATATACTGTACATTATCTATCTCAGCAGTGTGTATGCCCATGTGCCCAGTAGCCTGTGGCCAATACATATCAAAACCTGATAAATAAATATTGAATTGCCTGCTGTGCTGGCCTTTTGAGCCTTCCTCAGTTTCTACTGTGTGACTAATTAGCAACAAGACCACAAAATGGATGACATTGGGAATTAACTGCACTTGTGTCTGTAGGCTACAGTGGTAGCCACTCACTTCAAAGGCTCTCCATCGGCTTTTGTGACCGAAGGTTCCGGTAAAGAGAAGCTTGTGTTGTGGTACAGGAGCAAAGCTATGTGGAATTATTTATTTCAGCACTGCTGCTTAGTCAAGAGATATTCTCATTTTCACATGCTTGCAACATCTTCAAAAATAATTGTTAGGGTTGCACAGATACCAAGTACAGTACTCGGTACAAGTACGAGTACATGTACCGATACTTTTGAGCTCCAAGACTACACTAGAGAAAAATTAAAAAATGAGGAGGCCGCTGTCATTTGTAAGGAGCACACGGAGCTCCTGGGATTTGTACATCTCTGTTTTAATGTACGATTTAGTTTTTATACATATAAATAAAGTGATGCACAGATACCAGTTTTGCGAGTACGAGTACTGGTACTTGCCGAGTACTTACAAGTACGAGTACTGATACATTTTTGTTTATTGTCATGTGACAGTTTTTCCAAAACAATACAGACTAATGCTTTCAGGACAGTGGTGGAGTGCCAGAGCCAGGTCCCAGCTGCAACCTCTGCAACCCTTGTAGTTCTCATGAAAATGCCAAGTATCTACACTGGTACTCGAAAAGTATCTGTGCATCCCTAATAATTGTACATATTGTATACTCTTACAGCACTATTAACAATGTTTTACAGTTTCCTGGTTAGATAAACGTTTAACTGATGTAACAAAAATGCGAAACATATACTATAATAAAAAAAATATCATGCCTCTCATGTCCAGATGCCCTTTGCCATCCCTCACCTACTTATAAACTTTTTTAAGCCAAAAGACCCCTACTCAGATTCATTAAAATAATCTGCTGATACATGGGACAACCATAATCTCAATTTTCCTTAATAATGTTTTTTAAGTAGTATTTGAAAATATCTATTGTACTATGTGAAATAAAATCACTTACATTCAAGCAGACGTTGTTTACAAACTGTCTAAGGTAACAACAGTGGTGAAGTGCAGGCACTTTGTGGAGCTTATATTTACCTGTTTTAGTTTTCAAATCAATTCTTTTGAAGCTCTTGGATTCTAGGCCCAGGCTGTGCACTGGGTCTAAACTTTTCTCTAAGTTGGAACAAGCTGCTGCCTCCTCGCAGAGCTAAGCCCTGCCCCATCATTCAATTGTCAAATGTCAGAGCCACAGTGGGCACTAGTGGCCCTCACAGTTATATGTCAGGGAACATGTTTAGCATTAGCAGGGGTAAGTCTTAATCTTGACTTTGATTAAGATCATTCTGACGACTGAATAAATATACACTGAGTGGCCAGATTATTATGACCACCTGATGTTTGTAGGCAAATTAGCTATAATTAGCTATAATTTGGCGCTGAAGTTGCTAGAGGGCCAGCCCATTATAAATAGGGAAGCAGGTTGTTTACCACGACAGTAGAAGTGATTTTTTTCTGAAGATATGGGTAAACGCAGAATAAAGGAATAATGTCACCAGCACATGAGCTATTTTTTGTTTACTTACCGTATATTTTATTTTATGTCTTTCTCCTTCATCCTCTTTGCCAGTGGCATTGAATAAACATTCATCTCATCTATCCATTTCTACCATATGGCACTGAAGTCATTACAGTGACCTCTGCATGCAAATTATTATATTATCCTCAGAAATAAATACCAATTTCAAAGAGTTGAATTAGAAAATTAATATTATGAAGACATTTCTTCTTAAAACACAGTCCTGTAAATGGGATAGTTAAAGTGGCTAGTTCAGAGGTGCATCCTCTGTTTGTCGAAGAAACACTAGTTTTAGCATGGCTTCCTCTAATGGCCTACTGCGAATGCTAAGAACAAGCTCCTAAGCAGGTAGAGGTCTGCAATTTGCCCTTTCTGAGCAAAGTCCTACACTGGAGTGATTAGCTAGAGCAATAGCTGTGTTCCTGGGAATTTTTTATGCTTCTCTGCCACTGGATTTCCGTGTAACTCTAAAAAGATAACTAGTCTTTTAAGCCAAACATCTGATATTACCTGCTAAAGTTCATTCTCCATATTTTCCTTCAAAGAATCTACTAGAACATAGGGGATACAGCGTTTCTTTGCTCGGGAACCTACTGGATTGTACATAGGAATATATGTAAAGCCAAGCCCAGCCTAAAACAGCCTGTAATGGGAGATCTCCAAAGCAGAGCTCAGAGAACTGGAAATGTTTAGGCCCTATGCACACAGTAAATTAAATACTGTACACGCTTCCATGTGTGTTTAGAGCTAATTTCTAAATGCACCTGAAATCATGTAATGCTTTGCCATTGCTGAATGTATAGGTAGATATTTAGCAGTGTCTAAATGTTTTCAGTCTAGCTGCACTTATGCCAACAATAATTTTCTGTCCTGGGATCGTTTAGCTTGGTTTTACATGGCTAACCGTGGCTAAACTCAGAAACATCTAAACACAATTGCTGCAAATGATACTGCAATAGCTTGACATACAATGCCAATTTGTTATGGCGGCCACTTTTTTGGCGGCCCACTTACGTTTTATTGTAAGGGTCATCAAATCAAATACTATTCCAATTATCAACATCTAATTTGTAAAGCCAGTAATACCACAACAAGTCCAACCTGTATAATTAAAATTTTTCTACCATTCAGCATGAAAGTGTATAACCAAAATAAATTTCTGCAGACAATATACCATTGTTATTTCATTCATTTTCATCCCTGGCAGTAGCATTGTTAAAAGCATGTATGTCTAGGAATTCATGTCCCTACTGCATTGTATTACCTTATAAATAAGACATTTGCATACACTTAATACTAAGATAGCGTGGCATGCTTTTTAGTCACCTGTTATTAGGGCTAATAATAACTATGTAAATCCACCTGTCGTTTCCCAGTAAGTATTGCAGGTGTTGTGTCAGAATGAAGTCATTAATACATTTTGTAACATTTCTTTTTCATAGCCATTTTTCCAGCCTTCCTCAACAGACATCATCAAAACTGACACATTTGTAATAGCATCACTGGTAATTTGAAAATCATTCTAGCTTAAGGGCTTCCAAACACATGGGGCTTAAGTAGCCAAATGATATGGGGCTGGAAGCGGTGGAAATTTGTTGACATCTTGTCAAACAAATAGACAAGATCTTAAGTGTTATCCTTGAAAATGTGCAAATTGAGAGATAATGTAATTCTTTTGGGTCCTGGTTTAGGAAAATATTAGGAAATGCATTTTTCTGGTTTGCATAAACAAAATACATTCTGCAATAGAGGTTCTGGACCTTGCAAGCTCATTATTAAAAAAAACATTATATATGTTTATACATAGTCTGATTTCTTTGTCCAGTCACCTTCCAAAAGATTGCGGCGATTTACAGCATACAGAAACAGCTGAAATGGGGGTGTCAATAATGCATCATGAAAGTTGAGCCCTTGTTCTTGGTTCTGACTTGCTCAGCTATGACATGCTGTGGAGGAGAAGTGACTAAATACTTCTTCTATTACATGTTATTTATTACCTTTTACATGTATCTCACTGATAGTACCATGAGAACTCTATAAACAGTCTGTAGTTAGTTTTGCTTAAAAATTGGTGTGCATATGGGCTTTGTAGAAAAGCAGTAAGCAAAGCAAGTTTTTACAAGGCATTTGTAATGCTTTTGGGTAAGTTTTGAGTAGACAGGAGGGAACCTGCCAAAGTTTGGTTCGCAGGAGGTTCATCAAACTGAGCAGGAAGTCTGTGAATCCCAAACATATTGCCAAACCCTATTAAAGTCTGTCCTCTTTCAAAACTCATTTGCAAGCTATTGTAAAAAAAGTGCATAGGTAGTTGGGTACTGCCAAATATCATTCAACATAGAGAGGGTCTTTTATGTGGCATAAAGGGCAAAAATATACTACCCCCCACATCCAGTTTGCCCTTTTGGGGGACAAGATGTGGGAATGAGGCCCTTGTCAAGACAAGGTGTCTTACAAAGGGGGCCTCCCACACCCCTTTCCTTAAGGTATTCTCCTTGTATTGGAGGCATGTGCCCTTGTCTGGTGGGGTCATCCGGGGTTTCAGGCTTTCAAACTGGCTAAATTTGTTATTCCTGTCCCAGAATGTTTTCATGATTTCTGTGTTTGAATGCTTAAAGTGATTGTAGCTATATTACTGCACTTGCAACAACACAGTAGAGTACTGTCCGTAATACTTTTTAATGGGAACAATGTGTTGTTGCAAGTGACCTAATACAGCTACAATCACTTTAAGCATTGAATCACAGAAGTCACAAAAATATTCTGCGACAGGAGTCACAAATTTAGCCAGTTTGAAAGCTTGAAACCACTGCTGATCAACCCCCCTTACAAAACCAGACAAGGGCACATGCCTTCAATACTTGAGGGAAGGGGTGGGCGAGGCCCCACATCTTGTCCCCATCCCTCATCTCCACATCTTGTTAATACAAAAAATGATTTAATTTTAAAATAAAAACGATAGCACGGATAGTATTCAACTATGTTGTGTTTGGATGCTAATTTGCACCATAAGCTGTGCAATGTGGTCCTATGAACCTGAAAACCCCAGATAAATGGGTCTGACTTGTGCATGACAAGGAAAATAAGCTTGGTGTTAAATAGTAAAATTCATATTCCACAAATAGAACAAAAAGTCTTACCCATATAAAACTTAACACCTACCAGTCCTGCCTATATTTAGACAAGTAACGCTCAATGGATAGGTCCTATACTAGTTTCAGGAACACTATCTTTTCTATGGCTCTGTCCCGTTGTTTGTAAAAATTAATCATCTGGATCTGTTTGGTTTTTTTTTTCTTTTTTCTTTTATTTATGAACACTGCTAAGCTTATAATCCACATGAGCCATTTTTAAAGGGGCATGAGCAAACTGATTTAATAAAGTGGTTCCACTTTTTTTAAGGTTCCCCTGTACTTGAATGTTTAATTATCATATCTCTTCTGCTAATAATATCTTATTTCTATCATAAGAATATAAATGAGTAAAAGAGAAGATGCACGTTATGTGATAGACTGGTGGTTAAGCAGCATGTTTCAAATGCTAGGAATAATTTGTTATTGAGCACACGGAGAGACGTGCTTTAAAAGAAGTTACAGAAGATAATTAATGTATGGGATTCATGTGTAATGCCATAGTGTTAAACATATGGCCTTTGTGTGTAAGGCCCCATTCACACCTGACCGTTTTGTAGCGCGTCCTACGCTCGATGAACGCTCTACAAAACGGTCAAAAAAATAAATAGCATTGTAGTCAATGGTATCGTTCCCACCTGTCCGTATTTCCGCCCGTCCCGAACGCAATAGATTGGAATGTTCTTTATTAACAGATATTGCACTTCTTTGTCTAGATTATGCAATATTATTGAGAAAAATGTATCTATATAATTTACAATACTGCCACTATAATGTTAGAAGCGGGTCCAGCTCATTGCGCTTCTCCAAGACATTTATGGGCTAAAATTAAGCTTCTCACAATCCCTATCAAGTGCTTAGCATCCATATGTACAGCAATATCTTGCAGTTTTTATAATTGTGTCTTACTATGTTCACATGAAAATAATCACATTGATGTAGCTAGCAGAGGTAGACTGGGTCCCCTGGGCCCATCAGAGAAAGAGAGAAGGAGGGCCCACTGTGCGCTATGGAGAAAATCAGACATGTCTTTAAAGTGCTGCTTATTGAGCTTGTTGTAGAAGGACAGGGTAAAAAGAGTCTGAGCCTACTCACAGTACACACTTCACATCTTTGAAACTGTCCTTTACCTTAAATACTCTTTTAGTTACACTGGCGCAAGTAAAAAAATAAAACCCCCAGTGGTGAATAAATACCACCAAAAGAAAGCTCTATCTGTCCCCAAAAAAGGGTATAAAATTCATTTCAGTACAGCGCTGCATGACGGAATAAATGTCAGTTAAAGTACCGCAGCGCTGAATACTGAAAAATGGCCTGGATGGGAAGGGGGTTTAACACCGCGGATGTCAACTGGTTAATAAATATACAGTATATCAATCAAATCTACCATCAGACCTCTGATCAAACTCCCTGGAACATGCACATTAGAAGTATAGAAATATATATAATGAAATCCTTGTCAGACCTCAGATGAGTGTAGGTGTGATACAAACAGGTGTTTAAATGTGTAGCGCCCTTAACTTACTGTAACCCACTGATTTCTTACCATAGTAAGTAAAGGTGGTTGCTAAGTTTAAGCTATAAATTAGCTCCTTGTTCTACAACTTCTGTGTTTCTTGAGTTTTCATAAGTGGCTGGAGTTGCAGGCTGCGGTTAGCTGTGCATAAGAGGGTACACAGTGGGCTTCTTCGCCACGGCACTGGGCCGGTGCCTCATTGACAAATTATTTCACTGACAACTCATTAGGCTGTCAGGATGTAGTGGGGGAAAGTGAGGGGCTTAATGAGATGTTGTCCTACATACTTGCATAGCCTCCACTAATAGATTTTAATGACCTTCATGTCCTACATACTTGGTATCCACTGGAGCAACCTCCAGTGCTCCGGCAGGCCAGTACGTCCCTGTTAGCCAGTATATGCCTTGAATAATTTCTTTGCATGCAAGCTCTATTGAACAAGGTTCTTGTATTCTTAATCACCGTTGCTGTTGTCTTGTCCTGATTACACGCTAAACTACATTCTGTTATTGTACAGTGTCATGGACTATGTCAAAGCTGATGCTATACTTTAACAGGAGCTGTTGACCATTGTCAGGTCCATTTGAAAGGATGAAAGGTCATTTATGCAGCTTAGCTGGGGACCTATATTAAACATTATTTACCATTGATGTGCTTGCCCTGTGTGTAAACTCTGACATCGATTTGGAATGGATAAATTTGGCATCCATTTGGGTTGAATAAAACTAGTCATAGTGTTTTTTTTTAGAGCCTAGTACAGCAGTAACCCACCAGGAATGGATAACACAGCAGGAATCAATAGCATAGATAAAGGAAATCTCAATACTTAGGGGGGAATTTATCAAAACTGGAGCAGAGAGAATCTGGAGCAGTTGCCCTGGGCAACCAATCAGCTTCTCTCTTCAGTGTGTTCAGTTAAGATTTGAAAATTAAACAGAGAGGCTGATAGGTTACCATGGGCTACTGCTCCAGTTTTGATAAATTCCCTTCTTAATGTTTAAATAATAAATATAATAGATTTTGTTTGAGTGATTGATAAAACGTTTACAAAATGCTTAGTCATTTAATCTTTTTGAAATTATTTTAAAATGTTAAAACCCACCTAGCACCTTACAAGTGAATTACTCTGTTAATGTAAGTATTTTGTGCAAAATAAAATGCACGTACTGAGGTTAATTTATTCTCTGCAAGATCCCTTCACTTCCTGTTCAAGTGACTGGTATCACAGAGACATAATAGAAACCTTATAAACCATTCCAGCATATAGTGAAAACTAGAACAAAAAAGCTTGGCTAGACTTCTCCTTAAATCTGCATTTTTAGTGTGAAATCATGCCAAAATTTCTGAATTCTTTTTTCTCTGTGCACAAAATATCTAGTGCTATCAAAAAAGTGTTATGATACATTATAATCATATAGGGAACTGAATTACTCAGTATGATAGGTGTACACTGAATAAGAATCAAACCAATTCACAGTCAGCACTGCACATACTGTAGACATAGCAAGGACACCAGAATATCAGAGAGTTCTATTCTTAGCAGAGTCCCTGTCCATGGTGCTGAAGGAATAATGCACATGTCAGTAAAGGTATAAACCATTTGAAGTGGAGCTACAAGAAAAATTATTCTTAACCACTGCAGTGGGGCGGCTAACCCCCCCCCCCATGCCCCCCCCCCCCGTCCACACACACACACATGCACACTCACACACACACTGCAAGACTTACGTGCTTGTTTTCATCTAGGGTGTAAAGTAAAGTTATACTTACCCCAACCTCACGGCCGGCTGGCTTTTAGGTGCTCCCTCCCTCCAGCTTGTCTCCTCATGCACTAATGGTATGTCCCCCAGCATCCTCATGTCCAGTACACAGTGTATTGAATGTGATGACTCAATGATCCTTAGACCACTGGAGCGGAGGAGGGGAGAGGCTGGAATGACCGCTCTAAGGGCCAGCCTTCCCCGAGGTTCAGGTGAGTATAACTTTATTTTGCACCATAGACAAAAATGAGACCCTAACCCTTGAAGTGCAGGAGTAGCTGCACTGCCAATGTTAAGAATATTTTTTTTTAACTTTTAGATCATGTTTCACCAATATTTAGAGTATACCCTAAAGCAGTTCTTTCCTAAAGTGTGGGTCACGCAAGTGAACAGGGGGGTCGCGATCTGTGTTAGGGGAGGGGGGGAGACACCGACCGACGCTGGGGGGAAAGAGGGGAGAGACACCGTCCGACTCTGGGGTCATGTAAAAATTTCCTCTGCCAAAAAGGGGTCACGAGTGGAGAAAGTTTAGGAAGGCCTGCCCTAAAGCATGATCACACACAACATGTTCAAAACTCAAACCACACCCTTTATCCGAATCACAGGGTGCCTCTTCCTGCAGAAATTTGTAACTATTTAAATCAGGCAGGTGTGAGATCTCTTCCTACAACTCCTATCTGCCACCATGCTGAGGGTCTTAGCAAAATGTGCCGGCAGCATGGCATTGACATCCCAGTAAGTTGTAGTACAGCTGCACTTCCTCCAGCGTCATATAGCAGAATGTATGTACCTGCATATAGACCTTCTGCTGGAGGAAAAGAGTGCACGAGCCTGTGCATTGCACCTGTGACACACGGATCACAGTTGTAATTCTCTGCAGGCTTCATTGCAAAAAAAGTAGTAAATGCACATTGATCATTAGATTATTATTATCATACTGGATTTATATAGCGCCAACAGTTTGCGCAGCGCTTTACAATATAGGGAAGACATTACAATCACAATACAAATCAAGACAAGATGGTAAGGAGGGCCCTGCCCCTGAGATGAATGTTGCTGCATTTACTTTTTTTTTTTTTTGTAATAGGTTGACTAAGACCTCAATGTAATAATACAGATAAAAACACATTTCATATACTGTATATAACATATAGAAAGAGAGAGAAAACCAGAGTTTAACATTGACTTCTGACTTAACAGATAAGAAGATCAGATACCCTTGAAAAAGTTTGTGTCCTCAGAAGAATTATATAGAAGAGCCTGAATTCAAAGAACTGGAATTCTGATCTCTAGACAAGAGTTAGGTTTAGAAAAACTGCTGATAACTTCCATGAGGTCTAAAAGGGACATTTTGCCAGTAGCTCAGGGCCCTTAAACATATATGTGTTATTGCATATGCATGATTTAATGAGATGGCTCTCATGATTTGGATAAGCTTTCAAATGTATTTGTATATGTGTTCTGCATCATGGCAAATTTGACAATCCTCAATGTTTTGATATGATTTCGTAGATTTCCAACATACATCTGAGGAAGCAGATGACTAGATCTGGGAAACGTCTAGTATTAAGCCACCACTCCTTTACTGCATTTTAAAGAAATATTGCTTACCCAAATGTACCATCAATAGAGGTAATAACCTCTATTATTGTTGGTCTACTTTGGAATAATATAAATAGTTGAGCAGTAGGTTTATTTAAAGGAGAACTATGGGGTCAGGGCTTTTCCCCAAAGTTCTCCTAAGGGTCACGGGAGAACACAAACTAGCATTCTCCCGTGACCCAAAGCTCAGTATACTGTGAGCTACAGCTCGCGGGAAAACTGAGACTCCGCAGCCGGGACAGATCTCAAAAAATACTGTCTAGATCCACCCAGCTGTGGGATTGACAGCTGGCTTTGCCTATCCAGAGGTCAAAGCCAGCTGTGCCTGCCCCCTCCCCGGTCCATTTCACCAGTCAGCGCTGGAGGATCGGACAGGGGAGGGGGAATCCCTGCAGGGAGCCGTGAGTGACAGTCACGGCTGTCTGCAGGGATAGATCGAAAAGTGAGCGAGCGACGGCATGTGTTCGCTCACTTCCCGATCTACTGAGCCGACCTGTGACAGTTTCATTGTCACAGGTCGGCTCAGATTATGAGGCTGAGTGAAAATCACTCGCCTCATAATTCTCCTTTAAGGTGGTTATGGAGGTGAAGAATCAATGTCTTGCAAACTGGACTGCTTGTTCTATACTATATTGTAAGTTATACAGTGAAAAGTACACCCAATACATACACCCTATTTAAACATGCAAACATTAGATCTTCATTCAAACAGTTCCTACAGATAAAAATACCTGAAAAATGGCACATAACATTGACATGGTGTATTCATTTGTATCTAACTTAACAAAAATGGGAAACATAAGTACACCTCTACATTTACACCACTTGAAAGCCATGAAATTAGAATCCGGTGTTCCATATTAGGTGCCAATGATTAGAACATCCACCCTGTCTTATTTAAACCTCAGATATTTAGGGTCTGGTGTCAATGTAGCTCTCCAAGGCCCTCCATGGGATATACCTAATTTTTCACGTGACTATATATTTTCACTTATTGTTGTTGACTTCATGGCACCTTAAAAATCTAATGTATTGGGTTGTAAGCTTTTATATTACAAAAATGATGCGGTACCTTGTTTGCCCACCAAACCAACAAGTATATTAAAAAAGGCTTTAATGAGAATATAACTTCAAAATGAATAGTATCTACTGCTATTGGTGTTGCTTTATGTAAAGCGCTTGTGCATACCTTGGATACTGAGTGCTGTTATTAATGAAAGACAGGCAAGGAGGGTCAGCAGTAAAATATCCTAGGGATCGTGCCGTGACCCTTTGTATATTATATGTTAATTAGTCATTTCACAAATGCTTTGTTAGGGATGTGGTATGGTGACGCAAATGAGATAAACATCTGTAACCTGGTTGATGTCCCAGGTAGGAGATGAGCAAAATGATTAATGCTTTAGGTAAATTAGGGAAGCAGGCAGGAATATGGAAACTAAACTTGTTGCCAATAATTGCAAAATAATGCATCTGGGACAAAAATATGTTCAAAGGAAGAATAGATGATTAATGGCACTCTATCGCCATCAGCCACAGAGACCCCTGAAATCATTATTTCAGATTATTAGAGGGAGGCATGCCGTGTAACTGAGCAGTTGTGAAGCCAGCAGGGTGTTAGGTCGTAGAGTGGAAGGAGCAGAAAGCGAAATATAGTGATGTTACCTTTTAGTACACTGATAGGCGCTAACTAACACTAATGATTCTAAAATTGGGACATTGTATTCTTGCTCAGAGCCTATAATGGCTTACAAGCAACTTTGCACATTTTGAAACATTTGCTGTTAAAGAAACATACCTTTTGCCTAATAGCAAAGGAATGCACGTTTTATAAGTTACCCACACATAACAGATGCAGCCATTTTATGAAATGAACTAGTAATCACACTGGCAATGCCATAGGGTATATTGATAGGCTTTATTCATTGGCTTAGGACATCAATTGTCCACAAATGCTATAGATGCAGGTGACACAAATATTTTAAATGGGCAGATGATAAATTATTAGATATTACTTATGAGAATAATATTTTTTTTTTTTCTTTACAGGCATTTTCTATTCAAAACAGGAACAGGGACAACCCCACTGTTCAGCACTGCTACACCCGGATACACAATGGCATCTGGCACTGTTTATACTCCGCCCACAAGACCACTCCCTCGAAACACCTTATCAAGAAGTGCTTTTAAATTCAAAAAGTCCTCAAAGTACTGTAGTTGGAAATGTACCGCACTCTGTGCCGTAGGGGTCTCTGTACTACTGGCAATACTTCTCTCCTATTTCATAGGTAAGTAATTACATTTTCACCATTCTTCATTTTTTATGATTACTAAAATAAGCATTACTGAACATCTTGTCTGATTTGTCAGTTAATATAGGTGAAGTTGCTCTTTTTAATCTTTGTCTAAAAAGACAAAATGATTTATACGCTTGGATTGGTGTTATTTTAAAATCAAGTTAATATTTAATTTAGAGTTAATTAACATGGACGAAGTCTACCATTTATTGCATCTTGACTGCTGCAGCTACAGAGAGAAATGAGTGTTTTAATTCAGCACTAATCCAGGGCGATTTTTATCTAAAGGTTTATTTTATTATTGCTTGCTAATGGTTCTGTACAGACTGGAAAGTTCAAAAAAGTATTTGTTTTATTATAATAATATTTACAGTGAAAAATATTAGAATCTTTGTGGGCTGCACTGTGCACACATGTGAGCCAATCCAGGAATGCAGTGCAAAGGGCAAATACTGTACAAAAGCAAAAATCCACTACAACCAATCATATTTGCAGTTACTGAAATCAGATTAGGGAATGCTGATTTATGATTAGATGCTTTGGGTCACTGTACATTGTTGTTCAGCTTATTAAATGATCCTGCTGTGTACATGTGCATACACAGTGTATATTACCAGCCAGTGGCATCACAATGGGGGTGTGACTGGCATCCCCCCTTGTGATTTTGGTGTCACCCCCTCTGAAAAGTCAGGCACTTGGTCATAGACCAAGAGTTTGACAGCTGCACGAGAGAGGATGGGACCCGGCGGCATAGCTTATCCCGCCTGGGGAACGTTCCCTCCTCTCTTTGTCAGCTTCCATCACCAAGATGGCTGCTAGCAGTTACGTCATTATGCATGTGCGTCATGACATTACTAGCATGTGCAATGACGTTGCATGCACAATAATGTCACGTTCATGCGTGAGGAGGTACCATCGGGTGACATCCGGGAGCCGCACTGGGTGACACCACTCCCGGGTACACCTCTGTTGGCAGCACTTTTTTCTATAGGATTTAGACCTTCTCACTCCTGTGTTTAGCTTTTCTAAATGCAGTTATCTAGAAAGTATATACAACATTTATGCCTCCTAGATCACTTTTTTTTAAAGCCACATTTAGAGTTTCTAATTGGATCCTGGATGCACATAATTCTGTTTTCTCTAAACATTGTTAAACTAAATGCAGGTAAGCACAGCTAAACACAAAGTCTAAATGAGACCATGGGTTCTGCCTTTCTCAAAGTCGGTATACTATTACAATGCACAGGTGTGTAGCACTCTACAGAAATTATTCTTAACTTTGAGCATGTGTTAATTTGGGTGTAGTGTATAATATTGTAGTATAATCTAGTGTAGTGTATAATATTAGTCTTATGGACAACCAAGCGCATGTGTAAGGATAGGGGTTTGGAGAGCAATGTATGAGACTGGAGCAAATTAGAGCCACAGCTTGCAAGTACTTTCTACCCTTTGGGCGAGCCTGGTAATGTGAATCAGGAATTTATGTTTACTGGAGCCGAGTAGAGCCTGGCGGGATAGGGGTGTTTTCACAGACAAAGGTGAATTCACACCTTAAGGAACTTGAACAGCGCTCTGCCTGCTATTTTGCAACATTCACGTTACAGTATTATCTAATTTTGCATGGACTTGTTATTTAAATCAGAAAAATTAATTGCAAACACTATCTGTGAAATGGCATATTTTAGTTGCATATTTACTAAAAAGTTGTTTTAGCTAGTGAATTTGCCTATTGCAGCAGGTTAAAATGAAGAAGCATTGTTGAGTGTTTTACACTTGATTATTTTATTCCAAATTGATACCGAATGCCTCTGATCGACTTTGGGACTTTGCATTGGTATGGTCAGTGTGACATACAGGGGTTGATTTACTAACCTTATAAACACGCCACGAACAAGTATACACCTCTGTAGTGTGTTCCCTCCCAGCATGATCTATGGGTGGAATCTAAACACCTTTGTAGTGTGTACACACCCAGCAGGTGTGTTGTGCAAAGCCCTGCATGAATTGCAAGGTGATGTTGTGTAAATTAGCTCTATGCTGTGTTGCTTGCGTTGATGAATGCAGGAATGTAAATGCATGAGCTAACCATTTTTGTCTAAACTGTGAAGCAGCATTATATATGCATCATGTGCATAATTTTTCCATATATGGCATTAGTGGAAATATGCTTTTAGAGACTTGCATGCCGCTATTAGAGCGGCGTGTAGCCTATGGCGCTTGCTACATGACACGCACGTACATAAATACATAAAAACGCTCCATAACGGCGTGAAAATGTGACACGTTGCTCGTGTTTGGTTGATAAATACGTTTTGCTGTGTAAAAATCCACACGCACCTGGAGCGTGTGTGTGTTTAGGTTAGTAAATCACCCCCACAGTCTCAGCCTCACACTGCACAGAGGTTTTTCAACTTGTGGGACACGCTAAGTGCCAGGAGACTGAGCATCAGGGCAGGTCAACTGAGCAGTTGACCCATTACACACACACACACACACACACACACACTAGCCATGTGTATTAACAGAAACATGCAGCATTTATGAGTCTGACCTTTAAAAAAGTCTGTATTACTCGCTGCCATGACCAGACAGGAATGTAACTGAGTTTACATTAGATTCTTTAGAGAGGCAGACTTCCTTCATTTCTAATAAGAGCATTCAGAGATTCAGATAAACAATTTTTGAATAGTGTTTGATAAAAAGAAAGGAAAAAATAGTGCAAGAAAAATTTACAGAACGGATATTACAAGGCAGACATTATCAACATTAAAATAAAAAGGTTTAAAAGTAAAACCTAGTTAGGTAGAGTCCTCCTTGGTTTGATACAGTGCAGGCTTTGGATCACTTGTAGATTGGTTCCAATCTAATTTTACATGAGTCACTGACCTTCATAGAATGTAATCTTTAGTAGTTCCAAAGGTAAAACGAGAGCTCCTAGCTGGTAGTACAACTATCTTATCCTGTCACTGGACAGAATCAAACAGAGCTCATCCACTCAATCAAAACGTCTAAGGGGCTTATTGTAAGTGTGTTGGAGTCATTTATAATGCCCAGTGGCATTATAATGCCCACAATGCCCACACCCTCTTTCTCCAGGAGGTCTAAAGTGTCTTACTAGCCTTCCAGACCTTGTAATATAATCATGTTTGGTGTATATGTGAGTTGTATGTTTTTTTTTTTACTTTAATGTAACCACCGTTTAGAAAGGTAACACAATTACAGCAGGAGTTATGGAATATGAATGAAACCTGACTTCGTGGAGTTCAGTTGTGGGTCAGAATAGGTCAATACCCTAGCCTCATAGATGTGTATGCTTAAGCTGCATACCAGACTATTTACAATGGGACCTTTTACTATAGGGCTTCATTCATGGTCCTTTGAAGACCCTGGGCTATTCAAGGTTTATGACACTCTGCATTCCTTAAGCTTTCTTGACTGTTTGGCAAAAACAGGCCATCTTGTTACAGACTTTTGAAGTTTGGGCAAAATGCGAGTGACATTGTGTTCAGCCCAGCTTCCATTCTTCACGCACATTTTGACTTCCTTATAATCACTGTAAGGACTTCAAAGTGCAGAAGTATGTTATCCTTCCACATTAGCCTTATTGTCTACACCAAAGTTTAAGGAGAATTATTTTGTTTTTTCTAACTTTGTTTGGCATATATTGTAGAAAACTGACATTACATATGTCTGTAGAGCAGCTGTTAATTGTTACTTCCTCCAGAAAAGCATTGGTAGCTCCCTTTGAAGAATATAAACTCAATGCCATATTTATTGCTTTGAAGTGTGAGTAGACAACAGGATTTACCCTATACGTATACATTGCTTATGATGGCAATCCTTCATATACGCTATTTATTTTTTTAATATATTTTGATGAAGGATTTTTTCTGTGGAACAAGATTGCAGAGACAAAAGCTAAACTATTTTTCTCCAGAGCTGTCATCATGAAACAGCTTGAAGCCATCTTTCAACCATTAATGGTTACTTCCATGCTCAAACAATAAAGCTTTTTTTTCCAGAGAACACAGTTTTATGCAAAGGTCAGCCTTTTTTTTTGCCAAATTATATCCTGTCTACACAAAGAAAAACATGGATAAAATCATCACTCAAAACAGGTCTATCACAACAGTGATTGTTATGTTTTTACTTTGTCTCCTTGTATATGCAGATTGTGACAGCGCACAGTTTATAAAATAAATATACGGTACATCCCATGTTTTTTTTTCTTATTATTTTTACTTTACTGGCACTGTATATTTTTAGTACTGTGGTCAGATTTCTAATTTCTAATGCTGTTTTTGTTACGTCTAGATCCCAGTAAAGACTGCATTTAAGTAGTTTTAATTCTAGCCCAGTAGACACATGTCCTGACCTGACTCACTCTTTTAGGCAACCACAGGTTCCTGAATTTGGTGTTACATGAATAGAGCTTGGTTAATCACTATCTTAAAGCCCCAAACCAGCCACAATGTTTTCTGTTGCTTTTGATAGAGCAGGTGAGCATTTAAACCTTTCAGTTTTGTTGTTGTTCCCCTACCCCCACCCCCCTGTTAGTGTTCCTACCTCCTCTCACTTTCTATTAGGGCAGGGAGTGATAGGAAATCTCTCCATTGGGAACACTGAAAAAAGCAATACACATTTTGACAAGAATGAGGAAGTGCTAGAACCTCTGACAATGTTTTAATGCTGTTCATGTCTTCTTGTCCTAATGATGTCAACTCCTTCATTTCTTGTACAGGCATCATAGAGACAGGAAGTGAGGAAAAATCTCCCCAGCTCAAAACCTGACAAATAATTCCCACTTCTCCTCCCTATCAAAAACTTAAATAAAAAAAGTTTGGCTGGAGGTAGGCTTTAACCCTTTCGCTGGCAACGACGTATACATTACGTCGCTGGCAGCGGGCCCTTCTAAACAGACTATAGCCACCAGGACTCTGTCCAGCTGTGTAAAGATGACAGTTAGTTTTACACTGGAAGCTATTCTGGTGGCTGAGCTGCCACCAGATCGCTTCCAGGGGCCAGTGAAGTATGAGCTTGTAAGCCCCCCTATGTAATGGCAATGAAGTAAAGTAAAAAAAAAAACAGTTTGCCGATCTCCTACCTGCTGATTGGAGCTGGAAGCAACGCTGATTGCATCCAGTTCCTCAGCTGTCATTCCCTGGCTTCAGAGGCTATTCAAGCTCAATTGGGCTTGACTAGCTTCTTTGCTGTGGAAAGGTGACACTAGTGGCTAATAGACTCCTAATGTCACCTTAAAGAGTACCTGTCACCACCTAATATGGTATCACATAGGGGGCTTGTAAGACGCCCTATGTAATAGCAATGAGGTAAAGTTAAATCCGTTAAAAAAAAAGTTAAATACAATAAGTATATAGAATAAATAAATTAGTATATAAAATATATTAAGTTCCTGTCCACACAAATGTGTTAGGTATTGCCGCATGTGTCAGAGTAAGAGCAATGATTTCAGGGCCAATATTTACAGTTAACTCTAAACTGATGACTTGTATGGGCTTTTAAAATGTCACCTATGTGGACCTGGCCTTGGGGCGGCAGGGAGAGTAAATCCGGCCCTGCCTGCGGACAATTTTGGGTACCAAATGTTGTCGCCGTTTCACAGGCGCATGCAGTTTGTAAGCTTGGCATGTTGGGTATCTAGGCATCATAACCTCATCTTTCGTATTTTACAAAACAATGGTGGTTGTGGTTTTGGGCAGTAAAATTAACTTAAGTGTAATTTTTTACTTACATTTTGGGTTTGAAAAAGAGCTGTGCTAATATCATGCTACAAAAAAATTTTGCAACTGCTACAATTTTATTCTACAGGGTCTGTACTTTCAGGAAATATAAAACTCTCGGGGGTTTTAAGTAAATTTCAGGCCTAAAATGTCAATTATAATATGTACAAAAAATGCCTTGGCAGTGAAAGTGTTAACGTGTACCTGTGGGATGGTTAAAGTTATGTTGCAATTTGTATAACAGAGCATTCAGGGTTTCAGAGCCTGTAGTTTAAGCATCCTTCTGTCTACTAGGCCTCATTCAGTGCCTTCTGTCTACTAGGCCTCATTCACACACAACGCAAGCAAAATTGTATATTGCGTATATACGAGCGCGTATATACAAGCGCGATATGCACGTATATACGGGTGTATATGCGTACACTATATGCAATCCCAGAATGCATCACTTGTAATGGAATTTTTAATGTGCTGTACGCATGTACGTGCGTATATGCGCGTAAACACGCATATATGCGTAGAAATACGCTGCCCGGACGCATCTCTGTTCCATATCTCTGTTCCATATACAGCTCCATACACGGCTGTGTGTATGGTAAAAATACGCGCGGCAGTGTGAATGAGGCCTTACTCTAGACAATTCACAAAGCTGAATCATGCCATAGGGGTTGCTTTAAAGAAGAACTTTGCTAATTACTGTATACTATGCACCATGTAGCAACTCTTTCTAAAGCCTGTTTGTACACATGTAGGAGTAATACAAATAGTACCTGTACGTGTATCATTGTTTCAAGGTCAGGGTGAATGTCCTTTTTTTGGTTGGATTTGTTTGTTTTTCCAGCTGTTGCATTCTGGTAATGTATTACTTTTTTGTAATCTTATTCTGCTTTAATATAAACTGTATTTATCAAAAACTTTACTAGTTACCTAAACTAGAGTGAGGACTTTGCAGACATTTTAAGCACTAACCTTTTTCTAGGTGTTTTCAGCAATACTTAACTATCTTAGGGATTTTTAAATTATCTTTATTAATAAATGGAGAAAAGGCCTGTTCTATTGTTTCATAAAGCATGAAACTGCCAAGTACCGGCTCATTCTGTGTATTTACCAACTTTCTACATTGTTCCTAATGACTGAGCTATTCACATTAACTATTAAAATATAATCGCTTTTCCCTATCTCTGGCTATCATTTACTGTAATTTAATACTGTATGTTTGTATATAGAAATATTTTGTACTTACTGAAATTGAACCCTATTTTATGCTAAGTGCAAAGCATAACAAAATACTTACAATGCTTTAATGCGGTGCAGCATTAATATTTAATTGACAATGCAAATGGCTGTTGTGTCAGGCTTGGCGATAACAAAATATTTAATAAGAATCTAAAGAAGTGAAAGCAAGGAAATAAAATGTAACTCTTTCATAACTGGATCATGGAGCATTTTATTAAAGAATGTGGGACATACGACACAAAGCATTTTGCAGCCGCCTTATAACTGTGCAGAAAGCAGTGGTGTGTGGCTGCCATAATACCATTATTGCAAAGCCTTTACATTTCAACATACCTCTTAGGTGAATTGATGTCTTATTTGCATGGCTTTGATATTGTATAAGAAGAAAGCTATATGCAGCTTCATGTTCTATGTAGTGCAGCTTTATATGTGACTGCATACAGTTAAACCTTGAGTCCAGTGTTTATGGTGTGCCTGTACTAAACAAGCACTTGCTCCACCTGCAGTAGGAAGTACCTCCAGGTGCCTGCATGTAACTTCATCTTCTTTTCAACTATCCACCTCTCTTATGCATACATTAGGTGTATCAAGGGGGCTGGCCCACGCCTCCTGCCCCCCTCCTCACACCCTAATATTGGCCCATCACTGTGATTGTCAGCCTCCCATAGTAATGAGTGTGTGAGGCAGGTGGGGTGGTCAGAACTGTGTTTTTTTTAATGGATTGTCCCAGGTATTGGGACTCTGAGGCACTGTGATAAGAAGTTGAAGTTACTTTTGGGTACCTGATATTGCGTTCAATGGCCATTTTATTAAGGTTTTCGGTGTTTAGCATTTTAGTGTTGTTAGAATGGACTTTGTCATGTTTTGTTTTTATGTTGTGTTATAACAGTGTTGAGTAGGGGGGAGTGGAAAAGATCCCCTTATAAAGCTGCTTCCACCAAAGACAAGCCCCTTTGCAAGTGATAAAGTATATCTGTAGGGAGGGGAAGGGAGGAAAATATAATTTAAGGAGAGAGGATATTATTTTGAGAAGAAAAGGGAAAAGGTACAGATAACATATTACAGGATGAAGAGAGTGAAAATCAGAGAAAGAGTTATATGATGAAATACAGGTTCACTTGCAGTTTGTCTGTAGTGGAGCACTGGGGGTGCAGAATTCCTATCGCCCGACGCCCGGGACATGCCGTTCCGGGACCCGGGTGGGTAGTTTTTTTTCTACATTTAGCCCTGCTTTTTTTGGATCGGGACAAGTAGATTGTCATGAGGGTAAAGTAAATTGGGCCCACACTTTAGCCCTTGGACAAGTAGTTTTTTTTAATTTCCACCCTCTGAGCACTGTTGTTTGTAGATAATGTCTTGCTTCTGCCTTAGCTGAACTGTCATCCTAAACTGCCATATCACTTTATTACCATTGCCATGGCAGATGCCTTCGCCCCTTTGGCATAGTGCCTTTCCTCCAAGGGTTTTTCTTTATATTTCTAGAGATATGTGGTAGAGATAAGTGGCAAATAATCAATTAAGAACCGATGAGAGACACATGGATAAACATGGATAAAATAGGAAACTTTCACACTTAAGGTGCCCATACACCTTACAACCATCGCAAGACTTTTGTCTTGCGATGGTTGTAAGCTAATTAAAAGCTTGTACGATCTAGCGACACACATCGCCTCAATAGTCAGCTTGTTCCAGTCCCCCCACAACCCACTGTGGGTAGACCTGGAGTCAACACAGTGTAGCCCATATTCATTACGGGCCCTGCCCTGGTTGCCCCCCGATCAACGCCCTCCCTCTATGAGCCCCATTCTGACCCACACCTTCTCACTATGGGACTCCACTAGATATTCCAGCAATTTACAGTCTCCGCACCTCCCGCTACTCACTATATTAGGCAACCCTCTGTTCCCCCCGGGACTAGACTCCCCACGGGCATTCACATGGTGGGCTTCCACTGGACTGACATACCTCTATGATCTGCTGGACGGCGGATCGGTCTGCCTAGAATATTTCAGGGACAGAAAGGGAGCACCGCCCGCCGAACACTTCAGATATCTTCAAATTCAACATTGGGCCAAGTCTGCACTCACACAATCTCCACCTCGGGCAGGCCTAACCGTATTTGAGCATACCTGTAAACGCGACCCACTCAGTCCTAAACTGGTCTCGCTGATCTACTCCCAACTAAACTCGCTGACCTCTCCTAACAGACACCCCTACGTGGGGAAATGGGAGAGGGACCTCGGCACACCACAACCACCAGAGAAATGGCAACAAATTTGGTCCTCAATGGCCACCTGCTCAATTAACATCTCCTCAGCTGAAACGGCCTTCAAATCCCTCACACGATGGTACTTGGTACCGTCCAGACTAGCCCATCTCCATCCCTCGCACTCATCTTCTTGCTTTAGGGGATGCTCATCGGTAGGTGATGTCCTCCATACGTGGTGGACCTGCCCCATGCTTGCCAGGTTTTGGTCAAGAGTCTTCCGTATGCTAGAAAGACTGTTCTCAATTCAGCTCCGCAAAGACCCTTGGCTGGCCTTACTGCACCTTAAGTCTCCGCTCCTCACAAAAAACCAACACCGCCTAGCTACACATGTCCTGCTGGCGGCTAAACAAACCATTGCCTCGGCTTGGAAAAAGCAATTTGTACCCTTTGGGGAAGTCACGCGGCATATGGACTTTTTCTGCTTAAACAAGAAGCTGACTAGCATCCTCGCAGACACCAACAAAACTTTCAGTAAGATCTGGCAACCATGGATAGATTATGCCCATCCCTCCTTGGCCCCAACAAGTCTCTCGGCCCTATAGGCTCCCGTGACAAAAAGGCTCAATCCGGACGAGCTCTGAATGAGCAGCCTCTGTTTGTCTGCCCCACAGGCCACATACTAGTTTAGGTAAACTGGTGCTTCAGTGACCCCGAAATAATATTTAGAGGGAGGTTTTTCTTCATACAAGTATCACATATTTGCTTTAAGTTGCACAATTAATAAGAGGTAAGAATTTAATTTACCATGCAGAAAAAAAAGTTTGATAATATAATAAAGCTTGGTTGAAAGCGAAAAACTTGGACATAAAATAAAAAAATGGAAGCTTTATGCAAAAACTTCAGATTTGGGATAGTTAAGAAATATATTTAAGAAATATAAGCGGCTTTTTGTGGAATAGTTTCTCTTTTACAAACAAGCTGTTCTCAGTATGTCAGAAGGAGAGCTGTGCTTACTTCTTATTTGATAGTATCTTTGTGGCATATCTACCAGGGCTAAACTGAGCCAGTACCGAGAAACCTATGTAACAGAGTAAGAAAATCCCTTGTACTGGCAAATAGAGAGTGATCTTTTTCAGAATGTTAAGACTCTTATCAGATATAAATGTAATACTAATTAAGGGGCTGAAACACTGTATTCTAATCCTTGACCTATTGGAAAATTAATCTGAAAAAGCAGCATATGTAGTTAACATTTAATTGTGTTGTTGTGAGTGATGTAAAACTTATTTCCATTCCAATGCCATATAGGACAATATATTTTCCATAAGTCTTACAGATAAGATCTATTATAGAAGTCTACAATACCATTTTTTACGATTGTTCAGTCTTTTGAAGTAATTAAAGTATGAACTGCTGTTTGGACTGAGCTGGCATAAGGGCAAACAAACATTAGGATGCCCTGTAATCATTTAGTATGTACCTGTGTCTAAAGATACAGGTAATTGGGACATATGTATTACTGTCTCTTTGGCTTTGCATGTATTCATGCTCTGGTGCCCATCCTGCAACCCTTTGCCACTTATTGTATGGCCTTCAGGGCCTCCATACACAGTAGTCTTTGTTTCTCTTACCTAGATGTTTACTTAGGCCAGTAAAGGAATGTTATTATTTAGACTGGTGATATGGTTTATTTTATGCTATCTTACATTTTTTGGTGTTTATTGGTTTACATTTTTCTTGTTTTTATAATGGAATTTGTTTTAGGAAGTAGTTGGCTGTTAACAATCCTGACCTCATGCATAATATCTGACAATCTGCTGTCGCATATCTGCAGTCTCTGACCATCTTTTGTATATCTGTAGTCTCTCATCATCTCTCGTTGCATGTCTGCAGTCTCTAAAAGCTATGAGTAGTATGTGCAATCCATTGGCGATGTCTTGGGCCACACTGGAGGCCCCCCATATCAAGTAGGATGACCACCCCTGCTCTACAGTTTTAATCACAGTATATGTCTGAACAGTGACATAACTACCTCACCTTTCATATCGCTCTTTTCATGTGGCGCCTGCAGTAATTACACAGGTACAGAACTGACACCTGGGGTTTTTCTTATCATTTGTAACAAATTAGCAAGGTTATCTGACAGTGAATCTAACATCAGGCCCCACAAGCACCAGGGATTTTAGACTCACTGTGTCGCAGATCTCGCCGCCTAAGTTGATAAGAAAAAGCATAATCATGTAGTTAAGCACTTTTATTGGGAAATATTTTACTGATGAAATGCTCACTTTTTTATTCCAGCCATCAGAAGCATTTGGCACACCGTGATGAAAATCTGCTTTTGAAAAAACGTTGGCAGACAATTTTAACGAGTTTGTTCTTTGACACACTAACAAAGACGCTAAAACAGATGGATAGATTGCAGGCTCAAAATGCAGTTGAGTAGCTGCAGAAGCAATGGCATGGTTTGTCTACTGGCAGTCCCAAAACGCTTGTGACACAAAAGATGTTGTTGCAAAGACAAGTGGAAGAGACAGATAAAAAAAATTCCTGAAGACACAAGAACTCTCATTCTAATAAAATTACTTTCGAAATCTGGCAGGTTTAACCTCTTCTGTTTTCAAATAGATATAAATATGCGTATTTTTTTTAACCAAAACTTCCAAATGTTTTCCATATTATTGGAAAAGATAAAAAAGATTTTTTTAAAATAATTTAAAGTACAATTGAAATATCATTTGTTAATGTATAGTTAGGGGATAGGAGAACTCCGGGCAGAAATATTCTTAACCCTTGCAGTTTGGCTACACCTGCACTGCAAGGGTTAAGTGTTCATTTTTGTCTAGGGATGAAAATAACAAAGACATACTGAACGTCAGAGCCATCTATCTGCTAGACCGGTCCCTGCAGCCTCTCTCCTCCACCGCTCTGACAATGGAAGTGTATTGGGAGTGATGAATCATGGGATTACATCTGTGGAGCGGAGGGGGAGCGAAGCTGCAGGGAGCCAGACTGCTCAGAGGTTCAGGTGAGTATATATTTGTTATTTTTGTCCCTAGATGAAAATGACTGCTTAACTCTTACAGTGCGGGGGTAGCCCCACTGCAAAGGTTAAGAATATTTCTGCCCGACATTCTTCTTTAAGTAACATATGAAGGAAAAGTGTTCTGTATATGTATATTAGTATGGTTTATTGAGCTTTAAAGGAAACCTGTGCTAAGTAAAATAAGTAGGCAGTCATTGCTGACCCCTGTGTCTGAAAATGCTAGCTGTCATGCGGAGCCGATGACCAATCAACATGAGCCAGTCACTATTTTCAGGTCACTGATAACAGCCTTATGTATGCTGTTTAATGTTCTGCTGAACAGCAGCATGTACCAGTATAAGTAACATAACATATAGATTAGATCACTGATACGCTTCATGCACTCTATTGAACCTGGGGGGCTTGGAAAGGGTCAGAATCACCTGGAGCTC
Source organism: Nanorana parkeri (assembly GCF_000935625.1). Taxonomy (NCBI): domain Eukaryota; kingdom Metazoa; phylum Chordata; class Amphibia; order Anura; family Dicroglossidae; genus Nanorana; species Nanorana parkeri. Next base: position 952,127 of record NW_017306328.1, on the reverse strand, counting down.
ACCTTTTTAAAAGCCTGGCTGGGCAGAGACTAATTATTCTGGCCATACACACATCAGCTTCTTTCTTTAGTAAACATGACCAAAGGGATCAATGGAATGTACCACCAATGATTTATATCAAAATTGTGAAAGGGTGAGTGCTGGTGGTAGGCTGTGCTGGTCCATTTGGTTGTTTTTGCTATCAGAAGATGGCTGATTGTGGTTGAAATTGCCTAGAAATTTCTGTGTGTATGGTCAGCTTAGGAAACTGTTTGGTTGGCTTGGGCAAGGCCTCCACATTAATGACCATTAGAGAGTACCTCTGCAAAAACAGTTTGATTTCAAGCCATTCCCGACTATACTGTTGACAATATAAATGATAGGAAACCCTGGCTGTTCACTAGTGCTCTTTTATAGAGTAGCCAAAACAGGACCTGTCTTCTTTGCTGGAAATGGTTTAGATAATACTCGCACATCCAGCTGTTTGAAAGTATTTCTAAGGCAAATATGTTGTTTTTTTTTTAATGTCCCTTCTGAGGAGATTTACCTTTTCTGCTTGTCCTGGTGACCATCATGACTAAAATAAAAAGTGATGGGAAAACCAATGTTTTTACAGCTGTCCCTACAACATCCAGAACATATATCTGTGAAGGTTCTTATTCATCCAGGTCATTGTATATCTTTAAAAAATAAGTCAGGGCAACTGGACTTGCTGTAACGTTATAGCAAGTCCAGTTGCTTTTATTTTTTACATATGTCTCCGGAACAGGAATAGAGGCAAACTCACCCAATGTAAAAACTTGCTGCAGTGACAACTGTATAGAGGGAATTTTCCCTCACTTCCTTCCCTAATTTCCTTTTGTGTCTTAAAAGTAAAATAAATCTCTGCAAAAAAAAAAAGACAAGCTTTTAACCTTTCCCCACACTAAAAAAAGACAGCAAAGACGCAGTCTACACTTCATGTCTTTAGATTGTTCTGCTGCTCTCAAAGTTCAGCACTTTTCAAGCAGTGTATTCGCTGAATTGTACCTAATCTGTCTTCATGGTGACTGTTCATTTGGTATGCAGTAATACATTTGGGAACACAGCACATGCAAATAGGTCAGCATTTGTCTGTGTGTGGCATTCGTTTCCACACATTAATGTGTACTAAACAGACATTCACCATGACTATCAATTGGATTTGGACTGATTGTGTTGTGTTCACAATGTAGTCACTATGCAGAAAAAAATATCCCGATGGCAGCAGCATAAGAGAGTCATTTCTGATTGCTCTTTGACAATGTTTTGACATAGCTGAATGTTTGTGTCTGAACTTATGGATCTGGGTAGCATTTAGTGTACCTGAAAGCTGTACTGCAGGTACGAAATAGTTTGCTTAAATATTTTCCTTAGTAGCCACAAGGCATATATATTCACTAGTGTTAACCAAATACCTTTGCAAAATGAGTTATCACCTTGTAAAATTAGCAGTGACATCATCACTGCAATAGTATTATGGAAGAAAAAGTCTGAAGCTGACAACTTTTTCTCCATTCAGATCTGCTTCTAACAGGTTGCACAGCAGGGAAATCTTCCCCGCTGTGTAACCTGTCATGGACGGAGCGCTGCCTGTTAATTACAGGTGGTGCTTCATCTGGCTTTTAACAGCTAAGTTAGGTTACACAGCAGCGGGCTTTCCCACTGCTTGTGTAACCTAACATAGTGAGGCCAGAGCTACAACAGCCTCTACTTGGTGTTAGAGGCTTCAGCTCTGTGGATGGTTTGGACCAATGGCAAAGCGCTATTGGTCCAAGCTGTCCAATCAAAAAACAAACAAACACTGAGGACATCAATCTTGATGTCTCAGCAGTGATGAACAAGTGGTGAGAACCACACATTGCTCGGTTAATTTGTTGGGGGTAGGGTGGGCAGGAGGCATGCCTCACCTAGCACGGACCTTACTGCACGTCCCTGCTGTACTGCACCTGGTCTCTGCAGAGAGCAGAGCTGTGGGAGAACCCCAGCATGTCCTTCCACTACAGTCTGCCTACAGAAAACTACAGGATGGAGGTACACCAGTCACCCTGCACAAAGGAAGAGAGTAGCAGTGATTGATCTTTATTGTAGGAAGCTCCTGCACAGAGGCAAAGATAGATTACTGCACAGATCTAGAAGAATTAAACAAAGCACACCAAGATTCAGGTAGGTATCTGTCAGCATTAAAGTGACAGTACACTCTGAAGTTAAATCTGAAAAATGCATTTAAGTGCCTTAACTGTTAACAAAAATGTATCTTATGTGTGCATTACTCAGCTGTAGATCCTCAAATCATCTCTGAATTGGTGCTGACACTCTCCTTCCTTCTGGAGGGTGGCTACTTTTGTTCCCCATGGCCCCTGTGTGTGTTGTAAAGTAACCATTGCTCCAGGTTCACTCCTGTGATGGACTACAATCACAATACAAATTAGTAAACTAAATGTGAGATTGTAGTCCATCACAGGAACGAGCTTGGATCGGTCCCTACTTTACAACCCACATACGGACCATGGGGAGCTAACATAGCCACCCTCCAGAAGGAAGGACAGTGTCAGCACCAATTCAGAGATGATTTGAGGATCTCCAGCTGAGTGATGCACAAATAAGCTATGTTTTTGTTAATAGTTAAGATACTTAAATGTATTTTTAAGATTTAACTTTTTTTTTAAAGTTTAGTGTCACTTTCAGCATTTATAGAATAACAAATATATTTTTGCAGTCATTTTGAAGGCTGGTCCAATAATTTGTCACATCATGCCCACTAAAGACTAGAGACATCAAAGAGCTCCTAATACCAGTCAGTCTTGCTTCAGGCCAGAAATGACATCCTATGCTATGTATGTGTAGAATTGTCATTTCTTTCTTGATCTCTCATGACTGTCCCCAGTTTTGGCCTTTTATGTCGTGCTGTGTGTATTGAAATCATTATATATCATTATGTATTGTTCAATAACTATAAACTGCCATCCATGACTCCCGTGGGAGGTCTGCAGCTTCCAAACTTTCTTTCAATGTCTGAAGGGTGGATGCGGCCTTCTGTACCAAACACAACACAGGAACAACAAAAAGGGGCTTAGCAGGAAAGGTGCAAATGGACTTTAGCATGCTTGGAAAAGTCAAGTGACTGATGTAGTGAAGTTGTACATGATGGCATTAATGAAATATTATAGGATTGAGGACAAAAGGACCTACTTCCAGCCCTGTCTTAACTTGCTTCCGCTACTACTTTTCTTCATTAATAAGAGTATCCACCCATGATAGTGTCCACCCGTTCTGGAGAGGAAACAAAGATGAACAAAGGTAGAATTAACAAACCTTACATGCATAAAGTCCAGTCTGCATTGAATGCTTGGCCTCCTTACTTATTACAATGTAGTGTTGCTTCCCCATGTTATAAAAACATTGGTTTTGTATAGTGCTGTTTTTTCTGTATATTTATTTTACAGATGAAAATTGCACCCTGTGCTGTGTTGGCATTTCCCTACCTTCATAATGTGAGTTTATTCTAAATCAATTTAAACCTGCACACGCATGCCTCTGTTGCCTTCATGGGCAGCTGCGTGTTTAAAAAATTGAGGAATCCTCCAGATAACCCAATGAGCTAGCACGCCTGATTATAGCGGCCTACACTTTATCAAGGTATGACAGATACAGATGGACATAATAAACCCCCAAATAGACCAATACGCTCCAACAAACAGCACATACACACAGCAGGAAACTCAAAACAAAAGCTAATTTATGGAAAAATATGTGTTCCTAATCAAAGCCTGACTCTGCTGGGAACTATATAACACATTGTAATCCTTACATGCAGATGCTTTCATCTTACATTACCAATTTGGTGTCTTTCCAAACACTCTCATCTTACCTTATTGCCCTGTGTGAGTCTGTTCAGAGCCGGAGTCCCCACTCCTACACTGTACAGTTCACCGGCGAGCTGATCACAAGCGGCACAAAGGACTCACTGATCTGCTTGAAAAGTTAATTTCTACATGTAAAAATGATACACTGGTTTTGAAAAAAAAGAGCAATTAAGCTTGTGGTACGGATTGACAAGCTTCCAACCATTCGGAATTTACCTTGTTAGTTGTGACAATAAAATCAAAGCCAAGTTACATAATTGTGGAAGTTCAAATCTGAATTCTGCCCTTCCCAGACACTGTTTACCAAGAAAGCAGTGGGCTGGGTTAGATTTGGTCAGCAGGGACAGAGGCAGGCTGAGACAGAGGCAGGAAAAAGCACCCGCCTTGGGTGTCATGCTGTGGGTGTCACAGCTGGGAAGGGAACCTCTCCTGGTTCTGTCTGGCTGTCCCATGCATGGTGCAAGACAGTACTATGAAACTGATTTGGATTGCGGTTTTCACTGTGTAACCAGCAACAAGAGTTTCTGCCGTCAGTGTAACTGCTGACAACTTTGTGCACATGGCCCAGCTGTCATGGAACTCCAGTGATTACACAAGGAGAGCCGCATTCATTGTGCAATCAACAGGACTGTACTGTATATACAGTATTAGGGATGCACCAATACCATTCTTTTCCAGACCAAGTAAAGGTACTTGTCCAAGTACTCACAGATACAAGTACTGAAACATTTTTGTTTAGTGTCATGTGAGTTTTTCTAAAACAATACAGACGGATGATTTCCGGACAGTGATGGAGCGCCAGGGCCCTGTCACAGCTGCAACCGCTGCAACCCTGGTAGTTCTTGTGAAAATGCCAAGTATTGGCACTGGTATCTGAACATTCCTAAAAAAACTACTATTGTAGCTTTCATTCATAAATTAATTTGTAAATAAATTAATATATTAATCTTAAGATTTGTATGTTGCATTTCCCATAATGAGCAAGAAAACTTAAATGTACATTAACCAAAATCAGATTAGATAGTGAGTTATCTAATGGAGATTTCCATAGGTTTGTGGAAGTTATTTGTAGTACACAGAAGCTTCCAAAGGATAATCCTAGAAGTCCAACACTGAGGAAAACCATATCAGATAGTGTAAAAATTGTGCAGTTGATCAGTTGTTTTCCCCATTTAGTGTTGTGGGTCACAAGGAACGCTACTTATTACAATACTATCTAAGGTTTAGGGTTACCTTTGCACTTTTAGCAAGACCATTTGTGATTTCTCCTTAAAGTGACACTAAACTCAGAATTTAAATCTTAAAAATGCATTCAAGTACCCTAACTATTAACTAAAATGTAGCTTATTTGCATATCTCTCGGCCGTAGATCTCCAAATTGTCTCTGAATTGGTGCTGACACTGTCCTTCCTTCTGGAGGGTGGCTACTTTTATTCCCCATGGTCCCTGTGTGTGTTTTAGCCACCGCTCCAAGCTCGCTCCTGTAATGGACTGCAATCTCATGTTTAGTTTACTAATTTGTATTGAATTATAGTATATCACGGCAGTGAGCTTGAAGCAGTGACTACTTTACAACACACACTGGGACCATGGGGAACAAACGTAGCCACCCTCCAGGAGGAAAAACAGTGTCAGCACCAATTCGGAGATGATTTGAGGATCAAATCAGCTGAGTGATACACAAATAAGATAAATTTTTGTTAATAATTAAGGTACATGAATACAATTTTACCATTTAACTCCTGAGGTCTGTGTCACTTTAACCAGCTCAGGATGGTTGGGTACGATCTCCACAATTCATGCTACTAAGTTCCACCTTGGAAACCTCTCAAAGGTACAGACTACTGTTAAGTCTACAGTTGAGGCTTTGTCTGCCGTAGAGGGTTAAATAAACAAGAAACTGGGAGGGCTATTAAGATAGTATTGAAATGTCAGGGACTGGAGTAAAGACAACCACTGATCAAAACTTTCCAGTGGGGAAGGTTTTTCTTTTCTTTTTTCTCTCTCTAATGTTTGTGGATGGTGAAAACAAATTATATTTCATTTTTTTTTACTTTATTTACAACCGCACTTTGCCACAGTGGTGTCCGTAATACCTAGTGAACGTAGGGGCTGATGGTTAAACCCACTGAATATAGTCTCTTTTATGATTATCAACATTGGTTGCATGATCCTAAGGGGTTGATTTACTAACCTAAACACACACACACACCAGGTGTGTGTGTGATTTTCACACAGCAAAACGTATTTATCAACCAAAAAGTCTCTAAAAGCATATTTCCACTAATGCCATATATGGAAAAATCATGCACATGATGCATATATAATGCTGCTTCACAGTTTAGACAAAAATGGTTAGCTCATGCATTTACATTCCTGCATTCATCAACGCAAGCAACATAACATAGAGCTAATTAACACCACATTACCTTGCAATTCATTGCAGGGCTTTGAACAACACACCTGCTGGGTGTGTACACACTACAAAGGTGTTTCGATTCCTCCCATAGATCATGCTGGGAGGGAACACACTACAGAGGTGTATACACGTTTGTGGTGTGTTTAAAAGGTTAGTAAATCAACCCCTAAGTGTCAGCAGTGAATTAACTATAATATCACAGATAAGAGAAAATCATTATGAAAAAGCTTGTGTGATTCCTGCATTCTGGAGCTTTAGCCAATTGTGTAATCTTTCTCCAATTCTCTAGTCTATTTCCTGCAAATCACATTGCTATTATTCCTGAGAAATTCTTGCTGGCAAATAAATTGCTCACGCTGATCAGCTCAATGGAAATGGGTTCAATAATGCAACACGTTGTTATGATTTAGGATAAACCTAAAATTGAAAATGATTTGCAATAATCCACAGCTGAGTACAGATACAATTCAGCCATTGGTGTTATCTCCATTTAGACTCCTTTGGAGTGTATGTGTCACCCAGAATCTTATATGTTATCAGGTAGGCTGCTTGGCTCCTTCCATTCTGGCTGTTGAGCAGTACACAGACAGTTAATAGCTGGACACTTCCTGGCCATCTGATTAAAAAACAATAATAGTGGGATGATGCAGCATGTGCTAGGAACTGGGAGCTGTCCAAAGTAGTCCATTGAACAGTCAGGAGGCTAAATATTTGTGTTGCAGTTTTGTGTACTGACAACTCCTACAAGTGTGGGCTTTGCAATTTGGCAACTAAACTACCTGTCTGCAAGCCCTGTGCTTGGATTGACCATCAGATGTAAATTGTAGCTGCTGTATACAGTATAACTATATACTATATAGCTCTGTATCCCCCGCCTTAAAAATGTAATTGAAAAAAATCAGTTGTGAGACTCATGTCTCAGAAAATGTATTGTTGATAATACTGATTCCTAGTTGTCCATATCCTCATTTCTTGAATTTATAAAATGTCACTTGGAAGAATTAGCAAAGGTGCCACGTTTGAGGTGGCAACATAACATTGAAGAAAGTTAAACTTTAATAATATAAGCAAATTGAGTGATGCAAGGTTTGTTCATCACAGTAAGCTCAAGGAAAGGGATATGACCGTCTTACATTAGACGTCTGCTATTGTTAAAATGTTGTCAGCTTTTTTTTAGGTCAGTTTAAAGTAGAATTGTAGCCTGAACTGGAAAAGCAAGTGAGAAATCTCTCAGAGTGGAACAGAGACCATTTTTTAGTAGAATTAGGTTGTGTGCTTCTGCCAGGAAGTTACTGATCTCTGTCTCCCTGTTGAGATTTCCCTTCACTTCCTTTCTTGATGGCATGTATCTTTTCACTTCCATACATTGCTACCAAGATGTTCAGCTTACCATATGGATTTATGATGGCATCACTGTATCTCAGAAATCCAAGCAATTACAGGTCTTTAAAGCACTAAATTGAGTTGCCCACACTTTGCCTAACATCCACTAGCAATGCCACTAATATGAGCATGCATGGTGGTAATTTATTAGTGTAGGTGATGCACATACTCACAAGTAACTGCTAAATATCATGGTATCTTAGTGTTTTGTGTCTGCTTTGAATTGTGTCCAGCATACTGGATCAGTGGCAGACCTAATAACCAAAGGGCCCTGGTGCAAGCTTTTATCTTGGGCCCCCCTCCCAAGACGGGGGGGGGGGCGCGGGAACGGATCACACTGGCCCAAACCCCCCCCCAGCGGTCTCTAATGTTGCAGTAGCATGCTGGACTTACCTGAGACCCTGCTGAGCACACCATAGGTCCTGCATAGCCCACCTGAGACTCTCTATGGTGGGCTCTGCAGGGTCCTAGGTGGGCTGGCCTGGTCGTTGGGATCCCTTTCCCTGTACCTCCTCAAAACTCTTCTTACCTGCTGCTGCTGGGGCCCGGCCTCCTCCACCGCCTCCCCTGTCACCTCTGCCATGCCGCCCGGTACATTGATACCCATGTAAGAGGCCCCCCAGACCCCTCACATGGGTACCGGCCATACCCCCCTGATGGCAGTGTTCTATCAAAGGTTGTGACTACGTTAGAATGTGTGACCGGTGACATGGTCACACATTTTAACGTAATCCCGCCCAGTTTTTCGGCAGTGGAATGTGTGACCGCCAATAGGAGAAGCATTCCAGCGCTTTCCCAGCTGTTGCAGGGCAGATCGGCATCGCAAATCGCATGTGCAGGAGAACCTATCTGCCCTGGAACAGCTGATTGGTCCTGAAATGTCACTTCTCTCCAACTGCGATCTTACATTCCACCGCACTCACAAAGTCGGATAGAAGTTACATTTCAGGACCAATCAGCTGTTTCAGAGCAGATCGGTTCTCCTGCACATGCGATGTGCGATGCCGATCTGCCCTGGAACAGCAGAGAAAGCGTTGGAATGTTTCACCTATTCCACCGCCGAAAAACTGGGCGAGATTACGTTAAAATGTGTGACAACGTCACTGGTCACACATTCTAACGTAGTCTCAAACTTTGATAGAACAGAGGCCTGTCTGTAATCATTTAATCAGAGAAATAGATTATAATAGGGAACATTACAGTGTAATACACTGTACACCCCCCCCCCCGGCGCTCAGAGGACCGCTGCCAGGGAGTTTCGATGTGTGCACTGCAGGGGGCGGGGCTTGTGACACACACACACACCTCCTGTGACTCACCTCCCCTCCCGCCGCCTGTTAATATGGACGCGGCCGGGAGGGGAGGGGAGTCACAAGACCCGCCCCCTCACTGAGAAGCCCGTCGGTGGCAGTGCACGGTCCAGAACACCGGCGGTAGTCCCGCCACTGTACTGGATCATTTCTACAGGGAAGTTTAATCACTGCAATTTCCCTTGAAGAAAGGAAGTAATCATCTGTTTGCACTATCAGTTAATTCATAGCTGAGGCAGAAGGGAAGTAAACAGCTTCTATATGTGCTTACCAGTTGGTGACTTGCAGACCTTGTCATCACCAGTGAGATCTATTTATGTATGGCTCGTGCTCAGAGACAAAGAGATGCAAGATCATGTATGTGATATATTAAAATATAATACATTGCCTTCTAGAGAACCTATTGTAGATTAAACTAGAAACAAAAAACAAAAAGGGCGCAACGCTAGGTGGGCTAACTGACCGGGTCAGAAGACCCAGGGAAGGTGACAGGGAGAATTATGTGACAATGGGTGCAAAAGGCAAAAGAATGAGCACTTACATTTTAATTTATGGGACCAGAGGCTGAACGGCCGGTGTGGAGGATCGGGTCATCCATGGTGTCTATCTGGAACTGGTGTGCCGGAGGATGTGCATCCACATGGGGAGAGGAGGCTGTGGGCGAAGGTGAGAGGGGGGGAGAAGCGAGAAGCCACAAGAATGGGGACTCAGTCCGTGGCCCACTGTGTGAGTCCAGGGGCTGAGTAGTGCGGGAGGAAATCAGCGGTGTCAGAAGCGATTTGTGTTATTGTAGATTAAAGTGACTAGAGATATTGCAGCTGTTGTTACATATTAGATGATCACTTTATCGGTTTATATTCTGTGCTCATCTGTGTTCTATGTGATTACCAGCCCTCATTATCCTCAACAGAAATTCTTTAACATCCTTTACTTCTCTCTGTCAGCCATGCATCTCTTTGGCCTCAACTGGCAGCTACAGCAGACAGAAAATGACACTTTTGAGAATGGAAAAGTAAATTCAGACGTGGTGCCAACACATACTGTAAATGTGCCCTCCAGTGACAGCGGTAAGACATATATTTGTTATGTATGATTTTCTGTACTTTTTGGTGTCTTATTTCATATCTTCCAGTATTGTTATTATTTTTATGCCTGTATTTATTAAAATAGAATACCTAATTAGCTTTAGTGGAGAAATGTAAAATATGCAGTCCATTACCGAATTGATGCTAGTAATAAGAGTCCACAGGTGGATCAATAACTCCATATAGTCCATTTTACTATAAACATCTCCATTTAAGTAACGTTTTAGTGTTATTAATTATGGAGACAATGGTGATATATATGTGGAAAATAATCCTTGCCTTTAACAGCTTACCCTGTAATTAATGCTGCAGATTGATTATTCTATTAGTTGTTTTAATAGCCATGGGTTTTAAGTTTACTCCAACCTTGGAGTCAGCGAAGCATTGTGGGAAAATAAATCTACTTAATAAAATTCATCATGAAGATGTACGCTTTGTGACTCCATTACATAAGAGAAAAAATGTATCATACAAATACCAGTGGCATCTCACAGCAACAATTATCTGATTCATTTTCTGTAAATCATAAAATACAGAAAATCAAAATACATGGTTGAAAGGAAGAACTCCTCTATACACATCTAACAAGGCCACATCTTCCCTCTTCCTGTTGTCAGTATGGAGAAATAGTTCAAAAATCTGCTTCTGGGTGGTCACTATTCCTAGTCAGTATGTCATGTGAGCATTTCTGAACAAGGAAAAAAAAACTCACTTGCCATGAGCTTTTTCTTGTATGCTTTGTGTAGGCTGTGCTGTCATTTAGCATGTCGGGAAAAGGGATGGGCACAGACAAAAAGTCAGTGTTGATTGCCATGCCACATTTGTCAATTAGATGTTCCCCCATTCCAAAGAAAGCAGACAAAAGTGTTACATTTAGTGATTTCAACATTTCTCTCCTAAAAAAAAAAAAAAAAAATCTTGCTTATTAGACTGGAAGAATTCCTTTATATGAGTCACATGACATAATCTGTCACCAACACAAACCTATAAATGGATAATGGAAATGGAATTATATATCCAAACATAGCTGCTGTATGTGGCCTATTTGATTCTTATTTTATACTTTTATGTGTTTGTTCTGAAGCTATTTCCTTTTCCTTGGCAGCATTTATTTTTATAGCTGCGATTGTTAGCGAGCACCCACTGAGTTCAGAACTTTGAGCATTGTTAGAGCTGGGCAGCCTGAATGCCAGGTTCCTCCTGCTCTCTGCGCTCCAAGATGCTTCAATCACCAATTAAATTTTTGCTTTGTGTGTCCCTGTTCACTTTTGTGTTCATGGGGTGAAGTTCTTACTTAGGACAATGAAAAAAAAGAGGTGAAATCACAAATAGAGCATTTGGGAGTACTTTAGCCCGTCTCTGCAGCAGAGTTCAGATGAGCACACATGGCTCAAGAAATAGGTTATAATACTTACAATTTATGTCACTTGTACCTTTTGCATTTCTTTGATATTACTAATAACTGTGAACTGAGTGAGGAGCCTGACTCTCGAGCCCAACATTTTCACTAAATGAACACAGCATTTTTGACATTACTGAAGTCATACTGATGTGGCATGTGTATGGTCTTTGGTCATAGCATCATACCATAAATATTTGTAGCCATATAAAGTATATAGTGTTTATCATGGTGTCACACAAACCACCATGAAATATAGGAGCCATTTTAGATGTAGTGACTGTTGATAAGAGGCTGTTCTTGTAGAACACTGCTAATGTTTTAAAAGTGTTTGCAAAAAGCCACAGCCATCCCTTTTAGCAGTCCATTTCTGGACCAAATAGCTCTTATTTTGAACCCTGGCAGACTGGGCTTAGAAAAAAATTGGGGTGGTTTAACAAAATATAGTTAGCCTTTGCTGCAGCTTAGAATATATTATAGGACAACTTAACTTTTCTAATTCACCCCTCCCCCCTCCCAGGTAAAATGTGCTACATGATATGACTCTCCTATAGAGAGTAGTCAGAAGATGCAATAGGGGGTGTTAGTCATAGTTTAAGGTTATAATATTTGGAGCAGAATGCTTCTACTATACGGCTGATACCATTCTTTAATATTGCATTCCCACTTTCATTCTATATGGTTGCAGGACCTGCCCTTCAAAATGTGTGGCCTTAGGCCAAATTCACATATATTTGTTGTGTTACATTGCCGTGCAGTGCAAATAATTTTGAATGGCACCCTAAGGCACTGTTACAGTAGCTGGCAATGCAACACAACCTAAAACCTATACTAGGGACTGACAATAAAAATAAGACATTGCAGATGAGGCACACATATCCAGTTTTATCTGTGCACCCATATCAAGCAATCATATTTGTTTTAACTGATACCTTAGTAGAATATGATTGGTTCTGTATCTATTTTGTAGTAAATCTAACTGTTTTATAGGTGTTTATATGGCTGAGCAAAATGATGAATCCAGCCGAAAAATGCTTTCAGAGATACCAGTCCTTCTGGTGAATTGCCTGCATGGCACAATTACATGTATCCAGTTAAAATTATTATATGGGGCCTGACTATTAAGATCTGTACACTGGGCCAGCTGAAATATCTTATAGGCAGCTGATGTTACCCAACATTTATTGTAAAGGGCCAACTGAGGTTTGCATAATGGTTCATTTGAGGGGGCTCTGAAATATCAAAAGAATGAAAACCTGCACTCTTATCCCCACTCTGTTTGTCTAAGCAGCTCTTATCTGAAACAATTGAACTGTACCTTTTTAATATACTGCAGCTGTGTTTCGATCTGCTGTCGATGCAGTATATTCCCTGGGTGTGAGGGGTTAACTTGCTTTTATTGCTGTCTGCAAAGAGCAGGTAGAGTTGATATAATATTCTATCACTTAAGTGAATATTGATTAATTTCCTTTTACCAGAAGGTTTCTTGTTTCATGCAGGTTGCTGCGTATGACAGAACCTCAGCTGTGTGAAGTTATGTTGTGTGGTTATTTGCACACAAACATGTAATGTGTTACCTTAAGTCATTCTACAGTGCTCACGCTGGATCCAAGGTTATGTCACTGGGTGATAGCATTCTATTGATTCTATATATATATTTCACCTTGGCATGTGACTTGCTGATTAGTGAACTGTGGGCAAGCATCAGCTTATGCTTTGAACATATCGTGAGCTGAATAAATGCTGTTATAGTTTCATTTGCACATTAGCTGTTCCAGTACCTGGACAAATTATTCTGCATTAATGTGTCATACATGCCACTGTTTAAGTGAGTGATGATAGCTCACATTCTGCTAAGTCCAATAATTAAATCACCTGGCTAGGATTTGACTTGCTGTATAGTGTGACACTGGAATTGTAAGTAGCATAAATGATTCCATTCAGCCCTTATAAAAGAACCATGGGAGGCTTAATTTAGACTTAATGGAGAAATTTGAAAATTAGGTCCTAAACCACAACGTCTATCTAATAATGACATGTACCTGCTTTACTGGGATGATCAGGGTGTTATGCATACATATGGTCCCATATTCAATAACATAAAGTAGATCTAAAATCTCATTAGATGTAATATGTTAATATAATTTCAAAAGGTGTTCTCATGCTTTTAATTCTGCAGCTTTTTATTAAATAATACCTAGTGATCCTGCCGTTAAGGTCCTTGTTCAGGAACTTCCAGTTATGGGATGACAACGGCCTCCCAGTTGTGTTCTTGCATTGTTACCCTGTTACATGCACTCTTGATGGAGACTACATGCCAGCACACATTGCATAAGAATGGCTTGCTGTTGTCCCTATGAAGATGTTATTCATGTCATTGTTGTACAACCAATGCTGCAGCAAATGTAGATAATAAGTGGTTGAAAGAGGATGGACAAGATCGGCAGCATGAAGATAGCATAAACGGTTGGAACATGAGGGTGAAAACAGAATTTTATGGAACTAAAAACATAGCAAGTGTTTATGATACACAGTGCTTTAGCAAACTAAATGTCATCCAGTTAGAGTTTACATCTACTCTAAAGTAAGCTTCTCCTTATCCTAGGGGACCTGGAAGGATTACTGTATCCTTTGTAGATTTGGCTAACCCTTTGCATCCAAAAAAACATTTTCTTATCTGACCGAATTTGGCCTGATCAGACAACAATGTCCTCTGCATGAACCCAAGAAAATATCCCTGGTCAACTGATCTGGAGAAACAGCAATCAGATAAATTTGAAAACTTTGCTTGATCTCTGTTTATTTCTTAAGCCAGCACCAGAGACTTTGTAGAAAGAAAGGTCTTGGGATGGCCAGATGATGTCCTTCTACAAGTTAACCCCCTTATATTATGCAGTCACAGCTACTTTGATAACTGTACATACCAACAGAGGAAGAAAAGATAATAACATGTTTGATGGACAGATTATTCTGATTCTTTTCAATATGTCCTGCCCAATATCCCCCATAGTTCATTTGCTTAATTCAGTAGCCACAAATGTCCAGAATATGACGGGAGATTTTGAGACTTTTTACAAACATAATATAATACCATTGTTTTTGTTAACATTTAAAAGAAGAGGTTAAATTGAGTAAATAGTTAAAATTGTGTGCGCCCATGAAACAGCAGATAGGTGCCCCTTTTAAAGCCTTTACAGGTCATCTACAGTTCACTCTGGTGTATGTGGCGGTACCTAACATGTTGCATAATCATAGTTTGTATACTTGTGGGCACCATACACATGCCTTTATGTACATATGTGCATGTTTATAGGGGCAATCTGCTTTACATTTTTGGGGGAGTGTTTTATTATTGGTTGTATTTAACTTTTCTTTTTTAAACTTAACTTTATTGCTATCACATAGGGGGCTAACAAGGTTCCTTGATTTGAAACAGGTAAAGCTATTTTTTGTTATTATTCTTCTTCTAAGGAAAATCTGGGGGTCTTGGTCAAGAAAACAATACCATTGACTGGGGAGAACTGGATGTTGGTCGAAGAGCAGTGCAAGAGATTCCTCCAGGTGTATTTTGGAGATCACAACTTTCCATTGATCAGCCACAGTTTCTAAAGTTTAATATCACCCTACAGAAGGATGCACTCATAGGAGTCTATGGCAGGAAAGGATTACCACCATCACATACTCAGGTAATAAATATATATTCCTTATGCTTTTCTTGTTGCTTTTGTTGATGTTGAAACGCCACCAACCATGCGAACATCGTACAATCGACCAAAGTTTTTATACATGCATGACCGTCAAAAGTCGTACGATTGTACAGTACTATCGGTCGTGCACTCTATTCACACATTACGATTGTTGTACGAAAAGTCGATCGCATACGATTATCTTACGATAATTGTAAGGTGTATGGGCACCTTTACCCTCCCCTTTCCATTTGAGTTTCTTCTATATCTCAATATCTTATATTAAATAGGAACTCCAATTTTTACCAATGCAAATCCATTGGTGTCCATTGTATGCAGGCTCAGGGACAGTTAAGTGACAAACCATTCTGTTCTAGAGAAGGAAAACAGTGGGAAGGGAAACATAGTCACCAGGTTCACATGTCCAGAAAGAAAAACATTGTAAAAACCTGTCTGACAATATTTTTTTTAAATCCAAAGATACAAATCCAACTCAGAAAGGGACCTTATTTACAAGTAAAGTGAAATATATTGCTAACTCAGTGAATTGAGTTGAGCCACCTGTGTATATGTCAAACTTGCAAAGTTTTCAAACTGTTAGCATGTTTGCCTTACAGTGACAGGAACATTTCTCAGCTACGACAAGCTGGTTTTTAAATGCATACAAGCTCGTGATTGGAAATACGATATTCTGTATTGTAGGCATATGTCATTTGTATCAGTAATGACTTGACTTAAAAAACTTTGCCGCTTCATTCCAAAGTATGGTTTCTTTTTACCCCATAAAGAGTACTTACTATTACCTATTCTGATGCCTGGTAATACAATATCTATAATTATCCTGGAGAAGCAGCTCCCATGTGTCAAGGTTTTCTCATTTCATCTAGTGAAATTTAATTCACTGTTAATCAAATGTGCATTTTCTCACAGCTGAATGTGACAGTCACAGTGGTGTAAAGAAGAAAAAAATATCCTGTGTAATATTCAAGTCAGATGGGTGCTAGAGTTGTTATTCCAATTTCAGTGTAAAGCAGTGACATGTTTGCAACTCCTTGTAATACCCATATTGTGTGTTTTTAAACTCTTTCACCCATTGTGATGGGATCTGTTGGATAAACATCATGGGAATTGAATTATGGAGCACATTATTACTAAATGCTATACATACATAGATACAGTAAAATAAAATATTGTTTTTAACTTTGGATTTTACCTTTTGGGCAAATAAAAATGCTTATGAACTATGAGTGTGTATACAGCCTATGTGTGTATGCAGCAGTTGTTAATTTTTTTCATTGCAACTTATGGTTAGAGGTTAAAGTGTCACTAATCTCAAGAGTTAAAGTGACATTAAACCCTCAGATTTTTAAACATAAACCAATACTGTAATGTGTGCCTTACTGTAATCCATGGTTGTTTCCCTTCTCCTTGCTGCTCTTCCTTTTAAATCCTCATGTCTTCTCATGCTTGGGGAGAACTTCCCTTTGCAGCTGGGTGCCTCTTCCTGTAGTGCTGGCTCAGGTTGCAAACCTACACACAAACACCGTGTATCCATTTCAGAGACAAGGCAGTCTGCTGCAAAACAGAAGTTCTGCCCAGCCAGAGAACAGATACAGATTTAAAAAGAAGAGCAGCAAAGAGAAGGGAAACAACCATGGATTACAGTAAGGCACACATTACAGTATTGTTTTAAAAAAAGCTGAGGGTTTAATGTCACTTTAAAGCTTAAAAATGCATTTCATTACCCTATTAACAAAAAATGTATCTTATTTGTGTATCACTCACCTGTAGATCTTCAAATCATCCTGTCCTTCCTTCTGGAGGGTGGCTACTTTTGTCCCTTATGGTCCCTGTGTGTGTTGTAAAGTAGCCACAGGTCCAACCTCATCCCTGTGATGGACTACAATCTCCATATAAATTAGTAAACTAAACATGAGATTGTAGTCTATCACAGGAGGGAGCTTGGAGTGGTGGCTACTTTACAACACACAGAAGTACCATGGGGAACAAAAGTAGCCACCCTCCAGAAGGAAGGACAGTGTCAGCACTACCTCAGAGATGATTTGAGGATCTACAATCCAGTGATACACAAATAAGATACATTTGTGTTAATAGTTAAGTTACTTGAATGCATTTTTAAGATTTACTCTTGAGTTTAGTGTCACTGTAAAGAGTACCTTGTGTTAAAAGGCAAGGTTCACTTATGTTGCAGGAATACCATATATTACAAAATACTGAATTACAGGAACTATTTTTTTTAAAAAGGAAAAGCCCTAACTTATTCCTCGGTTCCAGGCTCAACCTGCTTTTCTCTTTTTCTTCTTTATTTTTATTGTTTTATGTGGCATTTTGCAAAGTATGGGTGGGTTACCTAAAAGTGGGCC
This sequence comes from Nanorana parkeri, assembly GCF_000935625.1. Lineage (NCBI taxonomy): Eukaryota > Metazoa > Chordata > Amphibia > Anura > Dicroglossidae > Nanorana > Nanorana parkeri. The sequence goes on along the minus strand of NW_017306328.1, from coordinate 934,598 downwards.
TTATATTTTGTTTCATGGTCCACTTTAATTATCAAGAAGTAGCAGTTTAGAGCTTTTATTTGTTTGTATAAGTGTGAGCTGTCATACTGGTTATCTGTTGAGCCACATTGAAATGTCATTCTTATGCCCTAGAAGAAGAATACTTTTCACTGGGCGGTTTAAGTTGCAGACTGATGAAATGCATAGAATTTGTGAAACGTCTTCTAAACCTCCCAGCACCCAGTGTGCTACCCTACAGAATTCACTTTTAGAAAATATAAAAAAAACTAAAAGCTTGAACATTGCTTAAATTGCTGTTATTGCAGTAGTGGAGAAAGTTAAAGACTTACTGTATATTTGCGATGGATAACTGCCCAGTGTTCCTCATTCTACTTCATTGCGGATGGCCATGTAGAAAGGTAAGTAATGCCCTGTTCTAGATCATCCCCTAGAAAAACTAGCATTATAATATTTATCAATTATTGGAAGTGCTTGCCGCATTGTGAATGGTGTAGATAAGATAGGTGCCCGTAGTGACCACCACAGATGGCGCTGTGCAGAACCTCAGAGATGTGAAGATAGGTCTCCAGAACTCTGAAATGCAAATAAAATATTGTTTATTGCAAATAACTTCACATAAGTCAAAATAGCCAACGTTTCGGGGCCACGCAGGGTCCCTTCCTCAAGGTGACACAGTGACCTAAATATTAGGGATGTTCAGATTCCAGTTGAGATACCAATGCCAATACTTGTCCAAGTCCTCACAGATACAAGTACTGATACATTTTTGTTTATTGTCCTGTGACAGTTTTTCTAAAACAGTGCAGACTAATGATTTCAGGACAGTGGTGGAGCGCCAGAGCCCGGTCCCAGCTGCAACCGCTGCAACCCTGGTAGTTCTCGTGAAAATGCCAAGTATCAGTAGTTGTACTTGAAAAAATGGTATCGGTGCATCCCTAATATATATTTATATTAAAAAAAATCATACATTAAAACAGGGATGCACAAATCCCAGGAGCAACGTATGTTCCTTAAAAATGACAGCTGCCTCCTAACTTTTGAATTTTTCTCTAGTCTAGTCTTGGAGCTGGAAAGGTATCTGTACATGCACTTGTACTTGTACCAAGTACGGTACTTAGTATCTCAACATCCCTACTAACTAACATTCATCAGACATAGCAAAGTAATTCCTATCAATGCCTGAAGTAAATTTTTAAGTTGTAATCACAAATGCGGCTATGTTAACGGAAGCTATAGTTGAACTGCCCCAATATTACTTGCCCATATGGCCAGTTTACATGGTTGCCAGTGTTGAGGAGTGGTATTGTTGCTTGTTTGGCATTGGTAACTCTTCATGTGATCCTTTTTGGTTTTTTTTCCAAAAAGTATCAAAAAAACAAGACAGTATAAAAAATGTAGGTTCTGAATTGGACATTTTCATTGTTTGATAGACATTGTAATATTACTTGGATGATGTTTCCGTATCTGGATAGCAGCATACTGTATATATATATATTTTTTTTTTTAAAGCCTGCTTACCGAGTTGTCACTTTACAGATCTGGCAGATCTATGATATTAGCAACCATTATGAGATTTTTTTTCCTGTAACAGCAATACTGAATTACAAATCAAAATAAATACATGACAGCTGATTATATGCGTGCGTCAAGGAAAGATATTTTCAAATTGTACCTGTTCTTGTTTCTTAGCATTGTCGTCTGTCACCAATCTCTGTCCCGTTTTACTGGTAAATTATAGTAATGTTTTTGTCTGACAGCTAGATCAAAAGATAGATTGTGGGACCTATTGACAAAAGTTTGAAATTTATATTTTACTTTTTAATGGGAGATATGTATGCCAAACAGTTTATATATATTCTATTATATATATATTCTATTTTTACAACTATCATTAAAAGAGAACTATGCCTATGGGGTAAGTGTTTTTCCCCATAGTTCTCTTTAAGGTCACTGAAGGACATATACTAACCTCCTCCCGTGACCCAGAACTCAGTATATCGTGGGCTATTTCTATATACTGAGAGCGCCGCAGCCGGGAGGGATACCGATAATACTGTTGAGATCCACCCAGTTGCGTGAGTGACGGCTGACTCTGCCTATCTAGAGGCAGATCCAGCTGTGCCCGCCCCCTCCCCCGTTCGTTCCTCCACTCAGCACTGGAGGATTGGAGAGGGGTGGGGGGGAAACCCTGCGGGGATCGGTGACTGACCGGCACCACCCACTGCAGGGAGACGATGGGAAAGGGAGCAGATCGGTGCATGTTTGTGCTCACTTCCCGATCAATAGAGCCGACCTGTGACAGCTTCTTTGTCACAGTTCAGCTCTAACTATGAGGATGAGTGGAAGTCACTCACCTCATAGATGTCCTTTAATGATATTTGTAGGTCGGTTTCACCAGCGTATAATTACTTTCTGCCCATTTTAAGGGGAACCAGAAAAGAAGAATTCCTCTACTCTGCTTTTTATGATGTTGTTGTTTTTATGCCTTTCGAGAGTCTTTTTATTGCATTCTTTTTTTAATAATCTGTTCACTTTTTACTATTTGTGTAGCATATTTTGCAACTTAGTGTTTCAATCACTAAATGAAACAGTAGCGGAAAAATACATTAGATTTGTAGGTGAGATCAGGTGAAATGCATTGCAATAAAAAGTCATTATATTTCGAATAATTTTTAACAGCTACTCATATTTAAAGCTAAACTCCAGGCAAACAAAATAAAAACACAGATGAAATACATATATGGGAGATGTTTCATCTGCCAAAGGGTTTTTATTGCCATGCATCCTGTTATGAGATTTACACAGCTCTGCCACACAGCACAGCTCTATCTGACAGGGAAGGATAACTGATTTGTTTATTTTGCAGTTACAGAACACTTACAGGTCTTGCTCATCCCTTAGTCACAGTGACAGACTGCTGAGCTTATCTCTTAGTCACCTTTCTCTCACCTTTTGCCAGCATGCTCCTTATACAGCTGACTGGCACCTTGTACTGATTTCCCCTCTCCCAGTCTAAGCTCTGCTTTACATGAATTTTAGCAGACTGATTGCAAGTTAAACTGAGGTGCTTACACTGCTTGCATTTTAAAAATGCATTTACTAATTTAGTAATAAATATTGAGTTGCATTCATTTATTCATCACAAGCCATTTTGTATTTTATTGTTATCAAAAATAACTTTCAGTTGTCGCTTTTTTCAGAATATGGAAATCTTGGCACCCTTATGTAAACTGGTTATTTCTTGTTTGTGTGATTGATAGGAGAATCTTGCTGAGATTGAGATCCTTGACTCAATGTAGGTTTAGTCTTAGATACTGTTAGATCAGTCAGACAGACTGTAGATAGCCTCAAAAGACAATTCAAGCCCTGTGTATAACCCTGTGTGCTTTATTAGCTGAGTAATGTACTAATTTAGAGCAGTGGCACTAAGGGCTAGTTCACACAAAATCCGGACCATGAGTTTATGCAACGCGTTCCAGGTCCATTTAAACAAATATTATTATTTTTAGCCTAAAATGGGTTTTCGGTGCGTTGCAGGGCGTTTGCATGTGTTTTTGATGCATGTGCACATGCTCTGGAACTGAACGTTGTGGTATGACTTAGAGCCCAAAATACTATTTGAATACATTGGATGCATTTTTGATGCGTTCTATAACTGCTCTGCATTTGGTGTGAACAAGCCCTAACTCTGGGTTGCTCCTGTCCCTAATCACCCATTTGTGGTAAGTCATATTACAATGTTCACAAATACACTTTAAGTTCAGAGAAATAGCATAGCCTCTAGTGTGGCTCAGTCTCTGATCCTCTTGGTTATGGGATACAAATGTTGTGGCATTTCTATGCAGCAGCTCAGCCCTCAGTGGGTCTTCTTTCTATACCTCACTTTTCAGTGACCTCAAAGTAGGACATTTTTAATCTATGCAACACTAGAAAATCCCCTGTACAAAGAAATCCCTAATTGGAGCTGGTCTAGTAAACAGGTTTACACATATATGGTATTTGTAAATGACAATATTTAATAGTAACAAAATAACCAATAAGAACACCTACAACAAGACATTTAAAAACAATTAAAATAACTTCCCTTAGGACAACCCAGTGTGGGTGATAATCTGAGCGGCAGATAGTCACTGGTGCAAGCACAATGGCAAAATTCAAAGGTGGATACTTTGTATCGGAGCTTACTCACATCGTGTGTGGCTCAAAGCGGGGGACAATCCTTGTTGGATCCTGTGCTGATATATAATTCTCAATGGAGTATGACTTTATGTAGCAATTCCAGAGAATACAGCTCCTTTTTATAAATGCCAGAGATCCTCGCGATGTCTCCCCTCCCACTGATCGATGCTTAAACTCGCCCGCGGGGTTCAATTTCCAATCTGTGGAGGAAACATCCGAGGTAGTTTTGGCATGTGCGGCCGCACGATATGATGAAATATGTTAGAATCCCCACGGTGGTGTGTCCGTAATGCGGTGAAGCCGAAAGCTGAAGGAAATCAAGTGGCAACAACCCACTTGCACTTCTCGATCTCAGCCTAAATTGTGCAGGCTAGTCAGCTGCTGCAAACCAGACAGTGTCCTGGCCGTCTTGGTTTCGTCCCTTTGATTGAAAAACAATATAGTTTTCACTCTCACTGGCCGCGTGTAGAAAGTAAGAGTCTGCTGCGGGTATCCAGGGAAGTTTTAGCACACGTTACCCTGACGCGTTTCCCCCCAATCAAACGGGGCTTCCTCAGAGGGGCGTGTAGTTGGTGTCTCGTGAAGGTGTGTTAAATAGCCAATTAATTAGGGCTAATTTGGATCCAGATTTCACACGATCATGTCCAGGCCTATGATCCAAGGCTATTCGTTATTGCAAAAAAGAATACAGTATACTGGCACCTGTGAGGCCATAAATACATACATTTCCCAGGTTCATCACCCTCCCTTATACAAACATATACATAACCCGACATGTAAAGTGACTAATAAACTTTCGTTTTGCCTACCCATACAACACTAAAATCCACCCCATAGGAGATGTGCTGGAAAATATATCATAAAGGGGCACTCCAAATCCGAGATCCCCCTAACAAAAGAACATGACGAGTTTGCATGATTCAAATCAAACATTTCCCAATAGGGTCCGGGATATGCTGGATCATCAATGGACCGTGAGATAAGTAATAAATTCATGAATTTAATCAAATGTGTCGTTGTGACCTTCATCACCCATACAATTTAAGGATTCTATAAAACTGTGTCTATACGTATATCCCTGTAAAGTATTAAATCCAGAAATGAATTATCATACAGTGAATATTAGCTCGAATAAATCTATAAAACTGACATAATAGGTAACCTATGTCTACATAAAAGAGTATTGTCGAGTGTGAACCAGCTTAATCCCGAACCTAGAGAGTCCTCCACATAGTTTGATCAGGCTATGTATATCTATTGTTCTCAACACTGGGAAAATAACCATATAAAGAAATACAGTGTATATACATTTTACACATAGAAACAAGAAGCATTATGTTTGATGAACCACTTGACTTTAGAGATAGCAACTAAAATTAATCATGTCATTCAGCCCTGGGGTCTCATGAGATTCCGTTTGATGGATCCACCTGCATTCCCTTTGTAGAAGAGATTTGTCCCAATCCCCCCCACGTCTGGGTTGGTGGGCCCTATCCAGCGCAAAGAAGCGAAGTCTGTCGATTTGTCCGTTGTGTATATTTACAAAATGCCTCACTATGGGTGACCTCAGATCTCTGGCCGATATGTCGGTCAGATGGTCCGAGATTCTATTCTTAAACATTCGTTTCGTTTTCCTAACATAAAACATGTCACACTTGCATAACATCATGTAAATAACACCCTTTGTCTCGCAATTAACAAAGTGATGAGCTTTGAAACGCTTTCCCCGAGGGGTAGTTATCTCAGTTCCAGTCTGGACAAATCAACAGAATTTGCATCTCTGACACTGGAAGGTGCCTTGATATTTACAGCAGGTGCCATTTCTTTTGACAAAGTCACTGCTTGTCAGTTTGTCCTTTAGGGAGGGGCAACGTCGATAAGTGATAGTAGGCCTAGTGCCCAAAAATTTCGAGCTTCTGGAGTCCCTAGTTAGGCAGTGCCAATGTTTCTGGAGGATTTTTGATATTGCTTTGTGCTGATTATTATAAGTCAAAATTAATCTCACAAGGTGGTCCTCTTTGTCTTTTTTATTTAATTTTGATTTGGATGTATTAATATTCAAATTTTTAGGCACTTTTGGTCCAGCTATCACTCGCTGGTAAGATTTTTTGAGTATGTTGTTGGAATAGCCTCTTGCCCGTAGTCTAATCCTTAAATTATGAGCTTCCCTTTCAAAGTCAGCATCACTGGTACAGTTCCTCCTAACTCTCAAGTACTGACCGTACGGGATACTATTTTTCAGGCTTTCGGGATGGGCACTACTTGCCTCAAGAATGGCATTCCCTGCTGTGTCCTTCCTGTACAGACTGGTGTATAGGACCCCCCTTGTGTCCTTACACACCAGAATGTCTAGGAAGGGTAACTTACTACCATCAGATGTCAGGGTGAATCGTAGATTATAGTCGTTGAAATTGAGAATGTCCACGAAGTCTCTCAAGAGGTCATCTCCCCCTGTCCACAGGATCAGGATATCATCTATGTATCTGTGCCACGACAAAACATGGCACAGGTACATAGATAAGTCCTCCCTGGCCCATAGTTCCTGCTCCCAACCGCCCAGATATAAATTTGCGTAGTAGGGTGCACACTTGGTCCCCATGGCAGTGCCCTGCGTCTGTAAATAATACTGGTTATTAAAAAGAAACGCATTATGGGTCAACACAAATTCAAGAAGTCGCAACAAGAAGGCATTATGCATACTTTCAGTTGTTCCCAAGGTATCTAGAAATCTTTCGGTCATTTTTACCTCTTTAGAGTGCGGAATGGACGAATATAGGGCCTCCACATCCAAACCTACCAAAAGGGTGCCAGGGGGAACTTCTAAATCCTGAATTTGCAAGATCAAATGTGGAGTATCCCTAACATATGAGGCCAGGGACTCAACATGTGGTTTGAGGAAGTGGTAGTTTCCTCCACAGATTGGAAATTGAAGCCCGTGGGCGAGTGTGAGCATCGATCAGTGGGAGGGGAGACATCGCGAGGATCTCTGGCATTTATAAAAAGGAGCTGTATTCTCTGGAATTGCTACATACAGTCATGCTCCATTGAGAATTATACATCAGCACAGGATCCAACAAGGATTATCCCCCACTTTGAGCCACACACGATGTGAGTAAGCTCCGATACAAAGTATCCACCTTTGAATTTTGCCATTGTGCTTGCACCAGTGACTATCTGCCGCTCAGATTATCACCCACACTGGGTTGTCCTAAGGGAAGTTATTTTAATTGTTTTTAAATGTCTTGTTGTAGGTGTTCTTATTGGTTATTTTGTTACTATTAAATATTGTCATTTACAAATACCATATATGTGTAAACCTGTTTACTAGACCAGCTCCAATTAGGGATTTCTTTGTACAGGGGATTTTCTAGTGTTGCACAGTTCATTTGAAACCCTGGAGATTGGTATTTATATTTGTTTCATACAGCGTAGCTCCTTCTGTTCCCCACATTTTTAATCTATATATGTATTTTTGCATACTTCTGACCCTGGTGACTCTTCACCTCTCAATGTATCTGAAGGCCTTTTACTTGTTTCTGCCTGTAATTCAGAGACCGTATTTAACCAAGCTTCTGATGAATCTAACTTGCACACTATTTTTCCAATTTGATTGATGCAGTACATTCTACCTCATACATTAAGTATCAACCCAATCATCTAGATTCAGTCTTCTAACACTTCTGCCAAGACCTTCTCTGTACCCTCATATTTAGGCAACTTCTTGCGGGAAGACTTAAAGCTTCCTATTCATTCCTGGCCTCCGCCTGATAATGTTTAAAGTTTTTACCTATGAAAACAGACTTTTTGATACCTACCCTTTGTATACCTTCTTGTGCTTGACCCGAACAGACATCATATTGCTGCTGTGAATGATTTCTTTACCTTCAGAGATTTCACTGGTTCTCAGTTAGAATCCCTCCTTACATGCCAGTCACATTCATAGAAACACTTTGGCTAACTGCTTGTACCATTAGAGATGCATCAAAAGAATGCACTTGCCTATTAAGAGTCTATTATAGTGAGGTTGATCATCTATCTACCCTCTCCCTTTTTAGGGCTCTGGGGTAATACCTGAAGTCTTCTTTCACAGTTTACAGATGTTCTATTTTGATCCTTTTTTGTCATAGAGCTCTATTTCCTTAACACAAGGGTTTATGACCTTCTTCTGAGCCACTCGGCTCCTTATGGATTCCTTACTTGAACATTTCTAGATTGTACAAGTTTCCTTTGCCAGGAATTAAGGGTTAGGTGCATAAGACTTCAGTATATTTCCCTTACAGTTCAACATTGTTTGTTTTATGTTATTGGTGATTTTTTTTTATCTTTCCTTAACCAGGTGTCTATTTCAGCTTCCTTCAGGTCAGGGGTGTCCAAACTCCGGCGCTCCAGCTGTGGTGGAACTACAAATCCCATGAGGCATTGCAAGATTCCCACAGCCACAGACATGACTCCCGGAAAGAGATGCATCATGGGATTTGTAGTTTCACCACAGCTGGAGGGCCGGAGTTTGGACACCCCTGCTTTAGGTGTTTTGTTGTTACAGCTAACTGTAGCGGACTGTTACCTGGTCCTTTGTTTTACTGTTTTAGGACTATTCCCATTTTGTACAGATTCTACTCTCAGATGGTGTGTTTTCCTGGTCTGTAGCTCCAACTTCTGTCCTGCAACTTTCCCTTTAGTGATTGCTTTTCCCTTCTGATTGGCTTGTATTTATCTAGCCTTTCTTAGAGGCACTGATCTCATATTTTGGGTTTTGTTGGAATCTGTCAGTAGACATTACCCACCTCTTATTTGGACTACTTTTGGACATCCTAATTGTCTATAATATTTTGCTATTGCACTATTTACACAGCAATAGGATTTGTGCACTTGCTGTAAAAAGATTTTCTTGAAGTCCATTGGCAGATGTAGGTCCAACCCTTTTTGGCCTTAATGGATTTATTTATTTTGCCAGTGCCCAGTCCTTCGGAAGGCAGCAAAATGACACAATTGTTTGTTATTTTCTTCTATTTCTTTTTCTCGCAATAGATAAAACATATTATTGTATACACTATGCAGCACCCTTATGATACCATTGCATGCACACAGTCAGTTACTCTTTTCTGCTCAAATTCTGCTTCAAAGCATAGAAGCAGTGGAATTATTTTCTCAGTACATTTTTTTTATTAATTTTGTTTTACTAAATGCAATAAGGACTTGCTTTATGGCATATTGAAATATAGAAGGTCATTCAATCTCCCAAGTTTAACCAGGGTGTGCTTAGTTTTCAACCATCAGAAAGTCACAAATATTACTCAACCTTTTGCTTATTTGGCTGTACTGAGATTTTTTTCAAATTCTCTTTACCATTTTTATTGGTTGATTAGAATAGGGAATCGGTCAAGTCACCGATCCATGTGAGATCTTGGGAAATGCTGTGGTCTGGTTCCTAACTTGCCATTGATTTTTTGTTAGTTCATTTATACATTCATTACCTCATAGCAATGGTGACAGCTATTTTATTCTTCCAGTCTGCTCTACAATATTGTCATCTTGCCTCCCATGAGATACATTTGCATTATAAATAAGTCCCTAACAGATAATAATTTGTTCTTACCTGGCTTGGGTCACAGCATAGTCTTGTGGCTTTGAAAAGCAATGCCAATATGTGTGTAAAATTTTAGTTTCACAATGGCTATCTTGCAAGATCAGAGGAATTGTATATGCGTCAGATGGAAATAATTGACACTTGTTGTCCATAGCAAGCCAATCAATGCTAGGCTGCAAGTCTTTTGTGACATTGGCTAAAATGTCAGTTTCATTGCAACACAAGGATCAATATGCTTATTTAAAGAGATGTTTGGAAATAACAAAGGACTTTAATGGCTTAGAGCAAAATTAAATAAAGAACATTTGTCCTTTATATTCACTGAAAGTAATGAATTTGTTTCATTTAGAAAAGAAAAGTTTCAAGTGAGATGAGTAAATGTAGCCTTTCCCTCAGCATACTGTTTACTTGAATCAAAAACCACCAACTTAGTGAACATTTCTGACAAAGTGTACATCATATTCTTCATTCCATAGCGTAGCAATTACATTGAGGACAATTAATTATGTTTTGATGCAAGTATATGTGTGTAGGCTGCAAAGTGACTAAAACTAAGAAGTCCCCAGTGTATGAAGTGAGGATGAGGGTTGCACACATTTGTTCTGTCAACCAAGCACACACGGACTGTGTGGGTGCTCTATCTCCAAAATATTTATAAGTGTTGAAAGAACAAGATAGTTGTGGTAAGCATTTATCCCAGCGCTAAAAGTAGAATATATAAATATAGATCATATTTATCCTCTTGAGATGAAATGTTTCAGGGCATCAACATATGGTAGAATCAGAGAAATATAGCAAATATTTTAGAAACAATGTCTAAAAGCTATATACATATGTAGTTACAAGATACTTTAAAGTAACATGCTCTGCTTTGATGCTTCAAGCACCAGGACAACTTTTAAAACAATAAAAACATCTATTTTGACAATGGTTGTCATAATGGAATTGAAATTCAGAGAAATTAAAGACAAATAAGGTGTTCCATAAAAACAATCCAGGAAATCGAAGGATCCCTCAAGCACACACTTTTAACAACTCCATTGGAAGTCCATTTTTGTAAGTTTATAAGTGTTTCATTTCGATAGACTGTTTCTGAAATGAGCCGATGGCCTGTACACAAAGACTGAGCGTTTTCAAGTGTAAATGAAGGCAAAAAAAGGAACACCAAGCCCTGTGGTGATCCATTATTGCTATTGATTTCAAAAATACATCCTAAGATTTGTGCCAATATGAAAGCTGTGCATCTGCTGAATCATAAAGAATAACACTTGACCTGCTTTGTACAGTTTCTTGGTGTAAGTGCTTTTGGGTCTGTCATGGTATGTCAAAGTGACAGTGTCCAGCTTAATGGAGCACTTGCAAGGTCTTGATTTTATTTCTAGGCATAGTCTTTTGTCCTGCAAAATTCAACCTAAATAAATCGAGCTCCAGTTCCCATTTTTTCCATTTCATTCTTCACTAAGATTTGGTGGAATAGATTGAAGGTTTCTGTGTAGTTCATTTCACACCATACACAGACATATCACAACATAGAAACTCAGCTATGGAAACCACCTGGCACTGAAACCGAATAGTACATTATTGCTGTAGATGGTGATCCTTAAAGTTAATGGTTAGTGACTTTGTGCTGTGAAGCTTGCACATTATCCGACAAGTATTGTAAGAAAAGAGAAAAAAGGTTTCCCTTTCTCATCCATCAGAAATATGACTATAATGTGTATTTGCCTCATTGGTCCGTTATGCAGACATAAAACGTCTCACTGCAGTTAACCCTCATCACTGCTGCAGAGGCCTAAATGGTGTTTCTTTCAGCAGGCTCTTAGAGACCATTCAAACTCAAATGTGTTCATCAGGAGGGGATCTCTTATTATTAGCTTCAGAAAAGGACAAAGAGTATTTGCATGCAGAGCCAACCACCATTTCCTTGCAGTATGAAATTATGTATGGGTAACAGCCACAGTAGTTCAGATGGAGTATGTTTTGCTATATTTCTAAATAACATGAAAACTATTGGGAATGCTATGATTTGTATTAGACAGAGGTCTGTTGCTACATCACATGCTCTTGACCTCTTTCATGTCAAGCACAACTTAGTCTATATTCTAATATAAGGATTACCTTTGTTTAAAATAAGACCCCCAGCAAGTATGAAAAGTTGTAGTCTGTAAATTACTTTTAAATCTATAGCTATGTTTTGATGACCTTGTATTTAAGAGTCCTAGTCTTAAACAGTTTCCATGTTCCCAGGGGACTTAGATTTCACCTTTTACATCTGGTTATCTACTGAAACAAAATAAAGATACACACACAACCCTTAGAGGGCATAAGGAAGTGTAATCTACTTCACCAGTCTTTACAGTTGCCAACTACCCTGGTTCCCGGGATAGTTTTAAATATTGTCATTGGTTTTAGTACAGAGGATTGTCCCAATACAGTCCTTCTTGTTCTGCATATTAGGTTCAAATTTTTTTCATTTAATACACAAATATTGAAGTAGAATTTTCTGTGATTCTTAATATTACATGCGTTGGACCAAGACTTCCCAAACTAGGGATCCCCAATTAGTGGTATTCCCATAAAATGAATATTAATCATTCGGGAGTTGTCCAGCTGTGCACATTTTCAACTGGATATTTATCTTTAACATCTAGCAGCTCCACTAGCTAAATTCCTGTAGTTGATTTCTATGAACGTCCCAGTATATTAGCCCAGATGCAGATTGCTATGTTTGCTAGTTATTAGCTTTGGTTGAACTTGTTGCAATCTTACTCACTTACAATGCAACAAAAGAAGGTTGCAGATCACAGAATATTAAGATAAGAAGCTGTAGAACTCCAACAGAAAGTGCAAGCAAATTTTGTAAGGTTGGTTCAAGGAATTATTTTAAAAAAACACAAAAAAGTTGCAGAGGACAAATGCCAGTCAATGCAAATGAGATCAAATGCCACTGCAAATTAAGGTATCAAGTGAATATTCAGTGAATGTATGCATAATATACAGTAAATGTAAACATAGTCAAAAGAGCTATGTTATTTAAGCTGGCCTTTAATATAAAAACAAGAAAAAAATCAAAATGTTTGCCAATCTTTTTGATTGGTGAATAGCAAATGCCTTTGATTTGTTGGCAAATATATGGCACAGCATATTTGTGATTGAGGGGGCTAATTCTATTTGAATAATATAATGATATCACATAACTTAATATTCCATTCTTAAAAATAAATGTGTTAACCACTTAGGTAGTCAATCTTAGTCAATCATAGAGCAGTAGCCGATAGTATTAGCACCGTGTTTTTATGAATCCATAGCCGGGCATCAAAAGGGCACTGCTACTACGTCACTCACTTGTGTCTGTAGGTATCTTTATCGAACAAGATATATGGATAAATGTGCTCTGTAAATAATTCTCACTCTGTTCCAGTCAAAGGCAACACACTTGCATATTTTCCTAAATATTCATTCAAAAAGTAAATGTTCCCTTTGAGCCTATTATTTCTCCTCTTTTTCCCTGACCACAAACCATATACGGTTACAGCTGAGTGTGAGCCTTCTGGCGAGTAATTGTTAGAAAGATTATTGGGAAAGACTAATGCTGGTATTGGGATGTGCCCTACTGCTGTTCTCTGCAGCAAATCTTGCGACAAAGCTATCCCAGGGAAAAGCTAAAGGGCTAAACATCTAGACAAGCTAATGAATCACCAACAATTCTAAGGGAGCTTCAGCTCCCCACTGCATTATCTTTTTCCAAGCCACAGGTTCCATCTAGTTAATGTTGAATTTTTGTGCTGCCAGGTCTCCACTGTAGTTATATTTATACAATTTACCTTTCCCACAGACACTCACAGTGAAGAACATTACAAATGATAGTTAATTTTTTCAAACCAAATAGATTCAGCAGGTGGGATTAGTCTGAAGCCACCTTGGCTGATTAACAGCAAGGTCTTTACTTTTTGTTTTGGAAAGATAAATGCACATTAAATCTAAATTCAGTTAGAAAAGAATGCATGTACTGCACACCTTTTCTGTGGAGCCAACAGAGAAAGGCATGGGTGAGGGACAGGACACTTTACACATAGTCAAAAAATCACATATTAAAATGTACAAGAAACATTAGCAGACAGAGACTTCAGCAAGCTGCCCTTGTCAAATGCAAACCCTCCTCTCATTTGTATTATTCCTTTCCTGCAAGAAGTAAACCTTGTAGAGTAGAGGGGTCAGAACAGGGAAGTTTTTTTCCTTCTTGACAAGGACATTCCAGTGTCTTAGAAATACATCATTTAGCCTTTATGGTTGATGAAAGGAAAACAAATGATCTAATATTTTTAACATAATTGGTTCACAGTTTTGTGGAAATTTCAACTGAGAGGGTGTCCGTATTAGGCATAGAACAGTGTTGACCCCTCAACACTTGAATTGATGAGAGGTTCTGGTATGATGAGTGGTGCATTGGTGTATTAAATGTATTTTTATGTAAGTCTGCATAAATAAAGTCATAGTGATTTATATGTAGATTTTTATGGTACATTGGTGCTCAACCCTGTGGATCTAAACAGTCATTTTTGAGGAGAGTTTTACGATAGTGAGAACAAGTGACAATACTAAAGTTGTTCAAATTGCCCTGTTAATTAATAGTTAAAGTGTCACCTACACAAAAAAAACCCAAACAGTGAATACTTTCCTAAACATATAACACTTAGCTTAGCCCTTAAAGTCTTAAATCTTAAAAATGCATTAAAATACCCAACTATTAAGAAAGATATAGCGTATTTGTGTATCACTCAGCTGTAGATCCTCAAATCATCTCTGACTTTGTGCTGACTCTGTCCTTTCTTCTGGAGGTTGACTACTTTTATCCCCTTTGGTCCCTGTGTGTGTTGTAAAGTAGACACCACTCCAAGCTTGCTCCAGTGATAGACTATAATTTCAATACAAGTTAGTAAACTAAACGTGAGATTGTAGTCCATCCTGGGAGTGAGCTTCGGGCGGTGGCTACTTTACAACACACACATGGACCATGGGGAACAAAGTAGCCACCCTCCAGAAGGAAGGACAGTGTCGGCACAAACTCAGAGATAGTTACATAGTATTTGAGGTTCAAAAAAGACACAATTCCATCAAAGATCTACAGCTGAGTGATACAAAGAAGATACATTTTTGTTAATAGTTCGGGTACTTTGCGTTGTTAGGATTTAACTCCTAAGTTTAGTGTCACTTTAAAGTGAGCCCTTAAAGTGGACATCTAACAATGTTTATTTTGGCTAATCAGTGCCCAGAATGATGTACCTTTTGTCTCAAATTTCTCAATAGAAGAGCACTGCTGTGCCTTGAACCTTATAGCTGTAATTTTACAGGGTGAGATCATCTAAGGCACTGTGCCTCTGACTGACTGACTTTCATGGATTTTGATGATGTTATGCATTGCTTACTGTACTCTGGCTGGAGAGAAAGCTATACCTGAGTACCTGCAGTCAATAAAAACATTGTCAGATGCTCTAATCCTTCTATCTCCACTAAAGAGTGGCACCCTCTGTGCTGCTCAGAAAGCAAGGCTGCAGTCCCGCCTAAAAGCATTGTGAAAAGCTTGCTGACTATACAGTAGGTTTATTTCTTATTATAAAATGGGTTTTCTTCTTTAGTACAGCTGCAGTTTTTTTCTGGACAGCATTAGGGGTTCACTGATTAAATTATTTGTTGTCTGGATTTAAAATCTTAAAGGTAGATGTAACAGAAACTGTTTTTTGTTTTATTATGTTTCAAAGTTATGCAAATATTCTGATCTAAAATGTCAGTTTAAGATATCAAATATGAAAAAAGGTCTGAAATTCTGTTTTGAAGCGTAGATGTATCCAAGTACACTTATACAGAAACTATCCTATACCACTACTAAATTTATGATAGACACTATTTATTGTTCCTTTCCTTAAATACTCATAATAAATTCTGTTGAGGCAAATACTGAGATACTAATGGCACAGACAGTAATTCTAAATCTCTAGCCAGAGGTTAAATTGCATGTTTTACCACATCCACTTGGTCTACTGTATATTAAATGTGTATATTAAAATTTGTTCACTTGTGCATTGAGTGCCGACACAAGTACAGACATTTTCATAAAGGAGTGTTAGCTTAGAAAGATGTATTTTATTACATTCCTTATAACAACTGTTATGTGTTTCATTCCAGTATGATTTTGTAGAACTTCTGGAAGGCAGCAGATTAATTTCAAGAGAAAAACGCAACTTGCTGGAATCTGAGAAAGCGGGTCGCCTCCCAAGATCTGTCAGTCTTCACGAAGCTGGTTTCATCCAGTATCTCAACTCTGGTATCTGGCACATAGCCTTTTATAATGACGGAAAAAACACTGAACCGGTGTCCTTTAATACTATTGTTATAGGTAAGATTACTTCACTAAGTGTGCTTTGCAAATAACTTTTATTTTGAAAGAGAACTGTAATCACTAGACATATATAAATAACTCTAGCAATATATTTAAAGATGTTTTACATTTTAACTGAAGAGAAACCCCAACATTTTTCTTTGAGGAGACCTGCTATGGGATAAATGTGGGGACTGCCAATGCTGGTCTACTGCAGAATTCCTTATCTTAGAACACCAAAGTCAAAACACCAGCAAGTCATCCAAACTGCAGCAATGGCAGCCTACATATTTCTCTATTGTTAGCCTTTATTTAGTTCTTATTTATGACTGGCTACTGTTGGTGACTGTACCTGAAACAGGATTATTAAATAATGGACACAGAGCTTCAGGTTTGCAATGATCCTGATTACAATGGTCCCCAGTTTGTATCCCGGTAAGGACACTATCTGCAAGGAGTTTGCATGTTCTCCCTGTGCTTGCCTGGGTTTCCTCTGGTTACTCCGGTTTTCTCCCACACTCCAAAGACATGATGGCAAGTTAATTGGCTCCTGTCTAAATTGGCCCGGTATGCATGAGAAATAGGGACCTTAGATGGTAAGCTCCTCGAGGAGCGAGCACTGTCACCAGTAATAACCAAATAAATGTTCCCCTTACAGGGCAAAGCATTTACCTCCTAAGGTGTGACTCATGGTAATCTCCTAATTCCTGCAACTGTTGCTTACTGACTAACAGGATGCTTATAGGTTAAATGTCTCCAAGTTGGCTTCTGAATGAGAAGTAAATGTAAAAAATGGAGGCAAATGAGTAGGTAAAATGTGTTAAGATTAGGTTTTGATCCTGTGTCCCTTGGTTCTCACTGTGTCACCCCTCCATGTTGTGCTTGGCTTTGGTGCACCAGTGGTATGTTTCCTGTTTCTCTCCTGTATCTTTGCCTGTTTTGCCCTTTTTTGTGACCATATATGATAAAAGATATTACCGGGGGGCCCGGTGGCTTGTATACAGTGTGAAGCAGCTGGAGGTTCATGTGGTGGAATTGGACAAATTTAGTTTGGCCATTTATAGTAGTTACCCTTGTTAATTCGCATTGTGTCTTGTTTTGCTATTGTGTTACCCAGGGCTCAAAATTTCCACTCGCCTGCTCGCATTTGGCGAGTGGAAATAAAGTGAGTGCGAGCCAGGCACGAGATCCATCCGCTCTCTACTTCTCTCTTCTCTCCTGCACTTTCAGTTTCCTCTTGATCTGTCCTCCTACGATTGATCGGCTCTGGCGATTGTCTTTGTTTAGACAGGTGACAGGAAAAGTGTCTATTAGAAGCCAGCGTCTCCTGTCACCATAGAAGATACCCGCTCTCTACTGCGCATGTGCAGGCAGACGGGACCATGAGCTCGAACTTAGTGGCCCGGCATCTAGCTATAGGCGTTCCTGTTCCCATGGCAGCACAGGTCAGCCTGAACTAAAGGCCGGGTACTGTGATCCTTGCTTTGATCTCCAGGCTGCTATTTCTCAGGAGGGGGAGACTGATCTGCAAAAGGTCATGGACGTAATTTGAGCTCTGCAAGCAGGTACTCCAGTCCATTCTTTTGGATAGTTGGAAAACATTCCTTTTCATCATTGTTTATGTTTATTATTTTAATTATCTGGCGGGAATGTGACATCATACTAATGCCATAGGAAGTTGGGGGCAGTTCTTTACTGTTTTTCTATTTGGTCAACAGGTTTTTCCTGCATAAAGTGTTGCTGGGAGTTGTAGTCCTCTATAGCCGCTATCATTCTGCATTTATATATAAAGTGTAGCTGGGAGTTGTAGTCCTCTATCCAAAAATTCAGAATAGGCCAGTTATAGAGGACTACAACTCCCAGCTACACTTTATATATAAATGCAGAATAATAACAGCTATAGAGGACTACAACTCTCAGCAACACTTTATCCAAAAATGCAGAATGGTACCAGTTATAAAGTGTTGCTGAGAGTTGCAGTCCTCTATAGCCATCATCATTCTGCATTGATATATAAAGTGTAGCTGGGAGTTGTAGTCCTCTATAACTGGTGCCATTCTGCATTTTCAGATACATTTTCCTTTATGTTTACATTGCTTTATGGTAATATTGTAAAAGTTGTTAATATTTATTTTTGTAACTTTATTCTGAATAAAACATTTAACAATGTAATTTCATAAGATAATTTAAGAGGGCGTGTTTAGGGGCGGGGTTAAGGCCAGGGCAGGGTAGGGGTTAGGTGGGGCAACTGGTGACGAGTGACTTTTAAGGCCTGGCTAGTAGCTCAAGACTTGAAATTTTGAGCCCTGGTGTTACCTATAATCTAGTGTTTTGTGTTATGCAATGTTATCTCATGCCCTTGCTTTACTTGAGCATTAATTTCTGATGTGTGTTTACCATGTTGTTGTGGTGAGAGCAGCAAACCAATTGTGCTGTCTGTCTTTACACTTTTTGTTCTCCAACTGTCTGGCCTGTTTTCTCAGTCTCTAGTAGTCATCTTTTTGTTTCCTATCTTTACACTTCAGTGTGACTTTCTTCCTTCTTTGTCCCTCCCTGAATTTTGTTGATGTTGGTTACTGCATATTTGTTTTCTTTTGTTACTGGAGTTGTCTTGCAGCCCAATGGCATTAGACCTCGTTCATACCTAGGCATTTTGTTGCGCATGTTTGTCTGCACTGAAACACTCAAGATAAGAAATCCCATTTATTTCTATAGCATCGGTTCACACCTGAGCATAGTGTTGCGCATAGAAAAACGCCTGTCGCTGCAAAAAGCACGTGATAATTTTTTTTGCATGTGGTTTTCCTTGCACCTTTAGTAGGAGTTTCCAACCTCATTTAATTTTAGCCATCAGTTTCCTGCTGGTCCTGATGGTGGAAAGGTGGGCTGGCATCAAATTGTAAAGCAGCACCTCTTGGGGAACTCAAAACTAGTCTTTTCAAAATCTAATGTGCAATATAAAAGAAATTTGGTTATTACATTCCAAACTTGATAACATTAACAATTATCTGCATAAAATCAGTCTACCATAATAGTAGTTATTACTTTCATATTGGTTGCTACCTTGCTTTCTAAGAATGGAAAATACAGGGAACAAGGAAGCCTGATGATAATATGACTTGCTGAGTGAAATTAGCAATTGTAAGGAAAAGCGAGACAGCTCGGTTCACACTGTTCCATAACATATCAAAATAATGTTTAAGCTTTCTCTCCTGCTTTTTATCATATTGAGTGTGAGGTCAAAGTTTGCTGCCTACTGAATGAAATGACTGACACGCATTTATGTCTCATCTAATTACTGTATAACTATCTGCAAAGACGGTGAGCAAGAATGTCATTCTGAATTAGTCAAACAGCATTAAAAATATTCTGCACTAAGGACATTTTTGTCATAGCAAATTTAAACTTCTAATCCTGTCCTGTCACAGGCAGCAATTACAGGAAGTAGGAAGTAGTCAATACTGGCTTTTGTTCAAATTATTAAAGTGACATTTAACATAAAACAATACTGTAATGTGTGCCTTACTGTAATCCATGGTTGTTTCCCTTCTCTTTGCTGCTCTTCCTTTTAAATCTGTATCTGTTCTCATGCTGGGCAGAACTTCTGTTTTGCAGCAGACTGCCTTGTCTCTGGAATGGATACATGGTGTCTGTGTATAGGTTTGCAACCTGAGCCAGCACTACAGGAAGAGGCAGTCAGCTGCAAAGGGAAGTTCTCCCCAAGCATGAGAAGACATGAGGATTTAAAAGGAAGAGCAGCAAATAGAAGCGAAACTACCATGGATTACAGTAACGTACACATTACAGTATTGTTTTATGTTAAGAAATCTGAGGGTTTAATGTCACTTTAAGCAACTTCTGGAATACCTGGCCGATCAAAAAGCTTGATGACTTTGTAAGAAATTAAAGATCTGTATTGCAACAACTCAGCAGGTTTTCCATTTACAGACTTGTATAAATAGTCTCACCAAATGTGTTATTTACAGATTCGGTTGTGGAATGTCCCCGGAATTGCCATGGAAACGGCGAATGTGTTTCAGGAACCTGTCATTGTTTTCCTGGATTTCTAGGCCCCGATTGTTCAAGAGGTACAAAAATTGCTTTTCTTTTGTTAAACAAATATAGCTTAGATGCTGGAACACAAGCCGTCACTATTTCAACAACAAGCAGCTGACATACTTATCTATTTGCTTTATCCTTTGTTGTTTTGGTTCTATAAGTTTGGTACCGCTGGCGTAAAAAAACAACCTAATTCTTCTTTTGTCATGTTATATTTCACAGCAGCCTGTCCTGTGTTGTGTAATGGGAATGGTCAATACTCCAAGGGACGCTGCCTGTGCTATAGTGGATGGAAGGGAACAGAGTGTGACATCCCTGGTATCCAGTGCATCGATCCTTTGTGTGGAGGCCACGGAGTTTGTATCATGGGATCCTGTGCATGTAACTCAGGTTATAAAGGGGAAAACTGCGAGGAAGGTAAACATGATAGATTTGATGTATGAAGAGCTGTGAGATTTTTTTCTTACAATTAAAAGTACTTAGTCTTACTAATGGTAATGATATCACTTTGCTTAATTAGTGTCTTCTTATTATGGCAGGCATAGAAAATCAGATCATTAAGTGAACCTATTTTGAAAAAGTATATTTGTTTTAATAGTTATGTTTCATAATGCACTTTAATAGCATCCAATACAGCTTGTATTACGCATTTACCCCTTGGGTGGTGACACCACACCCCTAATGTATAAACAGAGATTGATTAAACCATAAGTAGGGCTTTTAAGGTTCTGTAGTAATAATCATGCAGAGAAGACAGAGATGTCAATAAAAACATATAATATGCCACTGTGGTGGAGACCGGATGGAGGGGTCCACTTCCAGATATGCAGCACGTCATAAGCATGAGCACTGGCGGCTGTGGTCCTGCTGGGTTCTCCCAGTTAGCAGGGTGGCTCTAGAGCCATTTTTACTATAGAACACCTCTCTCCTGATGAAGCATACAGTTTTTCAAATGCATTGAGTTTTTGAAACCAGCACAACATTCATTACCTCTGAATATACAAGTGCCAACTGGCTTGGATCATATGAGTGACATGGAACAGTTATCAGTCTTTGTATAATATATTGCTGTAAACAAATTAGGCAGTTTCAAGGAGGTAATGTGTAATGAATATATGCAGAGAGCTACATTTTATCCTTGTACTATAAGATGTGTTATGTGAACGAATAAAGGTAAATGTTTTATATTTAATTGAATGATTGTGCAATTGGACACCTTAAAAGCCCTACTTATGGTTTAAACACTGCACTTTAATAGGGAAGTCAGATTAGAAATGTCACCTTGTTTACATCTAAAAAAGTACATTCAGATTCCATTTGAGTCTGTTTATGTGACCAATGTCAAGGTGAAGTGGCAGTGTACAGGCAGAGCCACTGATTGGTGACACTGCCTGACTGTAAGTCCCCCAAATTGTCATGTGCTGCTTACACACGTATAAATGTGCAAAAACTGTGCTGCCTAGGTGTGAACCAGGACTAAGTCCTTTCTTCCTTTGTCTTGGCTCAAATGCAAACTCTGTGCTTTGCCATGCTTACCTGCAAAGCTAGTATCTGATCAAGATACTAATCATACTAAAATGTCAACTGGACCTTATGTAACCCTTATTTAAATCACCATGCCCTCTTATTGCTAGAATGAGAACATTAGACCACAGATAATGTTTACCTTAGTGACCATACCCAAGCACATTTCACAATACAGTAATTAAAGGACTTTTAGTGATGTTGGTACACATCTCACAATGTGTTTTCAGTTATTAAGGGGTTAATGTATCAGTCACTAATGTTTAGGTCATGTGCTTTGTGCCTCTGTATACAACAGAGGTGGTCTTGATGTGAAATATAAGAATCCTTTTTATCCACACTAAGGAACGGATGTTCCATAGTTGCTTTTTTGGCAGCATACTTTAAATACTTTAGGATTATCTTATATTAGAATCTATATAGAATGACTATAATGATCTATGAAGAGAAAAAAGTCAACCTAGCTCATTTCACACTCCTACAGTATCTAAATCACACTGAAACATGATACATGGCTTTCGGCACTACTAGATGTAATTAGGAAATCTGTGATGTTGTTATGTAGAGCACAGACCATTTCGTCTTGGCTTCATAGAAAGGAAGCCACCATTTTCGTTCCATGATCAAATTGTTTTTATTGATTTGCATGTGAAAAGCAATGCAATTAAGTCCCTGGAATTAAATTTTCAGACCATTGACCCTACAAGTGTAACGTTTTATTGAGTCAAATTGCTGAATTAAGTCTCATCATCAAAAGAACGTTAATAGCAGTGCAGGAAGATGTGAAGTATTCAGCTGATAGATTGCAGTATAATACAAAACAGCATAATTATACACTCATAGTGGGGGTTTTTGTATAAAACCGTAAAGAAAAAGGGGAGCTGTTGCCAATAACATTTCCTTTTTAATGTGCAGGTTAGAAAATGAAAGCAAGTATGTAATTGATTAGTACGTGCCATCCCCTTTCCTTGCCTTCCATTTTTATGCATTAGGCCATTTTGTCTTGATCAGTGCTAAGTGGTTCATTTGTATTATTCAGGTTAACTTTATATTATGCTTATTTTAAGTGAGTAACCTTGGTTAAGCCTCCGGTTAAGCATGCAATAACAATAATTTGTGATTTTGTAAGAAACAATTAAATATTTAAATGTTAACTGAGAAGATTTTCTCACATAAGATGTTAAAAACGGCTAATTGTGTTTACTTCTCTCTGTGTTGTTAGCTGATTGCCTGGATACCTTTTGTTCTTACCATGGATTGTGTATTCATGGTGAATGCCATTGCAATCAAGGATGGGGTGGCACCAACTGTGAAATCCTGAAATCAATGTGTCCAGACCAGTGTTCTGGACATGGGACCTACATTCAAGAGTCTGGAAGCTGCACTTGTGATCCTAACTGGACAGGACCTGACTGCTCAACAGGTATGAAATTGTATAAAGTGCTCATCTTGTTTCATATTATAAGAGGACCACGTTTCATCATCGCTGTCAGTCACATTAATACTTGCAAAGAGAACATCATAAATTAGTAAAGTGTTTGCAAAATGATCCAGTGGTGTCTTATAAAAGTATAGTCCTAGTGACTTGAACAGAATAAATTATATGTGCCTTTCTCATACAATTTGATTTTTATCTGCGGTGGTGTCCTAAGACATTCCTAGCAAGAAGCATGGTGAGAAGCTTGTAAAAGGTTACATCTTCTTGAAATGGATGGGCGCACAGGCAAGGCCCTTATTTTACTATTTGTATTGCTGTTTCTATCAATGTCAGTTTTAATAAATGGTAGAAAGTGCATATAAGCACACCTTCCCACAATATTTAAAACAAGCAGTAATGTAGCAGAACAAGATGGCTCACCTATGTTGATAATACCTTTCTTTTCTAGCTGTGCTCCCTCAAACTTTCTCTAGCTCACTTCAAAGTCTGCTTGCACACATTAGGATTTCCAGCACTTTCTTTTCACTTGCATTTTCTGCTTGTTTTTTGTGCACTGGGTGACCAATCTCTTCAATGTACTATTTGCAGTTTCAGACGGCACTGATGTCATCAAGTCACCACTGAACGGATGTTTCTTCAGGGACTGATGACATCACTGTACACCATGTTTAAACAGACAGAGCAAGGTACACATAAAAACCATATTGTGGAACGATGTGAATGGAAAGAAGGAAGAAGTGGTAGTGGGGAGGGGGGTGATTTACTAAAGGCAAATAGGCTGTTAACTATGAAAGAGATTTTTCAGTTTGCAAGGGAACTTACCCTTAGTGAATGAGGTGAAGCTCTGCTGACTTCCATCATTCAGTTCTGTGCAAGCAAACATTCCGTTTTTTACATTTTCCTTGTACGTGATTGGGTATTCTTTATGTCTCAAGCCTGTCAAAAAAAACTGGGTTTCCCATTATGAGAGTTGAGTCTCCTATGTAAGATGATATAGCATATTTCTGGATTGCTGTGTCCCACACCCTTAATAGTGCTACAACCAATGGAGGAAAGTCTCCACGCAATGGACGATGATCAGTTCCAATTCATGGTAGAGATATTAGTGGGACCGCAACAGCTGATTGCTCTGTTGATACCCATAATGTTGTATGTGCATGGAAAAGCCAGTCCAATATCTGATTCAAAATTTACACTGTGTAGAATATCTCCCCTCTTAATTGTCCTTTGTACAAATATATTGTACCTTAATCAGGCCCAAATTTATCGAAGTAGCAACGATCTCAACTTTCTAAAAAGAGACATGTGCTACACTAATAAGTAATATTTGAAAGAGATAAAAGAACAGGGGTAAGATATCCATTTTATAAAGAGTGATTTTGTCAAACAAAGAATGCCCTTTTGCAGCCCCAGCTTACCTACTTTTGGTGGAATTAAGTAGAGGGAACAAAAATGCCTGTATTTGCGGGAATCTGTACCTCCAGATACTTAATCTATTTGGAGGTCCAACAATAGGGGAAATGTTTTTTTTTTTTAATTTCCAGTCTACACTTGATACAGAATTATTCAGGCAGCATGATTTAGATGTGTTACTAAAATTTCCAAACTGCCCAAGTTCTCTCACCAGATAGAGAAAGGAAATTTTGGGATTTGAAATATAAAACATAAAATCTTTTAGCAAAAAAATTTAGCTTGTGAGTCTGATCTCCTATATGATCCTCTTTAATAGATTTATTTGCACTAAGGGCATTAGCCAATTGTTCAATTGTCAATATATATATATATACTGTATAAAGATGGAGATAATGAACATTCTTGGAGATAATGACCCTTATTCTAGACTTAAGTTGGGAATATAACACCATGATTTTCCTCACAAAAAGGATTGGTAATCCTATTTGCATCAAAGTAGCTTCTAGAAACCCCCAGTCCAAATTACTTTTTTTAGCATCCAAATAAACTAAACATGTTGGGAGTTTATGCGTTTGAGAGTAGGTAAACATAAAGATTGTTTCCATGGGTTTATCTTGTGCTTCCTGCCCCTGTACAAAGTCAACCTGGTCAATATTAATAAGATCAGCAAAATAGGGTTGGAGGTGAATTAGTAACAATTTGGCATATATTTTTTTAAATCTATTTTTATTATGGAGATAGTCCTATAGCTCTTCCATTGAGTTGGATCTCTGTGTTCTTTGGGAAATAAAGTAATACATTCTTTCTGCGAATGCCAGCACACATCTAAGATTGCATTACACATGTTTTTTCCTTTACAGTTCCTTTAACTGTTTATAGAAGCTTCCCATAAACCCATCTGGTCCCAGACTCTTCCCACCTGGCAGTCACATAATCACTTCCATAATCTCCTCAAGGGTGGGAGGATAGATTATCACTTCCATTTATAAATCTATCCCGGATAATACTGTCCATGTAATATAATCCCAAAGTTGGTCTTTTCCTACAATATTAGTAGAGTTCGTTACCGGATTACGAATAATATAATAATCTGAATAGTACTGATAGAGCACTGAGACTATGGGGTTGATTTACTAACCTTATAAACACACCACGAACATGTATACACCTCTGTAGTGTGTTCCCTCCCAGCATGATCTATGGGTGGAATCTAAACACCTTTGTAGTATGTACACACCCAGCAGGTGTGTTGTGCAAAGCCCTGCCCTGAATTGCAAGGTGATGTTGTGTAAATTAGCTCTATGTTGTGTTGCTTGCGTTGATGAATGCAGGAATGTAAATGCATGAGCTAACCATTTTTGTCTAAACTGTGAAGCAGCATTATATATGCATCATGTGCATGATTTTTCCATATATGTCATTAGTGGAAATATGCTTTTAGAGACTTTTTGGTTGATAAATACGTTTTGCTGTGTAAAAATCGCACGCACCTAGTGCGTGCGTGTGTTTAGGTTAGTAAATCACCCCCTATGGCTTTATAAGTAGATGCTAAGCCTTTTTGTGTACAATGGATCTTGGGTATATATGTGCAAATGTGTTTATTTCAAAAGAGAGCATGCTAGAAGTCTACTACACATATATTGCAACAGCCTATTTGCCTTTAGTAAATAAATCTAAAAGCTTGTATGTTCTCGCTGTGTTTGCATAGGTCCAACAATTGAGAAGCGGTTAATAGACTTATGTTCAACATGGGTTTTAAAGTGGGTCCCTCTATGCAGTTGAACCTATCTTTGCAATCGGAGTGCTGTAAATATTCTATGTATGTTGTAAAACTCTTTAAAGTTTGTTGTTGGCCCTGTGAAATAGAACCAATAAAACTCTGTACTCAGTGTTCATAACCATGCTCTGCAAAATGATCAATTCTCAGCTAAATTCACTGTCTATTGTTCTCTTATACCATCATTACTCATGTATGCAACAAGGAAATTTGTCTGATAATTTCATAACAAATTCATAAATAGATTATGAATACAGCCCTGTGTTTTTGTAATAATTTCTTCATTCAGCTGCCAGACTCTTGCATTATAAATTCCATCTGAACTAATGGCATCTCAGGGAAGTATCACATATTCAAAAATTCATTACTAAACTGTATACATATTTATATACAATAGAAAACTTTCATTTTGGTTTGTAATTCACCAGCTGTGAGGAAAGGAAGTGTAGAACCGATATCAAAACTCTCTGAAAATAGCCTACAGCATGTAACGTTATGAAAATGATGCTGTTTCCTGTATCCTATAGTACAAATTCATCCTGGAAATCGCATGTATCACATGATGCATCAGCAATAAGAGTCAGATATTTTATAAGACATGCTTGTCTGAGTTATAACTGGTAATGTACTATTCACCAAGGATGTGTATACTAAGCTAAACAGACAGTTTGGAAACATTTGACTGGTAATATGGAAAGGATTTATTAGCATTAACTGGAGCTTATACTTAATTTTCTGTACTACCTGAATAAATGAGAATTACTAGAATTAAATCTTCACACTTTTACATTAAGCAGCTCTTGCCATAATAAGCAGGGCATACTTGAACACTATAGCGTAGTCACTGCTTTGTTTGCCTCCATCCAGTGCTAACTATACTGGCCTGTCCCTCATAATTTTGTTTCCGCCTGGGGTTGATTTACTAACCTTATAAACACACCACGAACATGTATACACCTCTGTAGTGTGTTCCCTCCCAGCATGATCTATGGGTGGAATCTAAACACCTTTGTAGTGTGTACACACCCAGCAGGTGTGTTGTGCAAAGCCCTGCCCTGAATTGCAAGGTGATGTTGTGTAAATTAGCTCTATGTTGTGTTGCTTGCGTTGATGAATGCAGGAATGTAAATGCATGAGCTAACCATTTTTGTCTAAACTGTGAAGCAGCATTATATATGCATCATGTGCATGATTTTTCCATATATGTCATTAGTGGAAATATGCTTTTAGAGACTTTTTGGTTGATAAATACGTTTTGCTGTGTAAAAATCGCACGCACCTAGTGCGTGCGTGTGTTTAGGTTAGTAAATCACCCCCTATGGCTTTATAAGTAGATGCTAAGCCTTTTTGTGTACAATGGATCTTGGGTATATATGTGCAAATGTGTTTATTTCAAAAGAGAGCATGCTAGAAGTCTACTACACATATATTGCAACAGCCTATTTGCCTTTAGTAAATAAATCTAAAAGCTTGTATGTTCTCGCTGTGTTTGCATAGGTCCAACAATTGAGAAGCGGTTAATAGACTTATGTTCAACATGGGTTTTAAAGTGGGTCCCTCTATGCAGTTGAACCTATCTTTGCAATCGGAGTGCTGTAAATATTCTATGTATGTTGTAAAACTCTTTAAAGTTTGTTGTTGGCCCTGTGAAATAGAACCAATAAAACTCTGTACTCAGTGTTCATAACCATGCTCTGCAAAATGATCAATTCTCAGCTAAATTCACTGTCTATTGTTCTCTTATACCATCATTACTCATGTATGCAACAAGGAAATTTGTCTGATAATTTCATAACAAATTCATAAATAGATTATGAATACAGCCCTGTGTTTTTGTAATAATTTCTTCATTCAGCTGCCAGACTCTTGCATTATAAATTCCATCTGAACTAATGGCATCTCAGGGAAGTATCACATATTCAAAAATTCATTACTAAACTGTATACATATTTATATACAATAGAAAACTTTCATTTTGGTTTGTAATTCACCAGCTGTGAGGAAAGGAAGTGTAGAACCGATATCAAAACTCTCTGAAAATAGCCTACAGCATGTAACGTTATGAAAATGATGCTGTTTCCTGTATCCTATAGTACAAATTCATCCTGGAAATCGCATGTATCACATGATGCATCAGCAATAAGAGTCAGATATTTTATAAGACATGCTTGTCTGAGTTATAACTGGTAATGTACTATTCACCAAGGATGTGTATACTAAGCTAAACAGACAGTTTGGAAACATTTGACTGGTAATATGGAAAGGATTTATTAGCATTAACTGGAGCTTATACTTAATTTTCTGTACTACCTGAATAAATGAGAATTACTAGAATTAAATCTTCACACTTTTACATTAAGCAGCTCTTGCCATAATAAGCAGGGCATACTTGAACACTATAGCGTAGTCACTGCTTTGTTTGCCTCCATCCAGTGCTAACTATACTGGCCTGTCCCTCATAATTTTGTTTCCGCCACCTTCTCTGCCACTTTTTATGGGTTCAGTGTCCCTCCTCTTCACCCACTGGGTGACCAATGATAATGGAAGTACTGCACAAATGGTCTGCAAATGCTCTACCTTACAGGAGTGGACTATGCATGCACCACAGGCTAGGAGCAAGAGAAAGGTTGTTTTTTTTATAGAAGCGACATACAAAGTCTCGTTTATGAAATCCCAGCATTTTTCTTATTTCTAAAAAGTAAAGATTCAGTTAGTTCACTAATGTCTATAGTGAGTTTTACGGATCTGCCATATGCATGGCCCGACAGCTGCTGAAGAATTCAAATTTCAAACATGCTTTGTGACCCTCGCGTCACTTTTAGGATGTCCATATAACAACATCCTGTGTAAAATAAACAAGCATACAACTGTGATTGGCATAACTATATGAATAGGCATTGAGTGTTCCCTTTGTTTACAGAATAAAAGGGAATAAAGTCATCAAGAAGCACACTTGCTTTATTTCCTTATTAGCCAAATTAAGAAGACAAACCCAATGGATCCCTGCTTTATAGCAGTGGTTTAAGTAGATATGCTACTACCTGTCTTTCTTGAGAAATATCTACTCAACTGTGGCCAGGTTGGGCCACGTGTGCATGATTAAATAGTACTAATAAGCCCCTAAGGATCATATTGTGAAAAGACTGGACACAACAGAGCAATTCATAACATTTGATACTTAAACCATTGGAAGGTCTAAAGATAACTAAGGGATTGCAAAATGGAGATATCCATAGCAACTAGAGGTGCACCGAAATGGAAATTTCAAAACCGGTTATTTTTACTTTACTTTTAGGGGCTTCAGGGAAATATTAGGGGTCTAAACAGACCCCTGATATTTCCCTTTTAAAATAGAAAAGTAGATTGAGGAAAAAGAGACTACAACTATGAATGAACAGAAAGTGATGTAGATCACTTCCCATTCATTCATATTTGAGGATATAGTAAACATACCATGTCCTCAATTATCTACAAACACTCAGCGATCACTGATCGCTGAGTGTTTGCACTCGTCTCCTTCCTGACACGCTGTCGCAGGAGGCTGAGCAATCGGTGCAGGGAGGAGAGCTCAGCCTCCTGTGACAGCGCTGTCTCCGCCCCCACACCGCTCTGCCACACTGTGATAGGCGGCCGAGCGGTGTGGGAGGAGAGGCACCGGCCGTTCACAGCGCCAATATGTTTCGGCGGCCGATATATTGGTGCATCCCTAACAGCAATTATTTATGTATTCAGATTAGTACATCACTTCTGTTAAGAGAGCAAGGGCCATTGGTTGGTGTGGCATACCTCACACTGTACACCATTCTGCACATTGCACTTGTTTTAGGATAAGCTCAGTGCAGTCATTTTCCAGCTGCTTATAGCAGTGTACCAATCTTTAAGATCTGCAGCTTGCGTTCTATTCAGTGTAACACTTATAAAAAGTATTATTATCCAATTCAAATAAAAACTACATCAATAAGCTCAGCTATAAGGACCCCTAAAATTAATAAACATTTCAGGGTTAAGCATAAGTCTTCCAGGCATGCAATATTAATTCTGCTGCGCTCCGAATATTGTTTGAAATGCATATACAGGAAGAAGCCAGCGACAGTAAACAAGGCTTGTGCCTACATTACCTACATGGAAGTAAGCTTTTATAGCTGCCTTTATTGAGACAACTAATGCAATGCCGTCTTTAGAAAAGATTGTATATTTTCTTTTTAAGCATAACCTTTCAGGAGCACATAATCTTCAAAGCAGGAGGTGACCTTCAGACATCTGTAATCATGATGTAATAAATCTAAGCATAGTGAGAATCGGTTTGTTCTCCTGCTGGAGGGAAGAAAAACTTCCCTCTCAGTGTTTAGGTTGAAGATCAACACAGCTTTCCTCTATCTTCATAAGCAGTCATTCCATTAATTAGACCTTCAATTCCACTTGAATTAAATTAGCTCTAATTAATAAGTTCATTACAAAGATTGACGCATCGTGTTCAAAGCTTGTGTGCTAAAAGCTGATAAACACCTTCACCCTAATGAAAAATTGATTAGATGGAACAAAAAAAGGTACTGGTGAAATAAACCCCTCTCTCTCCCACCGTCAAGTTGATATTCTGAAGCTTTGAAGTTAATCAAGCCATCACTGTTCCCTTAATAAGAAACCAAACCTACTGGAGACGGAAATGATTTGAAAGAGAAAACAGAAAACTCCAAGGTTGCTTTTTAGTTTCTGGTCATTTAATCTTGCTACTAGTGTAAAAACTTTACTGGTTTTGGTAAATGATGCATAGCACTAGGGACTCAGTGTGTGCATCTTTCTTCAGTATTGTGAAAGCCTATAGGCTTTAGATGGAGGTTGGACATCAGTGATATTGCAGTTTGTGGAATGTTGTGTTTGTGCTGCACTGTGGAATACTGGATTATCCCAGACTATGCAGGTATTTCTGACTTTATTGGATCTCCTGTTTGCTTTTATCAGCAAAAACTAAGACATTGTGCTTAAGTTATATGTCATAAGCAGCAATTATGTTTAATGTTCCTAAACAAATTAGGTTTCCTTTAACTATACGGAGCTGCTCAAAAGTGTTATGAGTTTGATGATTTTAAGTTCCTCTTTATTATAAATTGTATCAGATAAGCTGGTTATTTAAGTTCCCCGTAATGTCTAAGATAATAGTGAACAAGTAATAATCTTTTAGGGCACATTCACACTTAGGCATTCTTTTGTGGTGTTTAACCCCTTCATGACTGAGCTAGTTTTCAGTTTCTGTTCATAAATGACTGACACACTTTTTACATTTTTGCTGTGATTCTTCCACAGCAGTAATATACTTTCTTACTAAATGTACCCACACATGTTATATATTGTTTTTTTAGAGGACAGATAGGGCTATATAATTATATCAAACATGTGTACCTAACGCATCACTTAGTTTGAATAAAATATAAAAAAATGAGGAATAAAACTAGAAGAAAACACTTTTTTTCACAAGTTTTGATTATTTTTTATTTTTTTTGTTACACTGTGTAAATTAACTTTTTAAATTGTTGGCTATTATTAGGCTGCTCCGAACTTAGGAACAGCTAATAATAACCTTAGAGACTGATCCTGACAGCATGTCAGATTCAGATCTCACTAAAGGTCTTTGATCATGCGTAGACGATCAGAAGTTATACATTTCAGGTACCGAGATACATTGTATCTCTGTGCCTGAAATGTATCATAAACACTGTCAAAACAAAAAGCAGAGAGGTGACTCACTCTGCTACCTCTCTGCTATTTTCAGCTGTCAAATACGGGATTGCAATTAAGCGATCCCATATTTGCATGTAATGGCTTCATTCTTTCATCAATGAAAGAAAGAAGCTTTTACAAAAGCTTAACTATTTCATTAATGAATGCCTCAATACTGAGGCATTCATTAATGACTGGTAACCGCTGAGAATCAGAGGTTACCGGCATTACAGAGACTTAAATAACTCATCACGTACACGACCCTGTTTTAACATAGCAGTGCCTCACAATGCACAGTATTTGCATCGTGGTGTGCATGAACAGTGTGTTGGAGTGCCATATGCTATTGCCATCCGTTGTGTAAACTACTGTGCACACCATCAGATTTTTGACTGTGTGATTGCATCCAGAAAAATGATATGGTATATTGTCTAAATTACGTGGTCTAAGCTCAAAATAGGTTTTCTTTTACTGATCTCTTTCTACAGTTACTGATACCATTTGCAAACATAGTATAGGCCATGTTTATTGTGATTTTAAGCATAATTGACAGTGCACCATTTATAATATTTATACAGTAGCCATATCCCCAAACATTATTTAGCTAGAAACTGGTGATTTTACAGTGGTATAACATGCAAGAGGTAAAGGCTCTTCTCTCTGATATATTGCCTACATCTTCAAAATAGCAGTCTGCTTTGTGCATAAAAGATTGGTAAGATTCAGATGAAAGGTAGGTAACTGTAGGTGTGCTGTTCACACGGACCTTCATGCTTCTGATTTCCAAAGTGCAGCTTCAAAGTTTCATTCCCTAAATGCTTCTGGCTGCATCCCGCAAGCCAAAATTTTAATGGTTTTTGGTTGCTACTTTACTGGGTGCGCACTGTTGAGTGGAGGCTTTAATCTACAGACAAAGCCTCTTGTCATTTTATTTCACCACACTATACCTGCATTGGCTCGTGCATATGCTTTAAATGTATACAGGTATATTTTAAATTGTCAGTCTGGCATTTAGTGTATGCATTAAAGGTGACAGGACTATGACAGAAATGGGTTGATGGATGAAGTGCAGTTTTGTATACATTCTAGAAAGTATGATGATGCACAATTCCGTCTATTTTTGTATCCGTCTTCAACAAAACTGCAGTACAAATGATACCGCTGACAAAAGATTATTTCTGTACTTGTTTTAATTAACACAGGATCCAATGATATTTATACTGGACATACTTAAAACAATATTGTGGGAACATAGTTGCTTGTGCACAGGCGGATCCTGACATTCTGTACATTTGATGATTTCCTGAATAAATATCCAGCTGAGTCATAAGCACAAGCAGCTCCAGTCACATCAGATGATTATCACCCACTTCTGACAGGGCGTTGCTTCCAATGCCTCCCATTGACATGCCATCAGACCTTAAAATACATTCCAGGACAGTTTTCTATTCTCTGGGATGGACTTTTCCTGCAGACAAACTTTGTTTATTTAAAAGAGAAATGTCTCTGGATTCCTGTTGAGCACAATGGCAGCACATATTGGTAGGTCAGTTATGTGCTTCTTGTGTGAAAGACAGATCATCTTAAAGCAAACCTGAGCCCAAGTAAGTGAAATCGATATTGTTGCCCCAATAGCCATGAAGTACTAGCACGTCCTGAAATAGTCTGACAGTGCAAAAGAGACTCATATTGATGCAGGCAGTGGCTCTGAAATGATTATATCAGCGCCGTTCTCTGCATCGATGTATATGTGCAGGGTCCCTCAGTGGGCAGGTCCATTGTGCCTGCACTCACATGATGTCCTTGGTCTTCTGGGAAGACTGAGATCAGCTAGTGGTGGAAAGGAATTACTGGAGCATACAGCACTGGAGAGACAGTGGGTATTAAAGCCAAAGCTGTTTGTCTTAAACTGCTTGGGTACCGTTTTGTTGTTTATTTTTGTCCAGAGTTTGCCTTTAAAAGGATACTACTTCACTATAATGGTATTGTTAATAAACCATTAATTGTTATGAAATGACAATTTTTTTGATATTTTTTATTTTTATTGATTTTATTCTTTTTTGAAAAGCAGAATCAATGCAGTCATGCACATGCACTCATTCTGGAAATAGTTTTATTCTACCGGGCCTGCGCTTTCAGAAAATATATGGTTTGGGGGGTCTTTTACAAACGCTAGCAACGCAGCAGTTGAAAATCAAACCAATAGGAAAAAATTGCAGAAAATTCAAAAATGGCTTGGCCAGCTGATTTGAAAAATGTTCCGGAGGGCTTGGCAGCGAAAGGGTTAAATGAATTTAATTCAGATGATTTTTTCACATTATCCTGTAAAAATCTGACGTGGGTTAAGAAAAATGGGTATGATCATTTTCCGTCAAATACAACACAAATTTATGGTGATCATCTCCCAGGACCTTCCATTCCTCAGCACAGTAGTGATGGCACAAATGCCCTCTCTGGAGAACAGATCAGAGGGAATATTGTTATCTATAACAAAGGCAGTTATTATGTATGTTCTTTTTTTTTACATCAAAGGCTGATGGAAACTATAATTCACTAGCAAAATGCAAGCAAACAATGTTAAGAAAATTAGACATAACCACCTACCAATAGATCCTTTCATTTCATGCTCTGCCCATGCAGGAAAAGTAACAGGTTCCCACAGAAGCTAACACACACCTTTCTTTCCCTCCCCTGAACAGAAGAAATGAACCCGGTAGTTCCAGATATGGTGAATATGTGACTTACTTCCCCTATCTTCCACTAGACAGTCCTGGTTGTTGGCAATTGGTGCTCACATAGGGGACAACACAGGGTTGCTTTCTTACTTCTGGTGGTGAACAGAGTGGAGAGGGAGGGAAGAAAAGATGAGTATTTAAATTGATCCTGTTGCTTTGGCCAGCATAGGCGTTGTTAATTTCAGAAGCAAATTTGGAAAGGGTTAATAACATAACATGTTTTTGTTTTTTGTATTTTTGTAACAGCACACAGAAACCAGTTAGACATGACATTTATTTATAAATAGTACACGTTAGTGTTTCTTTTATGGCCTGACTATTAGAAGTGGACTATTTCCAGCAAAGTGAGTGCATTGCTGGAAAAAATTGGGTAGCATAGATGCACAATATCATATTTTAATGAGCTTGTATAAACATAAACAAAATCTTGTTATCTCTTCTAAATCCACACAGTGTGTAAGCAATACATGTTGGGGTGGAGATCAGATGGAGGGCAGGCAGAGCTCCCAAGTACCATTGTTCTTGCTGAGAATTATCTGTTTATAGGAAGACATAGGTTGAAGAGGAGAGACATATGCCCGTCCTCTATAGTTTCAGTACTTGTCACTATTTCCTATGTACACTGTCTAATAAACAGAAGGGAAAAGTGCTCCCTAGGGTAAACAGGAATTTCCCAATTCTCACCTGAGCTGGAGCTGTTAAATCAGTGGCAGGATCTGACACATTTATGGTAAGAAGCATACGACCATCGCAAGACAAAAGTCTTGCGATGGTCGTAAGGTGTATGGGCACCTTTAGACAAGATCCAAGATATCAGAGGCTGGTGTGCTCTGAATATGTTGCTTCAGGCAGTAGATATTTGGAAAGCAAGCATGTATCCTTGACTTATGACTCCCCCACTAGCGTTCCCTTTCTCACTCTAGTCCCCAAAAGACTAGTGAACACTAATGGATGACTTGAAGTATCCAAAACACAAATGTTTGTTTTGGATGGAGTAACCCATTTAATGTTAAAAGTTAACTTGTCCGGTAATTAGGATACAAAAAAAACGTATTTGTTCTATATTTAGTATGCAGATGTATTCTGTGTGATGGTGATATCACAGTGTAGAATACATAAAAACTATTAAAACTGTTAGAATTGGGAAATAGACTCCCAGACATCTATTGCATATGCCAAAATTGCAATATTAAGATATATATTTAGTTCTATAAAAAAAAGGCAAAAAGCTTGTCAGATTAAAACCAGCAAGCATGTGTAAAGGCAAACACAACATACATTAACCGACCAGCACAAAGGACCCTACTTTAACATCTTTCTAGTGGTTGAATTTAAAAAAAAGTGCCCCAGGTGCATACATTTGCAAAACACATGGAAATCACACACCATTTACAAGGTGTGTTTAAA
This sequence comes from Nanorana parkeri, assembly GCF_000935625.1. Lineage (NCBI taxonomy): Eukaryota > Metazoa > Chordata > Amphibia > Anura > Dicroglossidae > Nanorana > Nanorana parkeri. The sequence goes on along the minus strand of NW_017306328.1, from coordinate 898,388 downwards.
TTGATTGAGATATAGCATATGCAGGAATTTTGTCTGACAGACATGTGATATCTAGAATATCAGGAAAATTGAAAGTTTAATGGCACATAATGCTGCACACATAGACAATATTGCAAAGAATTGTAGGGAATAGTACAGCCCCAGAGCACAATTTGGTGTCTGTGCAGTGAAACTTATCATATGTCATACTTAATAAGTATTTGAACTGGTTCTGTCTGTATATATTATTTTAAGTGAGCACTATGTGACTTGGAACATAGATGATTACCTGGGAGTAATAGGTTAATCCACACATGTCACAATATGGCACAGTAATGATATGGAAGTCTCCTACATTCATCTGTGATCTGTAATTATATAAGTAGGGCTTTTCTGAACTTTAACTTTGCAAGCCTGTTATTGCTTTAAATTACTTCAAGGCAAAATCCCTATCAAAGTGGGGTTAAGGGCTTACCTGCAAAATAAATTGGAGTTTGCAGTCCCATGTGGAAATCAGTTGATCTAACCTACCAGGGCTGGGGAGTGAATAATAGGTTGGTTCAAGGTAATTTTTTCTTTCCTTTTCTTAACTCAGATGCACTGCTTTATATTTCAAGTGATTCCTTTTCTGTGCTTTCATTTATATAAATAAATGTATACATTAGTGTACACACAGTTTCTAAATTGTACTGTCGATCTCAAGACTATTGACCTCCATGTTATGTGCTGGTGGCTATGTTTTTTTGTAATTGATAAGATCAAGTCACTGCAACATTATGTCTAACCTACCTGTATTTCTTATATTTATATTTACTTTGTGTAGAAATTTGTCCAGTTGACTGCGGCTCTCATGGTGTCTGCATGGGTGGATCATGTCGGTGTGAAGAAGGGTGGACAGGACCCTCCTGCAACCAGAGAGCATGTCACCCACGCTGCTTGGAACATGGTACCTGCAAAGATGGCAAGTGTGAATGTAACCAGGGCTGGAATGGAGAGCACTGCACAATTGGTAAGTAGTTTACCTACTTGGAATTAGCTCCATTGTCATTTCAATCATGCATTAATGATCATCGTCTACAGCCTTAAGCTTGTGAGTTGACCTAACCATTTGTGGAAAACAATGGACCTAACTTTCCTCATAACTTTTACTTCTCTTTGTCAGCTTGCTAATCATTTGCATGCTTAACAACATTCAAAATATTTTACTGAATAGATGTTAGCTTTAGTGCATGAGACTGTGATGTATACAGTGGTAGTATTTATCATAAGGTTTCTATAACCAAAAGTACTTTTGTCTTATATCCTGCTCGTTTAGTAAGAGGCTTTAGATTTTGTATTCTACAATCCAGAGCACCCAGTAGTTTTATGAAAACATGAGCAAGCAAAAATGTTGATTTTAACAGGGCTAGTTTGTATATCACTTCTTTTATTAATACTGGAAAGGGGAAACCTTTCTTCTTCAATGTTATAATGTATACATTTAAAGGCTCATTTTTTACGGCACGTGATGTATTTGAGCTAAATCTATAAGACAATATAGTAGACTCACACATGGCTTGTGAAGATTTACAACTGACTTATAAGGTTGCTGTATAGAAACAACTTTGTATACTTCATATTGAACTTTAAAGTGACAGGAAACCCAGGAGTTAACTCTTAAAAATTAATTCAAGTACCTTAACTATTAACAAAAATGTATCTTATTTGTGTATCACTCCGTTGTAGATCCTCAAATCATCTCTCAATTGGTGCTGCCACTGTTCTTCCTTCTGGAGAGTGGCTACTTGTGTTCCCCATGGTCCCTGTATGTGTTGTAAAGTAGTCACCGCTCCAAGCTCACTCCTGTGATGAACTACAATCTCATTTTAAGTTTACTAATTTGTATTGAGATGGTAGTGGTAGCAGTGGCTACTTTACAACACACATAGGGACCATGGCCACCCTCCAGAAGAAAGGACAGTGTCAGCGCCAATTCAGAGATGATTTGAGGATCAAACAAAGAAGGTACATTTTTGTTAATAGTGAAGGTACTTGAATGCGTTTTTAAGATTTTAATCATGTAAGAATCATGCAATGCCTCACTGGAAATAAAAGAATAATATGATATAATGACTTTTAGTTGTTTAAATTTTATCAATTACTGCATTTAAAAAAGAACTCTCACAAAAATGTTTAACTTTTATTTAAGCCCCCAGGGCACCAAGGGCATATAGCAGAGACTAGCACTCTCACTCAAAATTCCTTGCTAGCAGTGTGGTCGAATAGCTGTGGATAAACTGTAGGCAGGATGTATTTAAATGAAACAAAGTGCTAGATGGACATGGCCCCCTGGGGGATTGAATACAAGTTTAAATGTTTTTTTAAGAGTTCTTCTTTAACCTAATGCTTTTATGTGGTTGTAGAACTCTTCTGTGACTTTGTAAAGTAATAGTGATATAATATATATATATTTACCCTGTTTAGGCTGGTGTGGAGCACTTACATTAACAACAACACATTTGATCTTGAGGAACCACTGTCTCTATAGGTGTCCTTCATTAAGTACCATCTGCTTCACCCCAATGGGAAATTCTTTTTTTTGGCTCATATACACACTCTTAAATGTTCCAAATTCAAACTCCAGAAACAACAGAAGGGGTTGCTTGATGACTTTAAATGCTCAAATGAGATAGTATGAACTGCATTTGCAGACCCAACCTCTCAATATTTTATAAGCATTCTTTGAATGATGGGGATCATATTTTCCCTATAATCTGTGTGCTAACAAGTGAAAAATCTGATAAGTGGCACATGATGTTTTAAAAAACAGGATGTCACCCATAGTCAAGTGTGATGCAAGTTGTTGCCACTTTGTAAAGAGGTTTTTTTTTCATTATTTTTTGTTAAATAAGTGTGCTTGGTCCTACTTATATACAACTACTGGACAGGTTATTTGTTAAAACCTGTTTTTTTCTCTTTTTTTTGGATGGCTTCCATGTTTTACATTGGAAACAGTGACAGATTATCTTGTGTCCATTGTATAGCCGATAAACACTGTGTTCATGTAAAAGCAAAAGCTATTAACAGATGATTGTAAATCAATGTAACACCTTGGGGTTTTGGCATATTAAAAGGCTATTGAAATTGCCCTCATATTTGTATCCAGCAGGATTGTCACTGCTTTCGAGCTGCTAATCCATTCCAGTAAGTGTCATACATTGCTACATGGTGGGGTGAAAATGTACTTTTAGATTTATTTTGCAGAGGATACACAATCATGTGCAAGGAAAATGAAAAAAAAAAAGTTTTTGATTGCACAGGATTGGACGATTGAAGTCAGCACAATGTCAGCTCATTTACTAAGCTCACAAAGTGAGTTTTTGCTTTGCAAAGTTAATTTTGACTTGGCTTAGTAAATGGAGTGCTGTCTGCAAGCAAAATCCATTTTTTTCATTCTCCTTTCACATGATTGGGTATCCTTTTCAATTTGAGGTTTCACTTTGTTTCACCTTATTTACTTATAGTGAAAATTTGCTTTGCAAAGTAAAAATATGGCTTTGCAATGTGAACATACTTTTTTAGTAAATTGGGTTAATTGCTTTAGTTTGGTGGTTTTACTGTCTGCTCTTGTACAGTTTTCCTAAATTAAAGCTCTCAGCAGATTTTAGAAGATGTTAAATAAGTGATCAGTAGTCTTACCTTGTGTAGTGTTGTCCTGCTTTTGATTGCCACCAAGGACACTATCTGTGTGGAGTTTACATACTATTTCCCTGTTTGCAGAAGTTATTTCTGGGTGCTTGCATTTCTTCTCACAATCCAAATCCATGATGATGGGTGTATAGAGTTGGATTCAAAATTAGCCTTTATTGGATTTGCTTTCATGTATGACTGCAGTAGAGCCATCACAGTAGGTCCTTGGGGAGCTGAATAGTAAATGGTTTCTGTAAAGCACTGTGCAAAAATGACCACTACCATTGATGAGTGAATCTCAGTAAAAGTTAGGAGGCTGAGATTTGCTTTGTCCTGGTCAGAGTGCTATATTAGTAAAGTGGTTTGGACCACCTAATACTTTACTGAAGGAGGTCACTGTCCAGCCCAGAGTGTGGGCCGAGTGCTGGGATTCAAACAGAGTGGTATCTTTAAAAAAAAAAAAATGTATACATTTTCTGTTTTTATTTTGTTTTATTTTTTACTTGTACAATATTTGCCCTGTTTATAAAACACATATTGTTATCTTTACTTAGAATAAAATAAAATAGAATACAAATCCAACACTCACACACAATTAGGCAAACATTAGAATAAATCAGCATGCTTATGGTTCTTGCTAAACCATACACAGGAACCACTAGTTGCCAAACTAGCTTATAAGAAAAACTGTAAAGTTGGACATTTTTTAAGTTTTCTTTATATTTTTTTTTCATCTGTATTCTAAACTTTACTACTAAAAAAGCATGCAGGAATATAATGGTTATTGTATACATATTATATGCTCTCTTATAAAAGTGTATCTTCTGTAAAGATCCTGCTAAAATACAACAAAATTGTATTTTAGTTTGTGTTCCATTGCATTTCTAATATATATGCTATGTTGGTAATCCAATCCAAAAATGTATTCTATCTTTAAACATGAATTAGTAAGCAAATTAGCAAAGGGTAGCAGGAAATCCAGCTATTTTTCCTGCATTTATTTTAGGAAACAGACCAGAAGGCTATACTAGCGTAATGTGCTTCTTTCGTAGTCGCCAGTGTATTCATATGGGCTTGATAATGCAGCAGAGGAATATGATTTGTGATTTATTAGCCATAGGTGATAGTATTTTGTATAGTTTGAAGAGTGACAGCTTTATACCCTCCCTAGATTTATTATAAGTAAGGTATCCTCCTAATTTTACCTTGACATCTGTTTGCAGTGAGCATTGCTTTTTATGTTGAGGGACATATTAGATGGTAAAGCTATATTAAAGCATGTTCTCAGAGGAGATATTTTGTGAGCAGTATTAATTAATGCTGTTCCCTTATTAATATCCACTTACTTTTTCTTTAGTAGTGTGTGCTATCTGTTAATTTGCACAATGTATCTGAAAGGCTACATAACTTTACCTATTTACATAAATGTATCATGCCCAGTACAAGTACTAGCTCACATGTACTACAGAGGTATAAACATTAAAATATGAGTGACAAAGCAAATAAAGTGAAATAATGTGAAATTAATCTGCTCACACTCGGAGGGTTATTCACAAAGCTGCTGAAGGCAGCCGTGTGAATAACCGACACGAAGTGAAGTGAGCCGAACGCTGTTTGGCTATTTACGTCAGGCTTGTACGGCTGATTTCAGCCGAAATATGGGCTGAAATCAGCCGTACATCGGCTGGCTTCGGGTCGGCCGAACATGCTCAGCATGTTCGGCCGACCTGAAGTGCAGAAGGAGTTCGACTCAGCCGATCCAGCATCTGGATCCGCTAAGCCGAAACTCAAGCAGGCTACTCGCTGCTGTTCGGCCTATTCTCATAGGGGCAGAACAGCAGTGAGTGAATAGCCGAATGCCGAGGTACCAAGCAGAGTAGAAAACCAGTAAAAAAAAAGTAGAAAAGCTAGCTCCACCCCAACTGTTTTCTATTGGCCGGGACCAGCTATCATTACAATGAGAGCTCGGCGGAGCCGGCCGTGATACAGCACAGATGCCCGTACAGCAGCCCTTCGGTTCTACTGAACTGAAGGGCTCAGGCGGCCGAAGTAACCAGGGGACGCTGAACTGTCATTAAAATGAACTGTCATGAGAGCTCAGCAGAGCCAGCCATGATATCAAACCCGGCTCTGCTGAGCTCTCATTGTAACGTCACTTCAGCGTCCCCTGGTTACTTGGTAACCAGGGGACACTGATCTGTCATTGCAAGTGGCCGGAGCCAGCCGTGAGATGACGGCTGGCTCCGCCCAGCTGTTAGTAACAGGCTTCGGCTTTTACCTCGGCTCAGTCGAGCCGAAGCATATGCCTTCGGCTTGACTGAGCCGCTCGACAAACTTCGGGAGCTGTACGGGCTTTAGTGAATAGCCCGTACAGCAGCCCTTCGGTTCTACTTAACTGAGGGGCTCAGGCGGCCGATATGGCTTATCCTTCGGCTAGCTTTGTGAATAACCCCCTCAGCCTTTTTAAACTTACAAAAGAAAATAACCTGCCTAGGAGCAGCCATTGCATGGTTCTAGGTTTTTACCTTTCATAGCTAGAAAAACGTTCTTAAAAGAGCCCACTGAGCTTTCTTTTACTTTACATTTTAACCTTGACTGTGCTGCAACCTGCCTCTGAACTAAATCAAGCTTTCAGGATGCCATAGATCCCTTCTTCAGGCTTTATACCATTCTGAAAATGGTCCTGAAACCATATATGTATATACAGAAATTCAAGGAGGAGCAATTCATATAAATATTTTTAAAAAAATGCAGCTATCTTTTCTTGACACACTTAAAGTGACATTAAACCCTCAGATTTTTTTAACATAAAACAATACTGTAATGTGTGCCTTACTGTAATCCATGGTTGTTTTCCTTCTCTATACTGCTCCTCCTTTTAAATCTGTATCTGTTCTCATGCTGGGCAGAACTTCTGTTTTGCAGCAGACTGCCTTGTCTCAGGAATGGATACACGGTGTCTGTGTATCCGTTTGTATGGGTTTGTAATGTGAGCCAGCACTACAGGAAGAGGCCCTGAGCTGAAAAGGGAAGTTCTGCAGAGCATGAGAAGACATGAGTATTTAAAAGGAAGAGCAGCAAAGAGAAGGGAAACAACCATGGATTACAGTAAGGCGCACATTACAGTATTGTTTTATGTTAAAAAATCTGAGGGTTTAATGTCACTTTAAGTGATAAAGGATTTTGTAAAGTGTTAGTCTGTATAGGTAAGGATTAGAATTTAGAAATGTTAGTGAGGTAATTGACTCAGAGATACAGCAGTCTAGGCACAATCCTCACCTCAAGTAAGAGTCAATATAACATAGAAACAATGAAATACAGCCAATAATGAGATACACTTATTTTTTGACACAATTGAATAGTAATGGTTATTGTAAATAGTCCAGGCAAACTCGGGGAAGAGAGTAATTTTAAAATTGACAATATACCATTGATCAAAGGCTTGAGGAAAACAGGCTTTATTGTGAAACTGAACCAGAATTTTTTTTGGAGATCCTCATCTCAACGCCACCGCAAATCCCCTCCTCTCCCCCCGAATGACCTTCTATTTGGGCTAACTAAATCAGTGATTCTCTAAAGAATGCAAATTAATCCGCTAAATTGAAAAAAACACACACTTGATGTGTAATCAACATACTGAAGGTAGGAAATGAATGATGTTGCACAAGTATGTGAAAGTTCTCATTCATCCAGGTCATGGTATATCTGTAAAACATACATCAAGGCAACATGACAAGTGCATTTGCCCTTTTTTTTTTTTTTTTACAGATTTAGATGTTGCACAAGATGCCCCACTTCGGTCTCCACTTATTGTTCTGCTTATGCAGCTTCCCCCACCCCTTTAGTGCCTGACATATTACAAAAAGACTTGGTTAACTTAGGCTATCCTACCTGTTTATGTAAAAGGCACCATCAACATGACACCCTAGGGAGAACAAGCCATCCGGATGGACTGGTACTAGGCAAATATTCCTCAAAGTATAGAACAAAACTTTGTCAATTTTATCATTGACTGATTCCCCTTTTAGAAATTATCAATGGTGGGTCATGCAAAATTCACCTGCCATGCAGCACAGAGAGGATTTTTCCTCTACTTTTGACAGACTATATCCAGGCGTCTGTCAGTGAATCCTGACTTCACTGTTTGTGACACAAGGTATTGCTTTAAAGCCAATGTAGTATAAAGATTATGCAGCTCTACTCTACAGCATTTAAAAAACACACAAGCATTGTGTGTCCCACTTTCCAGTCTGGTACTGATTTGAATTGCTTTTGGGTTGTTTATTAAGATACTCTGATTTTCAAGTGCATATTGTTGATTGAAATGGAAATGTGGCCTGAGAAAAACTGTAATTCCTTTACACTACAAAAGAGAAGCTATTTGTTATGTAATGTAATTTCTTGCTCCAAAGAGACAGCAGATCATTGATGATCACAAACGTGAAAATCTTAGTTTAGACACAAGTTGGTCATATATGTCTTTACATACCACCCTGCCACCCCCACATTACCCTAAGGGATAGGATTCTGGCAGCATGAAACCTGAAAATGAAATGCACACATCCAGGGAATTGCACAAACAATGTGAAGATTCACAACTATTATCCAGTTTCAATAGGGGATTTGTCACCATCTACCCTGAAATGAATAAGATATCAACTCCTGTGGAAAATGAGCACTGCTGTGAATATTTTGCTTGCTATGTTTCCTTCACACTAGTTCTCCTTTGAGATCTGTATATATGTTAAACTGTGAAGAATTGTTTTAGTTTATGGGAAATGTGCATATAATGAAACTTATGGCACTTATGACACTCTTCATTTTTTAATAGCTTACTAGCTTAAAGAGAAATACTGCCCAAATCTAAGGTAATCTTACGTATTTGAAGGTGGGTTAAATCACTTGCTATGTATCTGTCTCTTGGAGAGTCATCTAGAAGTCAGAATAAAGGTGCCCATGCTCTAGCTGAATTTTGGCCGGTTTTTAATGTACCTGCCAAAATTTGCAGTGTGTGGGGCTGTCGACTGCCTTTCAGCCAGCATTCCTCGATCATCTGATTGAAGGAGCCTGCTGGAAAATCTTTGTGTGATCAGAGCTGTTAGCCAATGAGCTGCCCGCTCTGATCGTGTATTCTGACAGGTTCCGGCGGCACCTGTCTGGATGCAATGTAAACAGCGGCGATTCCTCGATCGACACGCTGTTTGTATTGATGGAGGAGTTGCTTCAATGTTTTTTTGTTCTGCCTGCGGGTTAAACGAAAAAAATTGATTACAATTATTATATGAAAAACAAACTTGATCGCGTTTTCGTACGATCATCGGCCAGTTGATGGGAAGTGCACAATCGCACTTTACTGTACAACTGGCTGAATTTCCTTGATCAAACAGACTAGAAAACTTTTGTCGAAACTAACGAAAATCGATGGATTAGTTGCATTTTCGTACTTCAATAATCCCATTAAGAACTAGGCACATGCGCAAACGAAAATTCTTTCTGTTGATGGACGAAAATCGTAGAGTTAGTATTGCTAACAAATGATTATTGCAAGTGGTATTGGTCTGTGCATGATGGGCTGTTTGAGCAGAAATTGAACGAGGATGCGATGACGGGACAAAGAAATCTGACAATAATTGTAAGGCGTATGGCCAGCTTAAGACAGTTCCTCAACATAAATGAGATCTGATGACCTCAAAAGTGTTAGGAGCTGGAAACTGTTTAAAGTATATATAAAACCTTCCCATAGTCCTATAGGAACGTGAAGGGTCAGCAGTTGGTTAATAAAAATTATATTTATTTACAAATGTAATAGAGTAATTGCTGCAATGTACCTGATTTTGTCCACTATTTCAGTTTATATTCGCTTTTATACCATATACTCATGAGTCTATTGTATAGGTCAATTTGTATGTGCTCCATCTATTGTGCATCTGTATGTCAGACAGTGCATTCGGCATCCTCAGTGAACAACCTGGAGAATTATTGTTTCCAATGTATATATTGTGTCAAAAAAAGAATAGTCTTTTATTTCTCCACAAACAGAAAATAGCTTTTCATCTGCATAATGATACACAAAGTCTGCTTATCTTCAGCAAAATAATGAGTTACCATGTCTCACCAACTCAAGATTGTCGCACACAATCACAGTGTCCCAATCCCAGGACTCTTAGGGTCTTTCCCAACAGAGCAAAAGTCGACAGCAGTGCTCAGTACCTTTTAGCAGCTCACTTGTGACTCTTACACACACTTCTTGTGTGTCTGGCTTTCTTCGCCTCACTGGCCCTCTCAGCCTTCCCAGCTGTCTCTCATGTGTCTCCAGCACATACGTCACCTGGGTTGACTCTGACTCCTGGGTGGAGTCCTTCTGACTCCGGAAGGGGAACTTTCCCTTTCTCACAGATGGAGCCCTGAACCCCAGCCAGCACCCTTTTACTAAAGGCTGTGCACAGCTGTGCAATGAGCAGGTGCTGGGCATTATGAAAACATGGTCCTAGGAATGGAGATTTCATCTCTCCCAAGTCTCTTAGAAACCTGAAACCCCTCAGCTCCTCTGGCTGAGAGTTCTGGGTGATCATTATCCCAAATTCTACAGTGGTATTGCCAAGCAATGCCACGATATATATTGACACAGCTCTGGCCGTAAACATGCAGGAGACACAGCATGCTTATGTAAAAAGCACACACAGCTACCCATATATACATACATATTCTCTTAGCCCTGTGAATATGCACTCTCACTCACTATGCACTCTCACTCACACTCAACATCTCAACAATGTAGCATTATCAATGCTTGCTGGAAGCAATGCATGATGGGATATTGTAGTCTTGAGAAATCGAGATTGCATCACATCAAGCAACAGGGAGAGAGATACAAAGTACACTGGGAATCCAGAAGGTGTTGAAAGTGATTGGCATGCAGAAGGCAGCGCTCTCTACGTGAAAGGGATTTTTCAAGTAAGCTTTCATTGCATTATCAAAAACAGTATGTATTCCTATTACAATGCTGATGTTATACCAGGGTAGTATATGTTGTCACTTTAAAACTCCTTTAAATCCAGCTCAGTGACGTACAGCTTCCCCCATGATCCTCTGCTCTACCCATCCCAACTGTCTTGAATCAGCTTCATTGACTTTAGTGAGAATTATTCAGACACACAGGCAGATAAAACAGCATAAGTATCCTTTTCGCTCACCCCTCCAGCCAAAACAAAATGAATAATAGTTTTGCAGAGAGGTATTTTGTAGCAGATACAGATTTCTAGGCTAGCCACAGATGCATCTCTGTTGCTTTGTCTTTCTGTAGTGTTTCTCCATAATAGTAGCTGGTCATTTTATATTGAAACATGGGACAAAAAAAATCCATCAGTAAGAATGAAAGACCAGATGCGTTTCCATTAGGCCGTCCTAGTTGTATAAAATTAGCTAAATTATGTTGGTGGGAAGTGTGCAGCAGAGATGCAAAATCACTTTACCATGACACACTTTAACTTTGTCTTTTAGCACTTCAAATACATTAAAAAAATAAAAATCTAAAATTCAAATGTGTGAATTTGCATGAGACAAAAATCTGCCTTGTTTTGATTTGTCAACACCTATTTTTTTAAATGGAAAAAAAGGAGTTTCTATTACTGGGATGGGTGTACATGGCCATCTGCTACGCCACTTGCCCGCAGCTCCATCACTTAACACATGAGACAGGCTACAGCTGTTTAATTGCTGCAGTGTTGAACAAATATCTATCTGCCCAAAATTTATATTTATATGTGTATGCATAGAAACCATGTGGTTAAACATAAGTGATCTAATTGTGAACTAATATCATTAAGCATTCATTAATTAAACCCCTGTGGAGTAATGAACAATAAAAAATAAATAAATAAAATCTTAGTTGGTTTAAATAAATGCAGGATAGCAGCTTGATTATTTTAATTAGCATGTTATTTGCAGGTTGCAGTTCCTTCTGCTATGACACAATTTTATAGGCGCCTCTGCACTGCGTGTGATACATACACTGTGGGGTCTATTCACAAAGCTGCCGAGGGCAGCCGAGTGAATGACCGATCAGAAGTGAAGTGAGCCGAACACTGTTCGGCTATTCACTTCAGGCTGGTACGGCTGATTTCAGCCGTACATCGGCTGAAATCAGCCGTACATCGGCTGAAATCAGCCGTACATCGGCTGAAATCAGCCGTACATCGGCTGAAATCAGCCGTACATCGGCTGAAATCAGCCGTACATCGGCTGAAATCAGCCGTACATCGGCTGAAATCAGCCGTACATCGGCTGAAATCAGCCGTACATCGGCTGAAATCAGCCGTACATCGGCTGAAATCAGCCGTACATCGGCTGAAATCAGCCGTACATCGGCTGAAATCAGCCGTACATCGGCTGAAATCAGCCGTACATCGGCTGAAATCAGCCGTACATCGGCTGAAATCAGCCGTACATCGGCTGAAATCAGCCGTACATCGGCTGAAATCAGCCGTACATCGGCTGAAATCAGCCGTACATCGGCTGAAATCAGCCGTACATCGGCTGAAATCAGCCGTACATCGGCTGAAATCAGCCGTACATCGGCTGAAATCAGCCGTACATCGGCTGAAATCAGCCGTACATCGGCTGAAATCAGCCGTACATCGGCTGAAATCAGCCGTACATCGGCTGAAATCAGCCGTACATCGGCTGAAATCAGCCGTACATCGGCTGAAATCAGCCGTACATCGGCTGAAATCAGCCGTACATCGGCTGAAATCAGCCGTACATCGGCTGAAATCAGCCGTACATCGGCTGAAATCAGCCGTACATCGGCTGAAATCAGCCGTACATCGGCTGAAATCAGCCGTACATCGGCTGAAATCAGCCGTACATCGGCTGAAATCAGCCGTACATCGGCTGAAATCAGCCGTACATCGGCTGAAATCAGCCGTACATCGGCTGAAATCAGCCGTACATCGGCTGAAATCAGCCGTACATCGGCTGAAATCAGCCGTACATCGGCTGAAATCAGCCGTACATCGGCTGAAATCAGCCGTACATCGGCTGAAATCAGCCGTACATCGGCTGAAATCAGCCGTACATCGGCTGAAATCAGCCGTACATCGGCTGAAATCAGCCGTACATCGGCTGAAATCAGCCGTACATCGGCTGAAATCAGCCGTACATCGGCTGAAATCAGCCGTACCAGCCTGAAGTGAATAGCCGAACAGTGTTCGGCTCACTTCACTTCTGATCGGTCATTCACTCGGCTGCCCTCGGTAGCTTTGTGAATAGACCCCTGTGTGTTCTTCTGTGTTCATTGCTAGTTTTTTCTGGAGGTCTAGTCCACCCTGACCTTACGCATTCTGGCTGATAAAGTGATTCAGGGAAATGTATCAAAACTGGAACAGACAAAATCTGGAGTAGTTGCTTATAGCAGCCAATCAGCTTCAGTCTTTCATTTTCAAAGCTTAACTGAACAAACGGAAGAGCGGAGCTGACTGGATACTACAGGCAACTGCTCCAGATTCTGTCTGCTCCAGTTTTGATAAATTCCCCCAATAGTGTTTTATTTTGCAAAAATGAACAAATATGCATGGCAGGTTTTTGTTCCTTCTTTTGGTGCACATGTAAGCAAAAGTGATATCAACTCCCCAAATGTATGCTTTTTTTTTTCACGAATGCACATTTAGACCTTTTTAACACCCCATTCTCCCTCGTGTTTAGGGGCAGGCAGCAAATTCCTCTGTAAGACTCAGCAGTGTTTATGCAAACAGCTGCAAGCGGGGGCCCTATACAAAGCAATGAGAGGCTGATAGCACCCTGTTGGCACCCCAGTCGAATTTTGATGAAAGAGCTGGTCTGATTATTTTCCAAAAGCACAGTGCCTGCATCCAATCAGATGAAGGCACTGTCCAGGTATTCATAAGCCACTGGAACAGCCTGCTGGAGGTGAGGGGGAAGATGTGTTTTTCCATGCTGCTCAGCATAGATGGCGGAAGCTATAATTGGTTGTGGCTGGTTGTTGATGCACCCGCAGCTCTGAGTTTTGACAGTCGCACACAGATGGTACATGGACATGGAAAGAGCTGGTCTGAATATTTTCAGAAAAAGCACAGTTCCTGCATTCAATCAGATGAAGGCACTGTCCAGGTATTCAGAAGCCAGTGGAACAGCCTGGTGGTGGCGGGGGGGAAGATTTGTTTGTCCATGCTGCTCAGCGTTGATGGAGGAAGCTATAACTGGTTGCGGGCTGATTGTTGATGCGCCTGCAGCTCTGAGTTTTGTCAGTCGCAGACAGATGGTACATGGACCTGGATCCATCATGTCTGCATCTGTGTGCGGTGGTCAAGCTTTGAGAAGCAGTGTGTGAGAGCTTGCAGCTTCTGCGTCTCCATAGAGTTACACAAACTGCGAATGTGAGCTGTGAATGAGGCCTTGGTGTATGTCCTAGCCTTAAACACAGCAGTGTTTTATAAAGCACAGAGAAGCATCTGTATGGTCTTGGTACACAACTGCTTTAAAAACAGACATTTTACTATAATAAAAACTGCAAACCTCGGTTCAGATGCATAGATTCTGATAGGATTAGGTTAGGTTTTCCTGCATTTTTAGTGTCAATTAGTTACATTGATTATACCACACCTAATGTGATGTACAACTGAAAATATATTTTGTGGCAGCCTCACAAAAAGTAGGGGCACTGCAGCTTGATTCCAACCTACCCTTATCTTACACCATATCTACATGAAGATCTAATAGTAAAGTGTTGCTACCAAAACTAAGATAATATAACTAAAAGCAGTTTAGTGTGTTTATGGTGTTGTGTCTGCAAAAACTTGAGCTTTCTGTTTTGTGCCCAAAACCAATATAGTTCAAGAGAAATAATCTCTGAATCTGATAAATAAAATGCAAATGCTGCATGAAAAATATCAATTTCCAACTATCATCTCGCTGGTCCAAATGAGAAAATGAAACAAGGTATGTGATTGGTTGCTATGAGAACAAGAAATGTTTTTATTAGCAGGCTTTTCACATCTCAGCTACAAGGCCATATGTAGATGGCATGTGCCATAGACTCATATGAATGATGACGCCATTTTGTACAGCACTTCCGTTCATCTCATTTAATTATTTTAGTGAAAATATATGCGGTAATGTGCTATTGGAGGAAACCTTATAGGTGAGGTTCGTTTCAACTTTACAGAGCAGCAAACCAGGAAAAGATACAAATGGGTTCACGTTTTCTGAACTCGTTCTCTTGTTAAATTTAACCACATACTGTATGTCCAGGGAGGAGCAGAAGTGAGAGACAAATTAAGGAAAGTGTTATCACAAGTCACTATGCACTGCACTGCTTGTGTTGCATTACACGTGCAATAACACATTACCACGTGTTAAGGTGCACTGTATTAAGGCGGTCCATTCATTGTAAAGAGGCTGGAAACACATCTTAACACAAAAAAATGGACAGACTTTTTTCAATACAGCACAGCACAACATATTGCATATACATTGTGGTACACAGTAGTGTGGGTGCATTGCGCCCTACTGCAAAAGTGCATTGGGTACCAGTCAAAATTAATGGCACTGCAATGCACCATGGTTTTAGATGTTAACGTGCGTTGTGTTAAATCAATGTACAATGCAGATTACCACATTGTGAAAATGTTTTGGTGATGTCCTAGACAATGCCTACAAGTGCTATTATAGTAAATCCACCCCTGCACTGTAAAAGTTATAGTCACCAAGCAGATGTTTTCACCATCCAACTTAAAGTGACACTAAACTCAGGTGTTAAATCTTAAAAATGCATTCAAGTACCTCCACTATTAACAAAAATGTATCTTATTTGTGTATCACTCAGCTGATTTGATCTTCAAATCATCTCTGAATTGGTGCTGACACTGTCCTTTCTGGAGGGTGGCTACTTTTGTTCCCCATGGTCCCCGTGTGTGTTGTAAAGTAGCCACCGCTCCAAGCTCACTCCCAGGAGGCACTACAATCTGAATGCAAATTAGTAAACTAAACCTGAGATTGTAGTCCATCCTGGGAGTGAGCTTGGAGCGGTGGCTACTTTACAACACACACGGGGACCATGGGGAACAAAAGTAGCCACCCTCCAGAAAGGACAGTGTCAGCACCAATTCAGAGATGATTTGAAGATCAAATCAGCTGAGTGATACACAAATAAGATACATTTTTGTTAATAGTTAAGGTACTTCATTTTAAGATTTAACTCCTGAGTTTAGTGTCACTTTAACAGGTAGAAATAGGTGATTAATTGTTATATGCAGCTTAAGAACCAAAATAAGATGTATACCTTCCAGCATTCTCTGAGTTGTCTCTGTGCAAAACAGACCAGACACCGTTGTTACATGTGATATGGCCCCACAGCAAAATTAAAGTGACATTAAAGTATAATTTTTTTCCCCTCTCCCCAATGTTAGTGAAAGCACTTACCTTAAATGATGTCTCTTAATCCGATCTTCTTCTTCTGCTGCGGGTCTCCGATCCAGCGCTGACTCCTCTGTCCTTGCTGGCACTTCCTGTCCCACGGTGTCTGCATGTGGGTGCACGCCGTCCATAGACTTACCTTGTGTCTCTGCTCGTCTCCCGGCCGAAAATCTGAACTGCCGCCCGAGATTTTTCAGATTTTCGGACGGGAGAGTGCGGGGAAGACACAGGTAAGTTTTAACCTCTTTTAAAGCGGTTTTTGTTTTTAAAGTTTTTGCATATATCTACTGCTTGCTGGCAGTAGATATATGCAAAAAAACTGAGGGTTTAATTATCCTTTAATATAAATCTTTCTTGTTCTTTAGCCTTCATGTTAAAGGAAATATGTATTGACAAAATGCATAGACACGCAATACTGAACTAGTCTTTTAAAATGCCAGTTGTCTGGCTGTTCTGCTTATACAGAGGCTTTAATACTTTGAGTAATTGAACAGGCCAGGATTTCTGACCTTCCTCCAACTACAATTGTTCCTTGCTTTTTCCAAGTCATTGAGAGCAAAGACAACCAGACAACTAGCATATTCAAGAGGAGTTGAACAATGACAGCCTATATATTACAGGTTCTCTTTAAAGACAATCCCTGTGCTGAAACCTGAGCTATTCTACAATAATAAATAGCACTGAAGTATAACAATTGCTTCCATTGCAGCCTGCTAAAGGTGCCTGATCTGTATATACATTTATTTTATCGAAATTATCGTTGCTACAGTGCCAGTGAAATTCATTTGTCAGGGTCATCGTTGGCCATGACACAGCTGCCTCTGGTACACTGTACTCTCGCCTAGATAGCAATAACTGTGAACACGTAGTGCAGATTGGTATACAATAACGTGCCTGGCATTCCCCAGCAACAGAAGCCCGATCTCAGTTTAGAGCAAGAGCTCTACAAAGATGCATGTATTTTAAAATAAGTGATTATGTCAGAATAATGCCCCTTAAACTACAGGCTCATCAATTGTGCATGTAAAACTGCTTATACTTTATACCCCAAACTATCTGCATTTATTTTATTATCGATGCTGCTGTAGACTTCACTGGAATTTCCCTAATGGAAGTCAAAAGGACTTGTTAAAATGTCATTATTTTAGCCAGATAACATTCGTTTTAGTCTTTGAGGTTAATGACTGCCATAAGTTAAGGAAATTAAGTAAACTAGAGGAGCCAGAGAAGCTAACCTCAAGTGTTGACATGAAGCATCTGCTGGCAAGAAGGGTGTATATGATTTTTTTTTTCCTGCACAATATGTGTGTATTTTGTATTTATTTGTATATAAATGTAACAGCACTGTTCTTATTATGAAGCAAACATATGAGATTCTGATCTCTATTCTATATGTAATGCTGATAACAAGTGCCGTTTTACAAGTCAGACCATTGAAAAAATGGCCCGATGGAAGCCCTAGCAGTAGGAAGGTGTGGGAGTTGGCAGTAAGCTCTCAAACCAACAGAAAATGTTACATGTTACAGTGTTTGGGATTTGCAGCATCTATCTATGTATGGGCACAACTAGGTGCCTGCACTGCAGAGATGTAGCCTGTTCCATATCATTAGATCACTGACAAGATTTATATTAAAGATGGTCCTCTGACATACTGCTTAATATATCCATACTGAAATTCATAAATGCAGTATGACCTATCTTATATGTCAAAGAATATGTAATGACATTTCATCGACCTTGCAATTCTGTGCTGTAGTTAAATTATATGAGGCCTTACTTCAGCCTGTTGATTGGACAGTGCAGGAGCAGCAGCCCACTGATAAGGTCAACCCTATGCTTTATAGAAGCATGTCCATAGATTGACAGCACCCTTTAAACCACAAGTGCAAAGATTTTGTCTGTCTTTCTTTCTCTCAGTCTCTGCTTCTCTTTCTCTCTGTGTGAGTGCTACTAGTTAGGAGACTACAGAAATGTAATGCAAGTACCTTTTCAGGTACTTGTACACATTTTATTTAGAATGCATTAAATAATTTTTATTGATGACAAAACTGGACTAAATGCTGTGTTTATATAGGGTTGTAATTCAATTTTAAACTGATAATGCCTAATATTATGTTCATGTAATGTAAGCTCCCTGAGGACAGGGACTGATGTGAATATAATCGCTTTGTAAAATTGTCAGCGCTATATAAATAACTGTAATAAATAATAATATAGTATATGCGTTTTAGATTACCATCTGCATTTAGCCTGAGTCCAAAATCAAGTAACCACTAAGTATAAGTCACAGACTCTAGATCCAGCAAAAGTGACCATCATGCGTCCTCTTCCATGTTTGACAGTTGATGTCTCACACTGGGGAAGTAATCTTTCGTCTACTTGACGACATACAAAACCACACTTGATGAACAGAAAATGTCACATTTTATTGATTCATCCATAAAACCTTCTTTTAATCTTCTGTAGTCCTCTGGCTGTGGTTCCTGCCCTAAACGAAATTCTTTTTTTTTATTTTGCCATTTTAACAATGGCTCACAGCTACCCAAGAATGATAACATAAAAAATGTGCATCAGGTAAATTTTGCATTTAAGCCTGCTGAGCATTGCAGATTCAATGCAGCGGCTCTTGCATAGCTTACTCCTGGCCCCAAGACCATACGGCGTTATGAACCTTCTGTTATCGGGCAAGAGTAAGTAATGAATGAACTACAAGTACAGTGAAGTGACTCCCCTGCTGCCAGCCTCTCTGCTCAGTATGGGGGGGTTGAGGGTTGGGACATGTACCCATGATACATGTTACACTCAAAATATGGGTGTAACATGAAACAAGGCCTTTAAAGCTTAAAAGAGAACTATAGGGTAAGTGTTTTTCCCCTTAGCTCTCTTAAGGGTCACAGGAGGACATACACTAGTGTCCTCCCGTGACCCGAAGCTCTGTATATTGTGAGCTACAGCTTGCGGTATACTGAAACCGCCGCAGCTGGGACGGATCCCAACATTACTGTCGAGATACACCCAGCTGCGTGAGTGACAGCTGGCTCTGCCTATCTAGAGCCAGCTGTACCCACCACCTCCCCGCCAGTTCCACCAGTCAGCGCTAGAGGATAGGAGGGGGGAATCCCTGCAGGGAGCCATGACTGACTGCAGGGAGATGATCGAGAAGTCAGCGAGCCACGGTATGTGTTCGCTCACTTCCCGATCTATGCGGACGTGTGACCGTTTCATTGTCACACGTCGGCTCGAACTACGAGGATGAGTGATCTTCACTCACCTCATAGTTTTCCTTTAACCCCAGCCTTCCCTTTGGCCTTGCACAGTTGTAGAGACTCCTTCCCTGTACTGAGTTTGCTTACTTTGATTTCACTGCACACTGAGCTTATCGCAGTGTCAAATTAGAAGCTGTATTAAGTCAGATAGCGCCTGCCTCATTTAATGGCTGGAGCACATCCAGCATCACCTAGCTCTTTCCTCCCCAGCCTGAATGTCCTTGCCCCATCCTTTTTATTCACTGTGTTTTAGTTCTTTCAATCATGGAGGCTCAACATCCCGTGTGGGTGGTACCTGAGCAGTCTACTGTTTTAAGGAAGCTATGAACAGCTGTTCCCACCAGCCAAGATCTGCCTGCAGTGCTTAGAAAAGCACAGAGACCTAGTGATGATATCACTGGGTCTTAAATAAGATATGTATTGAAAATGGAAAGGTTTTTTTTAAACATTTGATTAACTTGATAAGGAAGCGGAGGGATGAACCAGCAAAGGCTCAAAACAAGCAGATTAAACTTTAGCTTCAAGCTTCAGTTTCCAGGTGACTTTTGATGGTATAGGAAACTGTACTTACTGACACCTTGGTTTTCTTTGCAATTTCAATATACCCTTTTATGGTTTATAATGGTCTGTCTGGTTGCTTTGGTAATGTTCTGGTTTTCTCCATTATGAGAGCACCATACTACTTTCTGCAGTGCCAAAAATGTACTTTGGTAATATTTCAGGCTATTTGCTGTGCTTGAACTGTTCAAGTTTCAATACAAACAGGAAAAATGGTGGTGTTTTAAAACTTTTTATAGGGGCTGTATATATTTTTTTTTATTTGCTTCATCTATTTAATATATGCACGTGGAATATTAGAGGTCACACAGTACTTCTATATAAATGGATGAGTGCTTTTACGCAAGTCATAAAACTCCAAGGTGACATCTTATGTCCCTAATAGTCTTTCTGTTTTGTAGTAGGGTGTATATTACTCCTTTAATACGATACTTTTCTTTGATACAGGCACCACATCTTAGCCAAGGTAAAGGGTAGTACTGTCCTGACTATAGAATGGCACTGAAAGTAGTACAAGCCTGGGTCAAATAAACAAAACTGAGGGAAACACCTTTAAAGGTGACCTGCAAGCACAAACATTCGCTCCATGTAAAATGCTATGAAAAAAAATAATGTAAAAAAAGAAAAGTGACTGATAAAATAGAAGTGGCCTAATTGCTTTTCATGTTATCTGTGCCATGGTATAGATCACATGGTATGCCAAGCATCCCTGGCATTAGCAGTGGCTTTCAAATAGCTGTTATGTTTCAGAAGGTACCCTTCCAAGTTTAATGGCTTAGTGTAATATTTCTTTACAATTATTGATATCATACTATTAAACATGAAAACGATGGCAGGTAATGGAAACCTCACATGCATGCACTAATATTATGTTACCGACCCATGATTATGTGTTTCTGTGGCAGCAAATCATTATTTGCCCCAAACCGGAAGCCACCAAGTCTTGTGAAACTTAATAGGAATAGGACAACAAAGCTTGCACAGCAACGCATTCAGTGATAGAATCACTGGGACACACACAGGGCAGATGGAGGAAACTCTGACAGGGAGATTACATTTTTAAGGACAATGGGGCATTTGAAAAAGAGTACACAATGGGGCATTGTGGAAAAAAAAAAAATCTTTTTTTGGGGGGGGCTTAGCACAATGGTGAATGCTTAGAAACAACAATTGAAGCTGCCTTTAATGTAAAAGGACAGTCTTTATTCGCACAAAAGCCGACAATCAGTGTTCTTCACATAATAAGCTTTTCTTCAGCATAAAGAAACACAAAGTCCTTTTGTCTTTCAACAAAATAACATATTCTCATATCAGTGTCCAAGTCCCAGGACTTTACTGTATTTCTCCTTAGATACAGTCCTCAGTATTGCTCAGTAGCTTTCCTCAGCTCCATGAGCCTCACCACACACCTGTGTGACTCTGGCAACTCCACACCTCCCGTGTGCCACCGACCCTCTTGATCTCTCCCGGCTATTCCACATATGCTTCCAGCACACACCACCGCCTGCAGGAGTCCATGTGCCTCCTGCACACCCACACACCAACAACTCCTCCCTGTACTCTGGTCCAAACTCACTAATAATAGGGCTGCTCAAAGCCACCTGACCCTAGGACTTGGAGATTTCACCCCACGCAAGACTCTAAAAATCTCCAGAGTCCCAGATCCCAGCTACA